>NC_091773.1:46755618-47070618 GCF_029378745.1 Bos indicus
TCCACTTGGCTTATCTTCATGGCGCAGAGCCTGGTGAAAGGTTAATGGTAAGATAATGACCTCAGGCTTCTCAGTTGTCCTCGAGTCGGTCCCAGACATTTAGCTTCTGCAGCCAAGACCTGGGTATGCCTCTTCTCAACCTATTTATCCGTCTGAGGTCACAGTCGCTGCTGGCTCCTTAATTATCGCTCCCTTCTCTTTCCACCCTGTACCCAGAGAGCCCTTTATTTAGCATTTTCAGAAATGCTTTATTTCCAATAAAAGAAAGAATTTAGACTAACGTGGCCTGGAATTGCATTTATCTCAGAGCAGTTTCGGAGAAGGCGATGGCACCCCACTCCGGTACTCTTGCCTGGAAAATCCTATAGATGGAGGAGCCCGGTAGGCTGCAGTCCATGGGGTCGCTGAGGGTTGGACACGACTGAGCGACTTCACTTTCACTTTTCACTTTTATGCATTGGAGAAGGAAATGGCAACCCACTCCAGCGTTCTTGCCTGGAGAATCCCAGGGATGGCGGAGCCTGGTGGGCTGCCGTCTATGGGGTCGCACAGAGTCGGACACGACTGAAGTGACTTAGCAGCAGAGCAGTTTGGAATATGGTATTTCTGAGCACAAAAGCAGGTGCTCCAAAAGCTCACCTTGTTCAGATAATAGGTTAACCTCCTAAGGTTGTTAACGTCCCCAGCACAGAGTGGGCTTCCCTGGTGGCTCAGATGGTAAAGAATCTGCTTGAAATGCTGAAGAACCCAGGTTCAATCTCTGGGTCAGAAAATCCCCTGGAGAAAGGAATGGCTCCCCACTCCAATATCCTTGCCTGGAGAATTCCATGGACAGAGGAGCCTGGCGGCCTGCAGTCCATCGGGTCCCAAAGAGTCGGACATGGGCACAGTATATTCCAAATCTTTCACTTGTCCCTTTGCTGGCACCATGTTACTGCTTCCTTCTAGGTGTCTCTGAGAACACAGAGTCCGCCTTGTACAAGCCCCACAAAACCTTGGCTCCTCAACTTCATCATCTATAAAAGGCGGCCACTTCACGTGGGGTTGTAGAGAGAAAGGGCAGGAATGAATGTGGATTGTTGCCCCACGCAGAGGAAGCATTTAATCAGTGGGGGGATGATTGTTGTAATTGTTACCATTAATGACTGTCCTCCTTTTGGCACCTGCTTTTACATTTTAGCCATTGAGCTGCTGTGTAGTGAGCAGGAACCAAGGTGGCCTTCTGCACGGTGTGCCTGCTGCCTGTTAAACCCGTCAGTGTGTGCAGGTGAAGCTACCATCTGGTTACAGTTTACAGTTCTGAGCCTTCAGTGGGTATTAAGGGCAGAGATGGAGTAAGTGAGTTTAGACTTGATATGGGATTATGATCCAGTGTGTTCAGACACAATATTTTTATTCCAAGAGTCCATCTGGCCCTTTCTTCTTCCCTGTGAAAAGCAGGTATACCCGTATCCAATTCCTGGGTGGCTCTGAGGCTTAAATGAGATAAAGTATGTGAGAGTTTGGTGCCTCCCACCCCAGCCAGAGCCCACACACTATTCCTCCTTCCTTTCTCAATATTGAAATGAATTTAAATGTACATAGAAAGAAAATGGTCTTCTGTGGAAAGCCGAGAAGTATGAAAGGGATTGGCAGCGTCATTCAGAGGAGCATCATTAAGCAATTGGTTCATAATCCTTGGCCTGACCAGGTGCCCCAGAGGTTCAAGTCCAGCAGAGTGGCCTGTGCTAGAATCTCACTATTTCCGAATAGCAAGAACCTTCCTTTCTGGAGCCACTGAGCGTCCCTGAGTCTGCAGCCTCTCTGGTTACCAGCACCTCACACTAGGATAATCCATGTGCATTTCCTTGACTCGGGAATGTGGAGTAGCTCATTCACGGTCACAGAAACTGCACACAGGTGGTGTGAAGAGATGGAGGTTCCATGAGTCCCGTGAATTCACAAGGACCGCAGTGGGCCTGTACTTTTCCCTGTGTTGCTTACAAGACAACATGTAGAGATAAAATGGTGGCCAGTGGACCCATTTTCCAGCTAAAAGGTTGGTTCCCACTCATGGGCTTCTCAGTTCAAATCTGTGCCTTGGACCAATTTCATATTATTGCATGCTATGGATTTGGGGATTTTCTCACAAATAATTGAAATTTGTTAATGTTAAATCTGTAGTAATCCACAAAAGGGCCATAGTTATTAAATGACAGAGCACCATCTCAGACTGAGCTCTGGATGTGACAGGGGGCAGAATTTCGAGTAGGGGAAAAAGAGTCCCTTGCAATGGGGCTGTCTGTTGCCAGTGCTTGAAACTAGGTCAACCGTTGAGGACATCACTGTGTCGGAAGCTGCATTTGTGTGAACTGCCCCAGGAGGCAGTGCCATGTAGTGGAGAGCAAAGGCCCTTTAGAATAAAACAGCCTGGAGCTGGAGCCTCATGCCTCCTTTGAGATGACCTGCATTGGCAAGGTTATGGGGCTCTCTGAACTCCATGCCTGCCTGTCTAGTTGGCTTACATCAAGTCCTACCTAAGAGTTCCTTCCATGATAGGTCATTGAGCCGTTCAGTGGCTCACGAGTGCCCACACGGGGTCATGTCTGAGGTCCAGCAGTTATCGCACGTGATCTTTCCAGGGAGACCCTGCCTGTACCAGCAGCCTCACTGGCCCCTCCCCACCCCTGACCCCAGACTGTGGGCAGTTTATCTCACTGTCTCACTCCTCTGCTAGCTCCACCACCAGAAATGCCCATGGCCTCCTCTCAGGTCTTTGCCAGACTGATTCTTTTTTTTTTTTTTTTAATTTACTTTTATTTATTTACTTTTGGCCATGCTGGGTCTTTACTGCTTTGCTCAGGCTTTTCTCTAGTTGCAGCAAGCGGGGGCTCCTCTCTAGTGGTGGGGGACTTCTCATTGCAGTGACTTCTCTGGTTGTGAAACATGGGCTCTAGGGTGTGTGAGCTTCGATAGTTGTGGCACGTGGGCTCAGTAGTTGGGCTCCCAGGCTCTAGAGCACAGGCTCAGTAGTTGGGCTCCCAGGCTTAGTTGCTCTGTGGAATGTGGGATCTTCCCAGATCAGCCATTGAACCTATGTCTCCTGCATTGGCAGGCAGATTCTTTACCACTGAGCCACAAGGAAAGCCCCAGACTGGGTCTTGCTCTTCCTTTAATATTTGGCTCAGAGTCTCCCTTCCTCCAGGAGACATGCTTTCTTCTCACTCTTCCCACGAGAGCCAAGGGGTGACTTGTCACTGGTCTTCTCTGCATCCTTGCCTCCATCCTCCCATATCCCTCACTAAATGACAATCATTTGATAACACATCTACCTTCTCCCTGGAGAAGTACTGTTCCTTGAACAGTACTTGACACACGGTAGGCATTCAGCTAATGTTTGCTGAATGAATAAAGAAAGTACAGCGGAGATGCTGAGGAAGCTTATTTCCCTTATCCCACAGCACTGTAACTACAGCAGTCTTAAGTTGTTTTTGTGTTCTTTCTTTCTTTTTTTTCCTTCAGAAATGTGATTCCACCCTGGGGGTAAGAAAAGAAGTTTAAGTACTTATGAGGATGGGGGGCTGAGAGAAAACAAATCAGCTATAGAAGTTTACTTACTTTATTTCTTTATTATTATTTTTAATTCTTAAGCCCAGTGTGAACCCTTAACTGTGGCATATGAAATCTAGTTCCATGACCAGGGATCGAACCCAGGACCCCTCCACTGGGAGCACAGAGCCTTAGCTACTAAACTACCAGGGAAGTCCCTCACTTAGTTTGTAAATAAATACTTGAGACAAACAGTAGCATCATTGGGGGGAGACTAAAACTGTGTGACTACAGAGATGCGGGCTTGCCTCACTTCTTCCCTGTCCTCTTTGATTAACAGAAAATAGCCTCGCATGGCAGATTGCTACTAAGGAATTGTAGGAAGCCCAGGAGGACCCGTGGGCACACTGTGCCAGCGGCATCCTTGGCTGTGGAGCTTCTGATAATAAGGCAAAATCCTTTCAATTAGAAGCTGCTGTTGTGATTCATAGCTTCTGTTTTTAATTTCCAAGGGTCTGCTCCACTCTTCTCCCTGGCACTGTCTTTGGGAATCTGATCTTTTTTATTTGTTACTTTTTTGAAATGTTTTTATTCCTCTTGAATTGCTGTAGTTTCTACAAAAATTTACAGTCATGTAGTGCATTGCAGTTTCTACTGTATGCACTTAATCTCATTTAATCCTCACATCTCTGAGGCTCAGAGGAGCTAAACAGTTTGCACAGGGACACACGGAAAGTGGTAGGTCCAGAACCCAAGTTCTTCAGCCCAGGCTTTCTGACTTCAAGTTGGCTGTACTTTCCATTCTATCTGGTTGCCTCCCTTCCATCATCATAATCACAGCTACCATTTATGGATTGTTTATAGAGTGTAATAGGCTTTCGTTAAAATGTATCATTTAATCCTCCCAGTAAAAGTATTATCCCCATTTTGCCAACCAGGAAACTAAGATCTAGACAAATTAAATAACTTTTCCCAAGATCACTCAGTTTGTGAATAGCCAAGATAAAAGTGGAACCCAGGCTTGGCCTGGTCTAAAGCTGCTTAAGCTTTAGACCACTAAGCTCTTAATTACTAAGCTCTTCACTACCATGCCAGTGGTTCTCAAAATTTAGGGTGCATCTTAATTACCTGGAGGGCTTATTAAAACATGGAATTCTGGGCCCTTCCCCCAGAGTTTCTGAGTCAGCAGGCCTGGGTGAGGCTGAGAATTGACGTTTCTACCAGTTTCCCAGATGATGCTTCTAGTTGGAAGAGTATACTGTGAGGACCCCAGCACTAATGCCACATTGCCCTGCACCCATTTCCTGGTTGCACGGAATTGCTGCCAGCCAAAAAAGAAAAAAAGAATGTGTTTCATATGGAGGGGAAGGACTTCAATTATGCATTATTATATGGCCCATTTTAAATGGGGTGTATCCCATGTATTATTCAATACACCTTTAAGGAGAAAATTATTACGGCCGTAGAATGGTTTTGGTTTCTAGGTTAAATATGGGGTCATGTCATTTTGACTGCATTTTTCATTACAGTAGTTCATAGAAACTGTTCTACCTTCTGTGTCATCATCTATACAAGCAGGGACTTAATGGCCATCTGAAAAGGGTAACAAAAGCATTATTAATTAAATCTGTATCTGAGATTAGTTGCCTCCCTCATCTACTTACCTTCTTGCTTAGGATCTCATATGTTCATTATTTCTTGTTTTTAAGAAGTTTATGACTTCAATATGATTTATACTTCTAAGCTTAAATCATAGGTAAGAAGTGGTCACTAAAAAGATTGTCCCCCCTCACTTGACCTGTCCTCTCCCCATGTTTTCCCCCATCCCTATCCACTGGTAACCACTAATCTGTTCTCCATCCCTGTAATTATGTTAGTTAATTAATGCTATATAAGTGGGATAATTCAGTGTGTGTCCTTTCAAGATTGGATTTTTCACTGAGAATAATTTCCTGAAGGTTGCTTGTGTGTATCTGTACATACAAGCCTGAAGTTTTCCAGTTCATATGATGGCAGTAGCTGTGCTGAGACCATGCATGTCTCCCAACATGGATGCAGCAGTGTATTCTAGGGGAGGCATCTACTAATTCATGCATTAATTTACTCAACATGTGTTTCTTGAAGGCCTACTATGTGTCTGTCACCAGTGCTGGAGCCAGAAGATCAGGGGAGACCTTTCACCCATATAGTGGGGGGGCATGCCTTGCCAGGGTTCATGGAGAGACATTTCCTTTTTTTTGCTAGTAAGTATTCTAAGTTATACATGCACCACAATTGGTTGAATGATTCACCCATTAAAGGATATTTGGATAGTTTACAGTTTGGGGCTATTAAGGATAAAACTGTGAACATTCATGGACAAGTTTCTGCGTGAAAATAAACTTTCATTTCTCTGGGATAAATGCCCAAGTATGCAATTGCTGGGTCATACACTAAGCTCATTTTTAGTTCTAAAAGAAACTGCCAAACTATTTTCCAATGAGGCTGTACCATAGTACCTTCCCACCAGCAATATATGAGGTTTATATTCCAGTTTCTCATCAGCACCTGTTGTCATCTGTCCTTTTGATTATAGCCATCTTTGTGGTATAAAATAATATCTTATAGTTTTGATTTGCATTTCCCTAATGACTAATGGTTAAGTATCTTTTCATGTGCTTATTGGCACTTGGCATATTTTCTCTGGAACAGTATCTATTCAAAGCCTTTGCCTATTTTTAAATTGGATTATGTATCCTGATTGTTGGTTTGCAAGAGTTCTTTACCTTTGGTGGATAAAGCCACTTACCAAATTGATAATTTGAAAATATTTGCTTTCTTTTCTATAGGTTGTCTTCCCTTTCTTGATGAGAGCTGAGGTAGAGGGATCCTAGTCTTCTCAGCTATACTCACCTACCTTAGAGCTTCTGTAAGGCAGAGCTAGTGAGGGTTGATAATGGAGCGGATCTTGGCTCAGATGCCCCAGATGCTCACAGTTCTTGCTGAGATTTGGTAGATTTTCCTGAACGAGTAGTTTTCCACGTGTCATGATGCTCTTAGGACAATTTCCAGAAATTGTCAATGAATGTTCTTTGTTAAACTTTTTATTTTATATTGAATCATAGTTAATTAACAATGTGTTAGTTTCAGGTATACAGCAAAGTGATTTAGTTAGACATACACATATGTCTATTCTTTTTCAAATTCTTTTTCCAGTTAGGTTATTGCAGAATATTGAGCCACGTTCCCTGTGCTGTACAGTAGGTCCTTGTTGGTTTTCTGTTTTAAATACAACAGTGTGTACATGCCATCTCAAACTTCCTAACTATGCCCTCCCTTCCCCAGCTCTTACCCCCTGGTAGCTGTAAGGTCATTCGAAGTCTGAGTCTTTTTCTGTTTTGTAAATAGTTCATGCATATCAGCTTTTTCAGTGAATGTTCTTATACTTGGTATCAGGTAAATTGGTGTTTTGCTGGAAGGAGCGTCCACAGAATTCCTTACTGTGTCGTTCTGGAAGGCCAGCCTTCCACAGTGTACTGAGAACACCTACCCCCAGGGAGATACTACCCCTGAAATCCTCGTCAGCCTTTTCTACTTATCTGATGAGGCTTTGGTAGGTCTAGCAGCAGGAGAAGCATCTTTTCCAGGACTAGAACAGTGCTTGGAACATAGTATTTCTTGAAAGAATGACTGAGTAAATGAGTTTGAGCTCTTAGAAGGAGGTAGATGTGGGCAATTGAGCAGACCAAAGAGCTGAGTAGGGAGAGTACCACACATTCGCGTGGTTCTATTAGGACCATCAGCCCCTTGCAGGCGTCATCATTTCTTCAGTTGTCGTACACAGTCATTCATAGGCTCACTGTCACTAGAGCTGATGGTTCATGGGCTGAGCATGGTGAGAAATAGGAAAATCATTGTTTTAAGTTGTACGTGCTTATGTTTGTGTATGTCTTTGTATGTCAGTATAAATACGCACATTGCACATTGGATAGACAAGCAGATTTCTATAGAAATATGTGTGTCATGCTAAGTCACTTCAGCCATGTTCGACTCTTTGTGACCCTATGGACAGTAGCCCACCAGGCTCCTCTGTCCATGGGATTTTCCAGACAAGAATACTGGAGTGGGTTGCCATGCCCAGGGATTGAACCTGTGTCTTTCGTCTCTTGCATTGGCAGGCAGATTCTTGACCACTGACACCAGCTGGGAAGTCCCTTAGACACATACATACATACAGTGGCTGTGGAAACTTTTGGAGCGGTGGGATAGTCTCAAAGGGACGTAAACGAATGAAAGAATAAAGAGTCACGGGAGGACTTCCCTGGCGGTCCAGTGGTTTAAGACGTTGCCTCCAGTGCAGAGCATGCAGGTTCAATCCTTGGTCCTGAAGCTAAGAACCCACATGCCTCACAACTAAAAAAACCTAAACACAGAAAACAGAACAAATATTGTAACAAATTCAATAAAGACTTTTAAAACATGGTCCACATCAAAACAAACAAACAAAAAACCTTGAGAAATACTTTTAAAAAAATAATAATAATTATGGAATATTCCAGACAATCTTTAGTCATCTTGCCCAACTGACCCATTTTGCAGATGAGGAAACTGAGGCCCAGAAAGCCCATTGTTTCACTTTGAACTTCACAGCTTGCCTAGTGGGTTCCTGATTCCAGCAAGAATGCTTGTCCCCTTTCTCCTGTTACCTTTTATGTGAATGAACACTAGCTTCAATCATGAAGCTTGATTCCATACATCAGCAAATCCCTCTCTACAACCACTTAAAAATCCACACCTTGAATACTGTCATTTGAGTTTTTCCTCAAGTTTTCTGCTTTTCTTCTCCCTCTGCTCCCTCACTCAAGTAAATTCTGCAGCTGAAAACTTTGAAACTTGTTACAGTCCAGAACATTAATAGGGTTTTACATTTTTAGCAGCCTAATGATGAGGAGGTAGGGCCTTCTGTTCCAGCCCCTTAGGGGTTTCTATTCTGGGTATTTATTAAACTTTGCTGTAGCCTCAAGTATATTTGACCTTTTTATATTAAAGTTTCAGTTTAAACTTTATACATACATTGTGTGTGTTTCCCTGGTCTCGATTGATTAGGTAGATATTCAGACATTATCAACAGTTGAGCCCGAGATCCTTGTCAATTATTTTCTTATGTTTGGTGAGGAAAAGAGAAGCCAGTACTAACATAATTTAATATTTTTTTTATTTAGCTAAATTAGAGCCCTCTTAAAAACCTTTCCACTTTGAAGTCTATTTTACAGTTTAATTAACGCAGCAAGGATATTCTTTTTTCTTTCTTTCTTTTTTAAAATTTTTACTCTCAATGGAGATAATCCATTCATGGTGACCTTTTCTTGTGCAAATTAGTTGTACACGCTTGTTTAAGCAAATGGTCCTGTGCATGATGTCTCTTCTTAATGACGGGTTTATAATTGAAAATTGGCTTACTCCCATATGCCTAGTTTGTATAAGATTATAAAAATAGATGTGGACTTTAAAAATATAAATGTATATATCAGTATCCCCAAAAGAGGAGGGAAGAATTCAGTGCCTTCAGGCTATGATTAAATTAGACTATTAGAGTCAGAAAATGCCAGTGACATATGCTACTGTCAAAGGCACACCTGTCTGCTGAGCCCAGGAAGTTCTTGAAAAACGAGAGTGATTTCCTACTAGCGTGATTTCATCCTAGCCCTGAGAAGCTGGGCCTACCCAGGACATGAGCCTTCTCCAGTTTCCCAACTTTGCTTCAACTCCGAGTGAACTTTCAGCTGTGTGTTTAGGACTGGGTTTGTGGAAATCATGTTTCAAGTGCCAGCCCTAAACAAAATGAGGTGCTTGTTGTCTTTCCCTGCACTCCACTGACATAAAGAGACAGGTGACATTCCTGTTTTATTTTGCATTTTTCCAAGTGCAGTAACAACGTGAGCTGGCTCAATGGTATTTGAGTAAAAGACACGATCATCTCGTCTCTTGCCCAGTTTCCCACAGCCCTGAGTATTTTTTCTTCTCTTGTTATTTCTTCTCTTTCCCAGTTTCTTGGGCTGGCTCTTTCTCTCTTTCCTCCATGCCAACCATTCTTACACAGGAGTGTTTGTCTGGGGTAACCGAATGTTCTTGGTTAAAAGTAGAAACTCCAGCTTGAAGGAGAAAATAAATGTTTTGTGCTCAGAATGGAGGTTTCCTGAGTAGATTTTAATAGCATGGTTTCTTGGGGTAGGTAGGAAACAAGAGCAGTCTTCAGGTTCCTGAATGATATGGCATTATAAAAGAACAACTAGCAGTGATTATTTTTTTAAGCTGATGAAGGCAACCTATTTTTGCCAAGACACGAAAAAACCTGATTTGCAAAGTAAAGGCTGAGCAAGCCAAAATGTCACTGAGACCATCAGACTTGTCTTTTACGTATTATTTGCACAAGACCCTAATTGCTTTGTCCAGTGGGAAGGGTCACATTTCCATTCCGTCATGCAACAACCCTTCCTGCCTTCCCCCTGGAAAAGGGGGGGCTGGCTTCTGTACCACCCAAGTTGCTCTGGGTGGCTTCACGCACCCTGGGTATGCCCATTCACTCCGCCTCCTTCTTAATGATCTTTGTTTGCTGATGGCACCTCTTTTCCTTCTAGATATGATTATCGGGAAATGCTGCACAATGCCACTTTCTGTCTGGTTCCTCGTGGTCGCAGGCTTGGGTCCTTCAGGTTCCTGGAGGCTCTGCAGGTAAGAGACCCTGATCATCCCCAGAACAGAGTTGAGAACTGACATCAGACAGGGGGTGGGGTGAGGGGAGAAGGGTTCACCTTAACACATCTCCTGGGATCTAAACCAAATGCATGGTTTGCCTGGAACACCTGAAATCTGTTTTCCCAAGAAAATCTGCAACCTTTTATATGCGTGAGGGGCAGAAGGAGGATTTACACCCTGCCTTTGGACATGAGGAGATTCAGTGGGAATCTCAAGGGAAGGTAGGTTCTCAGAGATGGGCTTGCAAACAGAGAGTAGATCTGACTGCCCACCAGGCAGCAGAGCCGGACTCCTCATGGAGGCTCAGCCCTCCTCCTTGGAAGCCAGTTTCAACAGCAGTGAAGATGGCTAATGAGTGGTATTTCCCCAAATCAAACTTGTTCTGTCCCCATTGCAGTCATCACTTGGCTTCTCTGAATTCTGAGCATGACCCCCAGCAAGATAGAGTCACTCTCTCAGCCTGGCTCTTCCAGGCTCTGCAGTTCTGAGGTCCCAGAGCTTCAGGACTCTTTTGCCATTAACCTTTACTCTCTGCGGTTCTCACCCAGAAGTTGCATCCAGCCTTCCTTGTTGCAAGAAAGCACGCCTTCCACCTCTCGCTGCCTCCTCTCCTGAGCTCCTGGCTGCTGTGACTTTCTCCCTTTGCACTCTGCCCTGCCTGGATCTGTGCTTTCGTCACCATGCTTCCAGTGTTCTGTCTTGTCCTCCAGCAGGAGGGCTTCCTTGCCTTGAAAGTCTTTTCTGACATGTTCTAGGAAGCATATCATCCCTAACATTCTCCTAGCCTCTGGGTATGTTACATGGAGCAAATTGGTCTCTGCTTAGGATTACGAGTTCTTTGCAACCAGAATTTTGTCATTAGCCTGGTGTTTTTAGGCTCTTAGGTCACTGTTCAGGTAGTAAGTTGGTCAGGATCCTTCCACACTGAAGAGATCAAGTCTGGTTTGGGTGTTTGCCTGGCCTGGTGAGCACCCTGTAAGAATTAAGTCCACAAAGTGCTTTATCAGGAAAACCAAGTCCTGTTCAGCTCTTTGTTGCTCAGGACATTGGCATGAAGCACTTTGCACAAGAACTGTAGCGTTTTCATTGACAAGACCATGTTTGTTCAAGGTGGGGTTTATGCTAGGATTTTGTTGGTGAACGATTTTGTTACGTCAGTAAAATTTCTTCAGCGAGGCCAGTTGTTTCCCTAGAAGTAAGGTCAGCCAAACCAGGTATAAGAATAGAAATGGGGTTTTCACATTCCAAGGCACAACTTGCAAATGGTAAAATCTCAGCTGGATACGGACAGCCTTCATGTGACTTCACGAAAGCCCACTTTTCTATTGACCTCAGCAGTCCAGGATTCATGTCAGTAATTGAATTTGTACCGATTTCACCCTCCTGATTGGAAGGGTTCCTCCTGCCACCACCTCCCTCACACTCACAGTGTCCTTCTTTGTACAGGCCGCCTGTGTCCCTGTGATGCTCAGCAATGGATGGGAGTTGCCATTCTCTGAAGTGATTAATTGGAACCAAGCTGCCGTCATAGGCGATGAGAGATTGTTATTACAGGTAAGGAAGGGGTGGTGGCCTTCCCCAGATCAGTGGGTTATTGCTGCCCCCATACAAACTTTCAAAGAAGATGAATCCAAAAGGTCAGCTCTATAAAAGAAATTTTATCAGGACAAAATTGCCTGTGTCGTGGTGAATATGAAGTCATTTAACATGACCGTTCACTTCCTAGTATGCAGTCTCCTCAGATCCAGGGAATATATACTCGGATAAGGAGAAGCTACAGGTGGAGGACATGAATGTTGATACTGACAAGAGATGTCTATCTACCCCCTTCAGTTTCTGTAATATTTAGAAATCATGCCAGAGAGTTCTTGTACAATTCTGCTGCCACTTTGTACTCCTTTCCCATTTCCATATTTGCCTTCAGATTAATTTTCAGAAAGACAGGTCTCTAGGGCTGATTCTTGCCATTAGTGTTATCATTGCTCAAATGATCTAGTCTGGGTTAGTGTTATCTTTAAGATGTATATTTAAAAGAACAGCCTCAAATGAAAATGTGTGTGTGGGGGGTTGTCTTGTATTTTTGGCCATGTAGATTATTTTTTCCATTTCATTTTATTGTTGTAAAAATACATAACGTGAAATCCACTCTCTTTACCAATTTTGACGTATACTCATTATGGTTGAGTATAGGTAAATACAGTGTATTACAGCAGGTCTCTAGGCTTATTCATCTCGCTTAACTGAAATTTTATGCCCACTGATGAGTAACTCCTCAGTTCCCATCCCCCAATCACTGGTCACTACCATTCTACTCTCTAATTCTATGGACTTGACTATTTTAGATACCTTATATAAGTGGAGGACTTCCCAGATGGCTCAGTGGTAAAATACTTTGCCTGCCTGCCAATGAAGGAGATGCAAGAGACGTGGGTTTGATCCCTGGATCGGGAAGATCCCCTGGAGAAGGAAATGGCAACCCACTCCAGTATTCTTGCCTGGAAAATTCTATGGACAGAGGACCCTGGTGGGTTACAGTCCATGGGGTCACAAAAAGTCAGACACAACTGAGCAACTGAACACATGAAAGTGGACTCATGAAATATTTTTCTTTCCATGACTGGTTTATTTCACTTAGTGTAGTAGCTTCAAGTTTCAACAATGCTGTCCTGTATTGCAGAATTAAGACTTACTAATTATTCAAATGTTCCTATTACCCAAAGTGATCCACAGATTCAAGGGAATTCCTACCAAAATCCCAGTGGCTTTTTTTTTTTTTTTTAACAGAAATAGAAAAACAGTCCTAAAATTTGTGTGGAACCAGAAAAGACCCCAAATAGCCAAATCAATCTTAAGAGAAAAAGAATAAAGCTGGAGTATCATCATCCCTAGTTTCAAACTATATTACAAAGCTACAGTCATTAAAACAGTGTAATACTGGCATAAAAACAGGTATATAGCTCAATAGAACAGAATGGAGCCCAGAAATAAATCCATGCATATATATCAACTAAACTTCTACAGGGATGCCTAATAAAAGTCTGAACATCTCAATAGCTGCCTGGTACGGGGGAATATGATACTCACAGAGAAATCCCAGGTCAGGAATAGTCAGTCACTGAGAATTTTTAAAGGCATTTTGTGCAATGATGCTTTAGCTTCAGCATAAATTGCCACACTCTTTTCTCTAAAATGATGTAATATTTTAATCATTTATTTCATGACATTGTACTTTACCTTGAACTACCACAAATATTTGTAGAATGATATTTTTTTAAATGTCCTGCTGGCCAGTCTGCTGACTGACTGGTAAAATAACTCGGTACTCCCCCTAAAGTCACAGGTGAAATATCTGTAACCAAGAGTGCAATCAATTATAGCAAGGCCAGCTGAACACAGCTTCCAAAACATGCCTTGTGTCTGGTATTCAGATCTATGATCTCCAAGGCCCCTGGGACCACAGAAGTAGGAGAAGAACATGTGACCTAGTAGAGTTCTCCCTAGGTGCGTGCCTAAAAACATTCACTCATAGAAGGCCTAACAAAGTGATAGATGTGGTTCTTTTCCATGTTGCCTTTTTCCTTCCTCCTTTGATTTTTTTTTTTTAAAGATGCATGCTCATTAAAGGAAATTTGGGAATGAAAAATACCAGCCATAATTTCTCCAATTGTGTACCCACGCTCTCGTGAATGATATGAATAAGTTGGGAGTTTGTCTTTGAAATGGAGTGGATTCCGGGGTACTGAACTGTGGTTGTCTGATCTCTGCCATTTCACCAGAGTTGATTCTCCAGAAGCATTTCACCTTCTGAAGCAACATTTTGGCTTGACGCTGGGGGTTTTGTTTTTCATTGTGCACCCACTCAAACTCGTTGGCATTTTCCGCTCATATGCAGTCTGTCTGCACAGCTGCCTCCATATTGAATGACGACTGAACTGTCATTGACAATGGTTTTAAAGAACTGGCACCCAGCCCAAATGTCTGCTCTGGGAAATGTTTTTGTTATGTTACCATTTTTCATTTCCTGTTTTAGAACAGCTCAGATGTTTTTATTTGCATATAGTCTTGTCGTCATGTCACCAAGAGAGCTTACTGTTGCTTTCCTGTATCTATCTTGGTAGATTCCATTAGTACGGTTACCATGCATGACCTTTTATTAAGACTTCACTGGGTTCTGCCACTTCGAACAATCTGGCAAAATTGCAATTAATTTATCACTTTCCTGTACCTGTCTCTCGGGACAAGCAGATTAATAACCAATAGCCAAATGCCATTAAAACTTGGAACTCTGTCTTTTCAATCAATTGGAATTATCTTCCAGAGCACTTTGCAGACTGCTGTCAGACACGTGTATGCACAGACGGGTAGAATATATTTCACTTGATATAGTAACAGCAAGATGTGGCTTATGTAAGAGAGGGGATGTATTGATAGGCTCATGTGTGATATGCCATTCTGCCTTCCTAACCACAGTCTACTCAGTTTTCTGGAGACCACATAGTGATGATAGCTTTTGACATTTTTCTAATGGACTGGTTCCTCATCATCACAATAAAACAGTGAAGTATCAACCTGTACGACCCTTAGAAAATACCACTGACACTCAGAAGAGGGCATGATTATGAAAATTGAAGATGATAATTTTTTCCTAATCTTTCTTTGGCTATCTGGGTAATTTTCTCAGTAAATAAAATTAAATGTTCTTTGACTTATCAGGGATTGATGATCTGAATGGTTTCTCCACCTTCTTCAAGGATATTTTATTTCCCCTTGACCTTGAGCTGTGATTTCAGGCAACTATTTTTCTCCATTGCCTGTTCCCTTCATGCTGCTTCAGTGTTGAGAATCCAGACATACACTGGGGCTGCAGATTTAGTATCTGCTTTTGGACATCACAAGTGAGCTTGTCCTTATGTAGGTACTGTGAAACAGTTCTCTGGCTTCCTGTAGAAGTGGTCTTGAAAAAAAAAAAGTTCCTGCTTCCTTCCCCTCCACTGGAAATTCAGATGTAGTCTTAGTCACGATGTCATGGCTAACTTTCTTATGAAAACAGCTAGTAGAGCATTCCTGCTTCAGTCCAGGCTCCCATGCCTCTCTGCTTAGTTACATATTAGGGAGGCAAGCATGCAGAAAGAGGTGAGCACAAAAGGGCACTTGATAATCACAAGGAATCTCCCCTAAGAATGTAGGCTCCATAAATGAAACAGACCTTGGGCTTTAGGTGAAGATAAGGAGCAAGCTAAGGTAACTCACTAGACAGCCAGGAAGTACATTTCAGAGCTCCAGACCCAAGCAAGTTCATAGGCAAACATTAAGCAATTGGTCCAACTTTTCATATCATCACCCTTAAGTCAATAGCAATAGTAGTAGTAGTAATTACTTTGTCAGTTAAACGTCCCATGTGTTAGGCATTGCGTGAAGCACTTACGTGCTCTTCATTACAACCTTACAGTGATGTTAGAACTGTATCGCTGTTTTATAACTGAGGAGATGGAATCTTTGAGACATCAAGTAACTTGTTCAAGGAAGCACAGCTAGTAAGCTGTAGAGCCAAGACTCTTACCTTGGTCTGACTCCCATTTTCCTGTACTGCTAGTGAAAATAATAATATTCCTTCGGTGGCTTCAGATGGCTGTGGTCAATTTGACTTTTATTTATTAAGTAGCTACTACAGGCATACCTCATTTATTTTACTTTGCTTTATTGTGCTTCATAGATGCTTTTTTTTTTTTTTTAACAAATTGAAGGTTTGTCATAAGCCTGTGTTGTCAGATGATGGTTAGCATTTTTTTTTTACTTTGAATAAAGTATTTTAATTAAGGTATTTACATTGTGCTTTCAGACATTACGCTACTGTATACTTAATAGACTATAGTGCCGAAGTAACTTTTAGATGGACTGATGGTGGTGGTGGTACACAGTGGTGTCTGACTTTTGTGACCCCGTGAACTGTAGCCACCAGTCTCCTCTGTCCATGGGATTTTCCAGGCAAGAATGCTGAGTGGGTTGCCACCTTCTACTCCAGGGGATCTTCCTGACTCAGAGATCGAATCCGTGTCTCTTGCATTTCCTGCATTGGCAGGTAGATTCTTTACCACTGTACCACCTGGGAATCCTCTGGATGCACTGAAAAACCAAACAAATTTTGTGTGACTTGCTTTATTGTGATATTCATTTTATTGCAGTGGTCTGAAACAGAACCCACAGTATCTCTGAGGTGTGTCTGTATATAAAAGCCACTCTCCTAGCTAGAAAGTGTTTAGCTGGATGGACAGGGCATAAATCCTTCCTTTAAAATTGTGTAGCCTGGTAGATAGCAGTGTTGGCTAAGCACACATGACGGCTCGTGTTAGTTTGGGGTAAGCACTAGAGCCAAAAAGAGAGGTCTGGGGAGCAGAAAGCTCTCAGGGAGAGAAAAGGGATACCTGCACATAGAAATAATTACCCTCAGCTGCATATTAAATGGACAGACTCCGAGACATTCCCTAAAAGGTCCTTCTGTAGGTCATTAGTAGTCCTGAGGGTGGCATGTCTTAGAAGTGCTTGGGACATAATGGCTCTCAGCTTTGCTCCAAGACTGTAGCCCCTTCTCTGCAGGATTTGATTGTTCACGGGCAGGTTCAAGGGCATGTGGGATTCTTAGAAAATGGCAGAGGAATGCTACACAAGTGATAAGCTGCTACCAAATCTTAGAAGTGAGCTCTAACTGTTGTGTATTTGGTCATTAAAGGTCATCATTGCTGACTCCCAGTAAGTGCTGTTTTTAGCTAACACCTCTTAAGGACCTTTCAGTCTAGGGGTTGGTGGTTTTTAGTAGATCTGTACGCTAGAAGCAGAATGCTATGAAGAAAAAAACTCTAACCTGAGTGAGTTATTGTGATCAAATGGCATCTCATTGTTTTCCAGTTATAGTTATTATGTGTTCACCTTGTGTTACAGATTCCTTCTACAATCAGGTCTATTCATCAGGATAAAATCCTAGCACTTAGACAGCAGACACAATTCTTGTGGGAGGCTTATTTTTCTTCAGTTGAGAAGATTGTATTAACTACACTAGAGGTAAGTGAGATGCCTTGGCTTTCAGTCTCGAATAATGGTCCTTTATGTGTTTCTCTTAGCCTCCTCTTTTGCTGTTGTCAATGTGTAATTGGTCAAATGCGGCAACACTGAGCTTTCTGCACTTGGATGTATCAGTTAACCGCTTTGACCTGCTCTCCATTCTTGACGAGCTCCACAGAGGAACACTAACTTAGGAGGAATACACTCCTTGACACAGAGATCGGCTCTGACTTATATCATTTCAGAGACAGGTAGCTAATGATTGGCCTGTCATTCACACTCATGGCATCCTTTGAAGGCGTATTTCTGGAGTCCACTTAAGAAACAGATAGTGAGCAAGTAGGGGAAAATCTCCCATTCTAAATATATGAATAGTTTACTGGGTACTGTAGTCCAGTGGCATTCGGAAACAGCCAAATTCATTCTCAAGATACATGCAACCCACCCATCATTATCACAAGGATGTGTTAAGAAAATAAGAATTACACTCATCTAGTGCAGAAAGTTTTAAGCTTTATAAAATCAGAAAATCTTCCAGGCAGATGGGTGCCCATCTTCAAGTTGCTTTTTTTAAGGCAGGAGGAAAAAAAGAAAGGGAAACATGGGGATGATTAAAACCTTTGGAAGTAGAGCAGAGAGCGGTGGCCTGAGGCTACACCAAAGTAGCACAAATTGCTGAGAAAAGATTTCGGAATCTGCACTCACAAATTACAGGAAGCAAAGCAGAGGTTCTCAGGTGTAGCCCAGCAGCGACGTAATTCTGAGGTGTCTGTAACATGAGGTGGGGGCATTCGTGGCCTCACTTTCAAAGTATTTTCTTTGGAAACGTGATTACCGCTCCAGAAGCTAATGTCACTGGGAGTATGCAATATGATCATTCTGATATATACCAAGAAAATGGAAGTCATCCTGTTTTGTGCATATCACTGCTGTCTTGCCATCCTGGGTACCAGAGCCAATGCTGGTCATACCCCAGCCACCCTGGGACACTTACCTACCTGAGGCCTGGCCCTGGCTTCTGCTCTCATGGGGCTGGGCTCTACCAAAGTGTCCTCTCTGGGTGCACTGATTTCATCATGGAACTTAGTGAAAAGATATTTAGTACCCAGGTCCACCCATGAACGGGGACAGGGTAGAATGCCTTCCAAGGGCTTCTTTATTACAAGCAAATTCCTCTTATTCATCCAAATCACCCTCCTCAATGAAAATTAAGTTTCACTTGCATTCATAGCAGCAGATTTGAACATGTAATAAATTCTACCTTTTGTTTTTGATCATGTCCTCCATCTAAGACTCTTCTAAGAACCTTCTTAAGGAAAGTTGAATGTGAATTGTGCTTAGATTTTTTGTTGTTGTTGCTGGGTTTTTTTTTTGGGGGGGGGATGAGTGCTTTTTATCAAAGAAGTACATGTTCCTTTTAGAAAGTAATGGAAAATACTTACAGCACAAAAATAAAATAATCTATCCATACAATTCACTATTGACATATATATACACATATAAACATATATATATTCATTTTTTTCTATGCAAATGCATAAATATGTTGTCATTTTTAATTTAAAGAAGAATCTTTCCATACTTAGTTTATACCCTGTTTTTTCTCCTTAATAATATATTAAGATTACCTCATTAGATTTTTCTATAGTTATTTTAATGACCAATATTCCATTCAAATATCATTTAACTCCATTAATTAATCCCCATTTGAGACTACTACAGTTGTTCTATTTTTTCATTGTTATACACGTCCTTGAAGAAAATAGCCTCAGTGACAAATTGTTATGCAGGTTCAAGATTACTTTCTTAGGATAAAATCCTTGAATTCGAAGTCCTGATTCAAAGAATATGCCAAATGCTAAGATTTCTACATGAATTGTCAATTTTCCTGCAATAGAATTAACTAATTTATATTCCCTTCAGCTTATATGAGAGAACTTATTTTAATTATTTTTATTTTTTTTTTACCTTCACCATATTGGACATTATATCCCTCAAACTGGTAAATCATTATTTTCTTAAGATTTTAGTAAGAAAGATTTTTCAGTATTTCTTGCTCAGGCAGCTCACAAAGAAAGAAATAGAAATGGCCACAAAATGTTCTCATTAATTTTTAAGAGCTTATTATATGAAAAATATTAACCCTTTGATTCTTTTCTTACAAATATTTTCCCCTAATTTGTAGTAGGCCTTTCTGTTTTGTTTGTGATTGGGAAGTCTTTTCACTTGTGCCTTTTCCATTTGCTACTGTTTAGAAAGGACTTTTTGACTCATAATTTTATTTATGCATAACCTGCATACACGTATTTTCTAGTATTTATTTTTATTTTGGGGCTTCCCAGGTGGCACTAGTGGTAAAGACCCTGCTTGCCAATGCTAGAGATGTAAGAGATGTGGGTTTGATCCCTGGGTTAGGAAGATTCTCCTGGAGGAGGAAATGGCAACCTATTTCAGTATTCTTGCCTGGAGAATCCCATGGACAGAGGAGCCTGGCCGGCTATGGTCCATAGGGTCGTAGGGAGTTGGACATGACTGAAGCAACTTAGCATGCACCCACACACTTTTTTTAAAGCTTTGTATTTTGTACTGGAGTATAGCCAATTAATTTTTTTTAAATGCAATTTACTTTGTATGTGATCTGTGTTGAAAAACCTAAACCATCCTTTTTTTTTTTTTTTTTTTTTTTACCAATTGTTCTGTATTTGTCCCAGTACAGTTTTTTTTTTACATTTTTATTTGATTTTTTTTTTTTTTTTGGCCACACCACACAGCTTATGGGATCTTGGTTCTCAGACCAGAGATTGAACCCAGGCCCTTGACAGTGAGAGCATGGAGTCCTAACCAGTGGACCACTAGGGAGTTCCCACAATAGATTTCTTAAGTTATTCTTTCCTCAGTGTTTCCACTTGCCACTTTTATGCATCTTTGGCTATACACTGAGACCACGTGTTTTCATTTCTTCACCCTATATTTCATCTCTTGGTGAACCTCTATTTATTTACTGACCTGCTATGGTTGACTGTTACTGTTGTCTCTAATTCATTCATTCTTTTTTTTATTTTTTAAATAGAGATAGCCCTTTATCCAATGAATGACTTTCCACGTGTATCTTAGACTATCTCTTTAGAATGGAGTCCTTGAAATAGGATTACTCAGGCCAAGGGTCCAAGCACGACTAAGACTCATGATATGTATTGCCAAATTACCCTTCAGAAAGGGTGTATCCATCTAGATTCCCACAAGCCATCTGGGAACGACCCTCTTTCACTGTAACCTTATCAACCTTCAGGATCATAATTAAAACAAACATGCACAACTTTGCTAATTTGCCAGATGAAAGATGGTATTTCATTAATTCCGTTTCTTTTGAGTATGGTTTATTGCATAGCTCTGGTCTCTTGCCTGCTAACTTAGCAGTGCTCAATTATCCTATAATAGCAGTTGGATATGTTATATTCATCAGCATAGGATCTTAAGCCAAGCTGTTTTCATCTCTGTGCATGGAAAGGCCTACTTCTCCTTGGATCTGAGCCAGGCAGTTTTTTAGAGAAAACACAGTTGTTTTTAAAACACTACAAACCATATACTTCATTCAAATTTATAGCAACTGTCAAAATCCCCTCATATAGTTCCAAAATTGGATTGTAACAGTTTGACCTCTCAACTGAATTGCATGAGAGATACCATCCAGTTTCCCTTTTTAAATCAGAGCTCAAATTACCCTAGGATCCAATGTAAACAGAAAAGCAGAGAAAAATAGCAGAAAATGCCATCCACATACACAGATAAACAGCCAACAATGTTCATAAGAACGATTTAACTATCACAAATCAAAAATTCCTACTTGGCTTAGAACTTGGATAATGTGAATTCTTCAGTCCCTGCTGGAGTGCCTGCTGTCTGAGGATTATTCGGCATTACCCTTGGACAGCATAGATTCGAAGGTCTCTTGCTAAGGGGATGTTCTACACTCAGGCTTTTTCTTGCTTCTGTGCTGTATTCTGGGTCACGGGAAGGGAATTACTTGCTCTTTGGAGATTATGAGCCTTAGAGTTGTAGCAGTGCTTAGATAAAATTGGAAACAGGATGCTTCGTCCTTCTCTCTAACACCAGGGTCAAGTTGTGCGTACATTCGACTGTGTCGCACTCTGTCCTGCTTGGGATTTGGCTAGTATTTCCAGGCTGATTGAAATTTCCGAATTCTGCACCTTAGAATTAAGGAGCTATTTAATAAGAGATAGACTCTTTGGAGCTTTTTTTTTGGTGCAGATTGAGAAGTAAGGATAGGAACAGTGATAAAATGCTGCAAAAATAATGTTCATGGATTCCATTATTTGTCAGAATATTGTATGACAGTAACTTGGCACTAAGGACTGAACCCTAGGAACTCAGTTGGAATCAGGCTGAGCAAAAGAAAAGGGTGTGAAATTGTCATAACACATGAGAACAGCTCATGGTAGCTTGGAAAGCACAATTTAAAGTGAAGTTCTATGAAGGAGTCTCCATTTCTCTCTTCACTTATCTCTAACCGTACACATTCAGACCATAGTATTGCTGATGCTGCTGTACAATGAAAATTTAAAATCAGTGAGAGAATAGAAATAGAAGATTAGTTTGGAGCAAGGTGGCATATGGCAGCCCTGCAGGTATTAGGCAACACTGCATTTGTCAAAAGACCAAGTCAGGGTCACCTAGAATGGCTGTAGCCTGTAACCAATAGTCTATTATTTTAAAAATAGAGGGCACATAAAGATGAAAAATAAGGAGCCTGTCATTCTTCCCTTTGAATTCACATTAATAAGAAATACTATCCTTACTGAAGGTACCATGTGGGGCTATAAGGAAAAAAAATTGTGTAAATTTTTCGTGATTGTGTGTTTTGATTTTCTTTATAGTATCCAACCTTTAAATATGACGTCTTTGTCCACAACAATTAAGAGTGAGTACCAAGGATCCAGGAAGCTGTCCAGTGTAGCATTAGGGAGACTTAAGCATTAGGAGAGGGACGAAATGACCTTTCTATTTGGTAAAATAAGATCTGTCAAACTTTTGATAAGCCAAGTTGATATCAACCTTTCAGAAAGACAGTTGACAGTACATATGAACAGCCTTTAAAGTGTTCATACCCTTTGACAAAATCTTAAGGC
Organism: Bos indicus; assembly: GCF_029378745.1. NCBI lineage: Eukaryota > Metazoa > Chordata > Mammalia > Artiodactyla > Bovidae > Bos > Bos indicus. The sequence goes on from NC_091773.1 coordinate 46,778,085, forward strand.
ATCAGTCCTAAATGTGGCAAGTTTTAGCTCATAAATATGTTCACTGATTTGCATGGAAATAATTGCACTATTATTGGTCATTTAGGATAAGTAAACCATGAATACTATTAATAATATGGAAAGATCTGTAATATATAATACTTATGGTAGTATAGCTGTGTAAAAATGGGAAAATCCATGCTTAGACAATGCACACAGGAATGAGATTTTTTTTTTAAGGCAAAAAAAAAAAAAAGTCATAAGTATGAAGACTTAGGCAACTATTCCTAACAGATTCTGGAGGTTGTTGTAATTAATGTGATATTTTACTGCTTATTACATATGAGGATAGTAAGTCATAAAGGTGGCAAACTGCTTGACCTGGATTATATTCAGCATTTGTTATTGCTCTTCTACCTTTTTTGATATTGCCCTGTCAAGATCTGTTTGAAGAGCGTATAATGTGCTTTTTGGTATTTCAGAAGAATACTATGACTTATCATATCCCTGAACTCAAAAAGATGGCAGTGTTGTGATACTGAACCAAAAAGAGTCGACACTGAGATTCATACCATCCAGAGACCCAAAGTGAATGGGGATTCAATTTGTGACATCTCTGAGTTCTGTGTCACTTGTATGTAGGTTGGATGTATGACACAGTCTTCTATCAATGTGTTCTGTGTCTTGATATCCAGAGTTTAAGTGACCACATGCTTGAAGGTGTATAAATTTGGAAAGCAAAAAAAAAAAAAAAAGGACCCGAATGAAAACTTATAAAGGAAAATAAGTAGACAGTAGAATAGGAAAGTACAAATAATTAAAAACTGGAATAAATGGTGTACAAAGTGGAATTGCAAACCATGTAAAAACTCTTCACAACCATGACAATTTTCTTATAATTAATGCCTAGACAACAGCATTTTAACATATCTCTGCTGTACCGCAAAGAACAAACATTAACATTTGAGTGAAGTTTCTAAAATCTTGCCCAAATTTGAAACCTCTACCAAGTCATATAAAACAAGACGTTTTAATCTAAGGAAAAGAGAAACTGCAGAAATCATTGAACTAAGATATTTGAGTTCTAAATTTCCTCCTTGCTTCCTTTCTTCTCTTATTAAAAAATATAAACACGATAAGGTTTGTAAAGATAAACGTAGCTCACTTTATTACTTGTCTAGCCACCATGTGGGATGAGATGAGGGTGGTAATAACCTTAGCAAATAATACACCTCCATTTAAAATGGTCTGTACTTAAATCACATTGCATTAAATGGGGACCCAGAAAATGATGATTTTGGTCTTAAATCTCTAGAGATATATACTAGGCTTTTTCTCTTTTTTAAGCACACATACACACACACAAAAAAATCGCTGAAAACTTGAAATTCTGTATCAAGTTAATTATTTGCCAAATCATATCTTAATGAGTAGATGGTATAATTACAAGAATTTGAAAGTCACAGAGAGAAATCTGTAAAGTAGACTAATCACCTTCATCTGACAAATGATTCAGGATGGGGGAATGTTTGACTCTAAATGTAGAATTTAATGATCTGCAAGGTCTTCAAGTCCAAAGAAACTAATGAACTAGCTTGGCTATTATTAGTCTTCATATGCCATGGTTTTTGTCCTATTATGTAGGTTGTTTTGAGCATTTGTTAGTTAACTCACTACTTTCTGAGATTAAAGTTAGAAAGCCTGCAGCTAACTAGTACCCCAAAGTCCTACAATTGAATTTGAAAGGGCAATGAAACTATGTCAAACAAATAAACCTGCCTCCTGAATTAAAGGAACAGATCAAAAGCTCAGCTGCTTATAGAAGGTGCATGCCTTCAAGATGCTCCCAGCTCAATCTCTGCATGGACATCTCTGTGCACTGAGAACCAGATCTTCATGTTAGAAGATCAGCCATTAAGGAAATTAACTCTTCTAACACACTCTACTTTGAAAGGAGCACGGACTTAACAATAGAAAGACAAGAAAGAATTTATGGTGAAACTGAAGTATAATTAGACAATTGGATTAACCACCTCTTTCCTTTCTCTCTCTCCTTCTCTTCCAACACTCTGTCACTTTCTATGTATCCCAGACATTTTTATCATTGGAGAATGGGGGGTGGGGGTAGACCCAGTACTTTTACTGGCATCAGCCCTCAAATTTGGCCTGAATGTGTTCCTCATTAGATATCATCAGAGTCTCCTCCTCACCATATGCCAATGTTTTTGTTTTCTAGATTATTCAGGACAGAATATTCAAGCACATATCACGCAACAGTTTAATATGGAACAAACATCCTGGGGGATTGTTCGTCCTACCACAGTATTCATCTTATCTGGGAGATTTCCCTTACTACTATGCTAATTTAGGTAAGTGAATGCCTTCCCCGGAGCTTTTCTGGTTTACCCTCCAAATGTTGTTCGGAACTCAAGTCCCTCGATTTTTTTATTCCATCGCAGTGTCTTTGTAACACCCTGTGTTGGAGACTGCTTTCTAGAGCCCTGTCCTAAATGGTTTATCAAGGTCATGAATTATAAATCCAGCTGCTGCTGCTGCTGCTGCTGCTGCTAAGTCACTTCAGTCGTGTCCGACTCCGTGCGACCCCATAGACGGCAGCCCACCAGGCTCCCCCGTCCCTGGGATTGTCCAGGCAAGAACACTGGAGTGGGTTGCCATTTCCTTCTCCAGTGCATGAAAGTGAAAAGTGAAAGTGAAAGTGAAGTCGTGTCCGACTCTTAGAGACCTCATGGACTGCAGCCTACCAGGCTCCTCCGCCCATGGGATTTTCCAGGCAGGAGTACTGGAGTGGGCTGCCATTGCCTTCCAGCAGAGCCCTGCAAAGTGAAAAACTCATTCCTGATCTGAGCCGCTGTTCTTTACGTTTAGTAGAATCATTGCTTTTTAAGAAAAAGGCTCCCCAAATTACAGATCATTCTGAACACGACAATCTAAGTAATCTAAGTGAAAGTTGCTCAGTCGTTTCCTACTCTTTTGCGACCTCATGGACTGTGGCCTGCCAGGCTCCTCTGTCCATGGAATTCTCCAGACCAGAATACTGGAGTGTTTTGCCATTCCTTTCTGTAGGGGAATCTTCCCAACCCAAGGATCAAACCTGGGTCTCCTGCATTGCAGGTGGATTTTTTACTGTCTGAGCCACAAGGGAAGCCCCAACATGACAATGAGTTTGCTATAATTTTGAGTCTTATCATGTATAAAATGAATCTAAGAGAACTCTTCCTACAATTTTTTCTCTCCACGATCCTAACTTCTCTGTCTCAGAACAAAGAAAAACCAAACTAATAAAGGGAAAGGGAAAAGATTTAAGAATATAGGACAGAGGACAAACTTATGCACTTCATTCCACATTTATTATGCTCCTCTTCTGTGCCGTGTTAATGTAGTGCTAGGTGGTAGGAATAAAAAGTCAAAGGAGATATAAGCTCTGCTCTCAAGCAGCTTTTGTGCTCAGTCGCTCAGTCGTGTCCTGCTCTTTGCAAACTCACGGACTATAGCCCACGAAGGTCATCTGTCTATGGAATTTTCCAGTCAAGAATGTTGGAGTGGCTTGCCATTTCCTTCTCCAGGCAACTTTTAGCCTGGTCATAATGAGGAAAAGGAAACAGGTGGAGAGATGAAGCTTTACAAAAGGCTACCGTTATCGCCATAGACATTTATGTATTGGGCGGGCCAAAAAGTTCATTTGGGTTTTTCTGCACCATCTTATGGAAAAACCTGAACAAACTTTTTGGCTGCCCCAGTATTTGGAGCCCCATTTGCTCTAATGTTGGTAACATTTTGGACATTTCCCTTCAGTCACAGTTCCAAATTTGAGAAACCTTGGGATAATAAAGCATCCTTCAAATTGATGTGGCAAGAAGATTCCAGATTTTTGTGTGGAGTCAGTCGAGTTAGCACATTAGAAGTGTGTAAATGTTGCTTCTTAAACCATTACAGGAAAGTCTAAAAGCAGTGACTTGTCCTTACTGTTAAGGGAACCCCCTACATCATATTTATTCTTCTTACTTGGCAAAGCCTTAAATGTGTATTTCACTAGTGGGAAGGCTAGTTTCTTTCCAACATGAAACTGAAGTACTAGTCAGATGATGGCATTTTCTCTGCAAAAGATCCATATAATTCTTTGAGGTATATACTGTAATTCTTCCCTTTATCAGTCACTCTCAAAGCTTAACTTCAGTGTCCTTTCAGTGTCTTGTTCATATTTAAGCTGCTAAAATGTGAAATTAGTGGGTCTATACTAATGACGTTTTCTAAAATTTAATTTGTTATTTTATTTATTTTGTTTATTTAATTAATTAATTATTTATTTTATTTATTTATTTAATTTGTTATTATAATTCATGATGAATTTTGGATTTCACATTTATTCCTTTTGTTTTAAATGTTAAACAAGTTTATTGGCAGCATGACCTCTCCCCTCCAAAATAAAAGCTGTTCTATCATCTATAAATACTGCTTATTCTAATAGTCTAATAAGAGCTCTACCATAGTATTAATGTTTCTTAGTCTGCTTTTCTTTTTTTTTAATTGAACGATGATTGCTTTATAATATTGGTTTGATTTCTGCTGTACATCAACTTTAATTAGCTATAGGTATACATATGTCCCCACTAATGAAGTTTTAAGAGGCTTTTAACCTGGCTCCTGTTTCTCAGTGAGTTCTCAGGAAAAGACTCATTTGCAGAAGAAGCCATCTCACTGCTTTCTCTTTGGTGGCAGTTATTTTGCGCATGTATGATACCTTTCCACCTTGGGCTTCAGAGCACACAGTTGGCAGAGGTCTGAACCACATGCTTTTTCTCTCGGCTGTGTTTCCCTGCTACGTAAAGAAGAGACTTCTTGGGAGTAGAGCAGCTTCCACCCCAAAATAATGGTGGCGGTGACAGTGATGGTGGTGGTGGTGGTGAGCTCATGCTGAGCGCTTGGTGTTTGCAGGTCCTGCTCTAAATGCTCTGTATGCATTAGCTCGCTTAAATGCGTTCTCATAACAACCCTGTAACTTTGTTGCTGTTGCCATCAGTCCCATTTCACTGCTGTGGAGACACAGAGGGTTAAGTAATGATCCCACCACCACTCAGTGATGGAACTGGGCTTCAGACCTAGACACTTAGGCTCTGGATGTTGGCCTTTTAACCTTGACCACTTGCTGGTTTTTATCTGAAATAGTAGCGATCAGGCAAAAACCCTTCAAAATGGCAGCATAGGAAAAAAAATTTGCAAAGCCAGCAACCAACAAGAGATTAATCTCCAAAATATACAAACAGCTCATGCAGCTCAATATCAAAGAAACAAACAATCCAATCAAAAAGTGGGCAGGAGATCTCAATAATGATTTCTCCAAAGAAGACATACAGATGCCCATAAAACACATGAAAAGATGCTCAAAACCACCAGTTATTAGAGAAAGGCAGATCAAAACTACAATGAGGTATCAGCTCACACCAGTCAGAATGGCCATCATCAAAAAAACCTGCAACAGTATGCTGGAGAGGGTATGGAGAAAAGGGGATCCTCTTACCCTGTTGGTGGGAATGTAAACTGGTGCAGCCACTATGGAGAACAGTATGCAGGTCCCTTAAAAAATAGAGCTACCACTGTGACCCAGCAATCTTACTCCTGGGCATGTATCTGGAGAAAACCATAATTCAAAAAGATACATGCACCCCAGCATTCATGGCAGCACTGTATACAGTAGCCAAGACATGGAAGCAACCTAAATGCCCTTTAACTATATCACTAAGAATAAGATATATGCACATACCCTGGAAGAGAGAGCACATTTACTAAAATCCAGCCTAGGATGTAAGTAACTAGAGTTATACCCTTTCTTGAGTAAAGAGTGGTGAGTAATGTTATGTGTGTGTGTATAATTAGACTCTGGGTGCCTAAAAAGCAGAAGGGAGATCAAAGATGTATCCCCGAGGGAGGAAGGAAAAGGCCATCAAAGGAAAAATCTGGAAATGGGCCTTAAACTGTAAATTATCCAGGTCTCTAAACTCAGGCAGCAGTTCACTAGCAGCTTTTCACCTTGTTTTTGTTCTGTCAAGACATAAGAGGCAGAGGAAAAATATGCGAGAAGGGAACATTAGCTCTGGGGTGAGGCGATGGAGCAGAGAGGAATAATTTTTGAAGTCTTGTTTCTCAGTGCTTCATTAGGTTGCTCTGCCCTTGCTCTTTCAGGTTTAAAGCCCCCCTCCAAATTCACTGCAGTCATCCACGCGGTGACCCCCCTGGTCTCTCAGTCCCAGCCAGTGTTGAAACTCCTCGTGGCTGCAGCCAAGTCCCAGTACTGTGCCCAGGTGAGTGGGGAGGTAGGGAGGGTTGACCCAGTGCCTGCGCCCTGCCGCTTGGTGGACCAGAGACCCCCCCACTCCTTCCCTGCTACACACTGGCTCCCAGGGACTCATCTCACATCCTACCCTGTTATTCCCCTTTCATTTGTCATGCCTTGTTACTCCCTTTTCATCAGCTTAGAGGTTCTTGGAAGTGAAATCTGGTACAGGTAATGGGTAGGTTACAAAGAGATCTTTGCCCTGGGGTAAAGTGACGTATATACCAATACCTTTTCTTTTTTTTTTTTTTTTTAAGATTCCACATATAAGTAGTACTGTGTGGTATTTGTCTTTCTCTTTCTGACTTTCTTCGCTTAGTATGATAATCTCTAGATCCATTCATGTTGTTGCAAGCGGCATTATTTCTTTCTTTTTTTTAATTTTAATTTCCTGGCCATGCTCCATGGCATGTGGGATCTTAGTTCCCTGACCAGGGATCAAACCCACGCCCCCTGCAGTGGAAGTGAGGAGTCTTAACCACTAACCACCAGGGAAGTCCCCCAACACACTCTTTAAGGAATATATACACACATTATTTCATCTTTAAGTGTCAAAGTGAAAAACAAACTTCAGAAAGGCCCCTGAAAGGACCCAGAAAACTAAGCTTCAACAGCAGAAACTGACTCGTTGGCGTAAGGTGTTAACTTTTCTTTCACAGCCGCCGTGACTAATTATAAAATTGGGAGCAGAAGATGATATCTATGGTAACAGTGTTTTCCAAATTAGCATTGCTCTCCTACTCTTAACAGTGGTTTTTCTGAATTGTAAATTACACAAGAAGGTTTACATATGAGAAAAGAATGGAGTCACACTGAAGCCTGCATTTGGGGGCTAAACACATTTATTGGCAATAATCAGGCCACAGGAAATAAGCTGCCATCCTGGAGAAGTCGGATCTTGACTTCTCTTCCTTCTCCCACATTGCCTGCTGGAGTGAAGTTCATAGCAGATGTTCAATGTGCATTTTTCTTTAGTTTGATCAAGGCTGTTATCTTCCTCCTCATCATAAGACACCAGAATTTAGAAAACCACTTTTTTAAGAGCCAGCAACCCTGGCATGCCTTCTTTCCTCCCCAGCCTTCTCCTACCCACTTGACATAGGTTTTCTTAGGTTACCCTTCTTGTCCCCTCTCTGGTTGTTAGAGTGATGGGGTTCTGGGGGTTGTGTGGGAGTAGACTCACTTAAAAAAAATTTTTTTTGGAGTATAGTTGTTTTACAGTGTTACGTTAGTTTTGGGTGTACAGAGTGGAGTGGACTCACTTTAAACACAGTTTTGAGGTCTGCCTCTCTGCCTTGCTTAAACACCATCTTCTCTCTTTCTCTCTGTGTGTCTTTAAGAAGAAATGTTGGGTTGGAAGCCTATGTAAATCCAGCCTTACCAAGCCATCTGATGACCCCTTATCCCTTTCAGATCATAGTTCTATGGAATTGTGACAAGCCCCTTCCAGCCAAACACCGCTGGCCTGCCACTTCTGTGCCTGTCATTGTCATTGAAGGAGAAAGCAAGGTAGGACCCTAGGGGACTTCCTGTGGAATCAGCATGGAATCTTCTTTTCTGCAATGGGGCACCTGGGTGTTGGCCTTTGCCATCTTCCTCCTGCCCTTGGGAGGTGCTGGCCCTGGACTACTTTTCCAAAACTATACCTGTGTCTGACTGTCCTCCACTTTGACACTTTGACAGGGCTTTTTTTTTTTTTTGAAGTATAGATGATTTACAACTGTGTTACTTTCTGCTGTATGGCAAAGTGAGTCAGTTATACATATAGGCACTCTTTTTTAGATTCTTTTCCCATGGAGGTCATTATAGAGTGTTGAATAGTATTCCCTGTGCTATACACAGGTCCTTATTACTTATCTATTTTTTTAATTTATTTTTAATTGGAGGATAATTGCTTTACAGTGTTGTATTGGTTTCTGCCATGTAACATGAATCAGCTGTAAGTATACATATATCCGGAGAGGGCAATGGCACCCCACTGCAGTACTTTTGCCTGGAGAATCCCATGGACGGAGGAGCCTGGTGGGCTGCAGTCCATGGGGTCACTAGAGTTGGATGTGACTGAGCGACTTCCCTTTCACTTTTCACTTTCCTGCATTGGAGAAGGAAATGGCAACCCACTCCAGTGTTCTTGCCTGGAGAATCCCAGGGACGGGGGAGCCTGGTGGGCTGCCGTCTATGGGGTCGCACGGAGTCGGACACGACTGAAGTGACTTAGCAGCAGCAGCAGCGTACATATATCCCCTCCCTCTTGAGCCTCCCTCCCATCCCTCTAGGTCATCACAGAGCACCAAGTTTATTAAAGTATGGTTGATTTGGGCTTCTCTGGTGGCTCAGTTGGTAAAGAATTTGCCTGCAATGCAGGAGACCTCAGTTCGATCACTGAGTTGGGAAGATCCCCTGGAGGAGGGCATGGCAACCCAGTCCAGTATTCTTGCCTGGGGAATCCCATGGACAGAGGAGCCTGGCGGGCTGCAGTCCATGAGGTCACAGAGAGTCAGACGACTGAGTGACTAAGCACAGCACACGTAGTCGATTTACACTGTTGTGTAATTTCTCTTGTACAGCAAAATGACTCAGTTACACACACACACACACACACACACACATATTCTTTTTCATATTCTTTTCCATTATGGTTTATCACAGGAGATTGAGTATAGTTCCCAGTGCTGTGCAGTAGGACCTTGTCGCTTATCCAACCTATTTATCCTGTTTATAATAGCTTGCATCTGCTCATCCCAAAGCCTTCCACCTTTCCCTCCTCCACTGCCCCCCGACCTCTGGGCATCTACAAGTCTGTTCTCTGTATCTTTGTCTGTTTCTGTTTGGTAGATAAGTTCATTTGCATTGTATTTTAGATTCCACAAATAAGTGATATCATATGGTATTTGTCTTCTCTTTCTAACTTACTTTGCTTAGTATGATATTCTCTAGGTTCATCAGTGTTGCTGCAAATAGCATTCTTTCATTCATTTTAATGGCTGAGTAATATTCCATTGTATATATGCACCACATCTTCTTTATCTTCTCATCTGTTGATAGACATTTAGGTTGCGTCCATGTCTTGGCTGTTCTGAATAGTGCTACTATGAACATAGGTGTGCATATATCTTTTGAATTATAGTTTTGCCTGGGTATATGCCTAGAAGTGAGATTGCTGGACCATATGGCAACCCCCTTTTTAGTTTTTTGAGGAACCACCATACTGTTTTCCATTGTGACAGCCATAGGCTTTCGAGTCAGGGAGTTCTGGATCTTAATACTAACTCTTTAGGAGATATGTGACCCTGTCTGTACTTTCCTTCTCTGAGTCTCAGTTTCCTTATCCACAAAATGGAAATAATACATACCACATGGATAGCAATTAGGAGTAAATGAATTCAGGACCTGGCAAAAGTAATCTTTCTGGAAATGATGAGGATGAAGAAGAGTTGGTGGTGGTGATGCATGAGCTGATTAATGCATTGCTTAGCTGATTAATCTGAATTAGTTGTATCAATGAAAGCAGTGGTTCTTCCTCACACCTATCTTAAAAAAGACATTTCCACTTTATGTTTGCTTTGATTTCTCCATCAGAGACTCTCAGGAGGGCTGGCTGCCTGGCTGGCCCCCTGCTTCCATTCTCCAGCTCATTTTGCCTACAACAGAATGATCTTCACAATCATCTCATAGCCCTTAAGGGACTCCTTTTGCTAATGTTTTCAATTAACATCAGAGACTGTGTACAAGCTGGCCTTTCCTGGCCCTCCCAGTCTGCTCTCTCATTGCTTTTCCTTTACAGACTTGATCATTCACAGTTTACTGCGCTGTGTCCCTTCCCACCTCTAACGGTGGTCTTTCCCATTGCTGTAGGTCTTGACCATCCTCTCTCAACTCTTCATCTGTGTTATCGAAATGTCCATATATTCTTTAAGCCCACGCTGCCTCCTCTTTGAAATGTCTTCTGTTTATGGCAGCCAGGGATGAGTTCTCTTTTCTCAAGCTCTGCTTTATAATAGCTCTTATCCATTGTGAAGAAATTTGTTGTTATTGTTTGGTCACCAAGTCATGTCCAAGTCTTTGCTACCCCATGGACTGCAGCACACCAGGCTTCTGTATCCTTCACCATCTCCCAGAATTTGCCCAAGTTCATGTCCATTGAATCAGTGCTGCCATCCTACCATTTCATCCTCTGTCGCCCACTTCTCCTTCTGAAGAGATTCAGTTCAGTTCAGTTGCTCAGTCGTGTCCAACTCTTTGCGACCCCATGAACTGCAGCACGCCAGGCCTCCCTGTCCATCACCAACTGCCGGAGTCTACCCAAACCCATGTCCTTTGAGTCAATGATGCCATCTAACCATCTCTGCTCTGTCATCTCATTCTCCTCCTGCCCTCAATCTTTCCCAGCATCAGGGTCTTTTCAAATGAGTCAGCTCTTTGCATCAGGTGGCGATTGTCTCTATTCAATGAAATTTAATAGAAGTTAGTCTCTATTAAATGACACTGATGTTGTCATCTAAGAGACTTTCCCTGTTGGTTCCCAAAGACTTAGGTTGTGAGAGATTGTCTCATGCTAAGTAAACTATCCTTGGGCCAGAATAAGAATTATCAGTGTATTAAGTTGCACCATTTGAAATCATCATTTGAGCTGCCACAGTGACCATTTCATGTAGTTCAGCAGGATGCAGGGAGAACTGTAATGGTCATGTGGACAAGATGGTCCACGCATTGTCTATTCAGTCCCAGTGTAGGCTGCCTACTTACTGTATGCTGGACACTGTGCAACATGCGGGAATGCAGTGAGAAAGGTGACAGACACAGTCACACCCTTCCAAGGGCTGGGGTCAAGCAATGTGGTTATCAGAGAGCTACTTGATAAGCATTAAATGAGGAAGTGAAAGTGAGTGAAGTCGTTCAGTCGTGTCCTACTCTTTGCGACCCTATGGACTGTAGTCTACTAGGCTCCTCTGTCCATGGGATTTTCCAGGCAGTAGTACTGGAGTGCTTTGCCATTTCCTTCTCCAGGGGATCTTCCCGACCCAGGGATTGAACCTGGGTATGCCACATTGTATACAGTCGCTTTACCATCTGAGCCACCAGGGAAGTCCTAAATGAGGAAAGGGAGGGATTAATCACATGCCTCTTGGCATCAGTTTTGCTTACCCTTCTGAATCCCTCTCACCCACTGGTGTGGTTTCACAAAGGGTCTGGCACACAAAAGTTTCCTGCCTGCAACCCCAGTTCCAATGCCTGAGGCCCTGCACAGTGCTCACGTGGATGCTTTTCACTTTGAACTTGGGAATTTTTCATGGTTTGTTTTTATGTTTCCATAGGTAACTAGAACTCCTTCTGGTAGATAGGTCTTTCTTTGACTATGTCAGGATATTCAAACAAGATCCATTCTGTGTGACGGACTGTGAGCCATTCTGACTCCTATGGTTAATTAGTATGCATTTTTATGCTCAGACTTGTTGATTGATTTTATATTTTCACTCCCAGCTAGTAGCCCCAGTTTCTTTATTTCTAGTTCAATTCAGTTCAGTCGCTCAGTTGTGTCCGACTCTTTGTAACCCCATGAACCGCAGCACACCAGGTCTCCCTGTCCATCACCAACTCCGAGTTTGCCCAAACTCATGTCCGTTGAGTTGGTAATGCCATCCAACCATCTCGTCCTCTGTTGTCCCCTTCTCCTCCTGCCCTCAATCTTTCTGAGCATCAGGGTCTTTTCAAATGAGTCAGCTCTTCTCATCAGGTGGCCAAAGTATTGGAGTTTCAGCTTCAACATCAGTCCTTCCAGTGAACACCCAGGACTGATCTCCTTTAGAATGGACTAGTTGGATCTCCTTGCAGTCCAAGGGACTCTCAAGAGTCTTCTCCAACACCACAGTTCAAAGCATCAATTCTTCAGTGCTCAGCTTTCTTCATAGTCCAACTCTCACATCCATACATGACTACTGGAAAAACCATAGCCTTAACTAGATGGACCTTTTTTAACAAAGTAATGTCTCTGCTTTTGAATATGCTGTCAAGGTTGGTCATAACTTTCCTTCCAAGGAGTAAGCGTCTTTTAATTTCATGGCTGCAATCACCATTTGCAGTGATTTTGGAGCCCAAAAAAATAAAGTCAGCCACTGTTTCCACTGTTTCCCCATCTATTTCCCATGAAGTGATGAGACCAGATGCCATGATCTTAGTTTTCTGAATATTGACCTTTAAGCCAACTTTTTCCCTCTCCTCTTTCACTTTCATCAAGAGGCTCTTTAGTTCTTCTTCACTTTCTGCCATGATGGTGGTGTCATCTGCATATCTGAGGTTATTGATATTTCTCCTGGCAGTCTTGATTCCAGCTTGTGCTTCCTCCAGCCCAGCGTTTCTCATGATGTACTCTGCATATAAGTTAAATAAGCAGTACCTTGACGTACTCTTTTCCCGATTTGGAACCAGTCTGTTGTTTCATGTCCAGTTCTAACTGTTGCTTCCTGACCTGCATATAGGTTTCTCAAGAGGCAGGTCAGGTGGTCTGGTATTCCCATCTCTTTCAGAATTTTCCACAGTTTCTTGTGATCCACACAGTCAAAGGCTTTGGCATAGTCAATAAAGCAGAAATAGATGTTTTTCTGGAGCTCTCTTGCTTTTTCCATGATCCAGCAGATGTTGGCAATTTGATATCTGGTTCCTCTGCCTTTTTTAAAACCAGCTTGAACGTCTGGAAGTTCACAGTTCACGTATTGCTTAAGCCTGGCTTGGAGAATTTTGAGCATTACTTTACTAGCGTGTGAGATGAGTGCAATTGTGCAGTAGTTTGAGCATTCTTTGGCATTGCCTTTCTTTGGAATTGGAATGAAAACTGACCTTTTCCAGTCCCTTGGCCACTGCTGAGTTTTCCAAATTTGCTGGCATATTGAGTGCAACACTTCCACAGCATCATCTTTTAGGATTTGAGATAGCTCAACTGGAATTCCATCATTTCCACTCGTTTTGTTCGTAGTGATGCTTTCTAAGGCCCGCTTGACTTCAATTCCAGATTGTCTGGCTCTAGGTCAGTGATCACACCTTTGTGATTATCTGGGTCATGAAGATGTTTTTTGTACAGTTCTTCTGTGTATTCTTGCCACCTCTTCTTAATATCTTCTGCTTCTGTTAGGTCCATAACATTTCTTTTCTTTATTGAGCCCATCTTTGCATGAAATGTTCCCTTGGTATCTCTAATTTTCTTGGAGTGATCTCTATTATATTGTTTTCCTCTATTTGATGATGATAATAACAGTACCTTTCCTGTAAGGTTTATCAGACATGTCTTATAAAATACCTCCCATTCTCCCAGCCATATTTCTGTCTGGACTGCTGGCCATTTGTTGAGTCCTAGTCTTGACAGAGGAGCCCGGTGGGCTACAGTCCATAGGGTCATAAAGAGTCAGACACGACTGAGCAACTAACATTTCATTTTGCAGCCTTGACTTTGGCCAGTGACTCCAGTAGGTCATGTGGTTCCTTTCGCCTCACTGTGACTGCCCTGAGACTGTGCATGCGTGTGTGTGTATGTGCATGCTAAGTCACTTCAGTCATGTCCAACTCTGTGAGACCCTAGAGACTGTAGCATGCCAGGCTTCTGTGTTCATGGAATTCTCCAGGTGAGAATACTGGAGTGGGTAGCCATGCCCTTCTCCAGGGGATCTTTGCCACCCAGGGATTGAACCTGTGTGTCCTGCAGATCCTACATTGCAGGTGGATTCTTTACCACTGAGCTATTGGGAAGTCCCACCCTGGGACTGTACCACCTAATAAAGCATTTGCCCTCAAGCCTTCCTTTAGATTCTGTATTCTAGGGCAACTGGGCTAAGACTTGGGCTCATTTTGAAGAAGAAATATGACACGTATTACAGGTGCTCAGCCCTGTAATACACTCGGCATTTGATAAATATCAGCTCCTTTTCTAAGGGGATGTTGTAAATTGATGGTTTGCCTTATGGGCTCTGGGGTCAGACTTCCTTTTTTGTGACCTCAGGCACATTATTTAACTCTCTGTGCCTCAACCCTCCCCTTCCAGTAAATGGAAGAAATCCTAACATCTAACTGGTTTGATAGATAGTATCAACCACATAGTTTGATACTGTACATATGAATGCACCTACAAAGTGGGTATATGTGGCAGGTGCTTGATAAATGTCAATAATTCTTGTGCTTTGTATAATTACTTACAAACGTTTCTTAGCTTCCCCACTGGACAGGGAACTTTTTAAAAATATTTATTTATTTGTTTAGCTGCTTCAGGTCTTAGTTGGGGCATGTGGGCTCTTTGGCTGCAGTGTACAGGCTTCTCTCTAGTTGTGGCATGTGGGGTAGGTAGTTGGGGCACACCGGCTTAGTTGCCCCACGGCATGTGGGATCTTGGTTTCCCAACCAGGGAACCAACCTGCATCCTCTGCATTGGCAGGCAAATTCTTAACCACTGAACCACCTGGGAAGTCCTGACGGGGAACTTCTTGAGCCTTTGTCATTTCCTAGTCATTTTTGCTCATTTTAGAAGGGCTTGGGCTCTAATGGTAGTAAATATTTCTTAAACAAGTCAACAAGGGAAACCCAGCTTACTCTGGATTGACTTTGTAAGTACATGCTCCTTTCATGCTAATTCATGGAGCTTTTGGAACTCCAGGAATTTGAGAAAGAGCCTCTAGTTTCTACACTAGAATTTGGAAGTGGCTGGCTTATGGGCGCTTAACTGTAGTTGATGAAGCAGTTTCAGAAAAAAGAAATGGATTCTTTGAAACCCAGTGGTTGGGCCCATAACAGGGGAAGGAAGTCATACGTCCTCCTCATTCCCCATTTTAAATTTCCACGTCTAGCCTTGAGTTTAAAATTGATGTGTTGGCTGCTTTGGCTGGGAAATTCTGTTTTGAATTTATAGGCCTTGTCTTTGCAGCTCTTCCCCTGTAGGCTTAACAAGGGAAAGGTCAGGGCATCGCTAAGCTGGCAACTAATGGCTTCTGAGTTAGTCAATGGACAAGGAAACAGTGTCAGGAGAATTGCTTCAGGCTGAGATTTCTGAGCCCTGTGCATAGGGGGTTGCTGATTGCTTTTGTATTTTATTTTGAAAGCCTGAGGGGAGGGGGGAAACGAACAAACACTTCACCCAGTTGACAGATGTGAGGGAGCAGAGCCTGGAGCCGTTTATGCTGTAGATGTGTCCCTTGAGCTCCTAGAGGTGGGTTCTGCTGGACATTTTCCATCTTTTAATGTCCTAAGCCCTCCAATAGCTTCACAGACTTATAAACTGACTCTGAGACGAGGCTTGTGGATGAGCTGGCTTCCGGATATAAATATAGCTTGGGCTTCTTTGGGAGGGGTGGGTGGGTGAAGGCATTCTCAGATTTGTGGAGAGCTCACCCTTGGCAGCCAGACTAAGTGCCCCCTTTTCCCTTGCCTCCAGCACCTAACCGCCTCCTTCCCTGGCCTTCATGCCTTGAAAGTTGATGGCAAGCGTCTTCTTTCTCTGTCTCCAAATATGAACCGGGAGAGGATGATGTAACAGTTAATAAGCCTTTCAGAGGAGGGTGGTGAATGTGAGATCACCATGTGTGGTCCATGTTCACTGCTGAGGTCCTTTCAACCCCAAGACAGGTAGAGTGTAGCGACTGAGGTGTGCCACAGGAGGTCCCCAACCCCCAGGATCTAATGCCAGGTGATCTGAGGTGGAGCTGATGTAATCATAACAGTAAATGGAATTGTGCTTGAATCATCCCGAAATCATCCCCACTACCACCACCACCAGCCACCCACTGGCATGTGGAAAAGCTATCTTCCATGAAAATGTCCCGGGTGCCAGAAATGTTGGGGACCGCTACCTAGGATTGCGACCGCTAGATGGAATGTTGAGAGCAAGTCACACCTTTCTGTACCTTAGTTTTCTTGTGTATACAATGGGATTGTTATAAAGATGAAATAAGAACTTGGAACATTCCTCGGCACATAGTAAATGTTTAAAAAATGTTGGTTTTTCTTATATCATCATGCTTATTAGTTATTCAGTGGAAACCTTAGCACAGAGGTATAAGCTGTAATTGTCATAGGGTAGTCTCTTTGGTCTCAGTCTTCCAACTGATCCCCCAGATCCTCACCACACACACAGGCACACACATACACGTGTAGAAACACACATACACTCACCTTGCCATGCCTTATCCTGGAGCTCCCCAAATCTTATTCATATACTAGCTTTACAGTTTTCCTTAATACATGGACCACATGTTCTATTGTTTATTTAATATTTTTCTTTAAATCAGCTTAGTTTTCAATTTAATGAAATTGTCTTTAAGGAGCTCTACTACTACTCCTTATTGCTGTAGCTATTAATATATATGTGTACATATTTTTGCTTCTCTGAGCTAAAACAAAGACTAGAAAATTTTAAAAATTTGTCTCTGCACCTCCTAAAATGACCTGGCAGCCATCAAGTGGTGTGTGTCCCATGTTTGAAATCACTGCTCCCTCCATCTGCTCTTTCCTGACCTCAGAGCACTGGCTCTCCACTCTCTGCCTTTGCCTCTACTGAACCCTCATTTCTATTTACACTCAGTGGATTCCTGGCTATCAGGGTCACTTCTCCAAGGTCTTCGTTGCTTTTCGAAGCAGCTGGTTACTGCATCCTCTGATTTCCTGGGATTTCTCATAGTAGGCCAAGACTGATGATCCGCATCTTGGTCTTGGTCATCTTGGTCTCCCTGCAGACTGTGAACTCCTCCAAGACAGAGGGTGTATCTTACTTACCTCTGGCCTTCCTTTGACTGGCAAGGTGTCTGTACACAGTAGGTGCCCAGTAATGGTGGAACCAGTGAATCTGCACTGATGGGAAACGGAAGCCTTTTATGTTGAGGGGTGACATGGTGGTTGAGCATCCTTTGCGGAGGTGAAGATGCGGGGGAAATTCTCCCCCAAACAAGACTCTCCATTTACATCTCTTCTCCTGATTCCTTCCCTCCTGCCTGCCCCGCCCCCCCACCTCCACCTCCCAGGTGATGAGCAGCCGTTTCCTGCCCTACGACAATATCATCACAGATGCTGTGCTCAGCCTTGACGAGGACACCGTGCTTTCAACCACGGAGGTAAGCAGCCTCTCAGGAGGTGTGGCGGGCCCTACAGGTGGTCACCTCAAACCCCAGGGTGCCGACACCTCCTCTGCCCTTGCCTTGGCCAAGCCCAAAACATTTTTCAGAACTTCCTGCAGAGTGGGTTTGAATCAACCCCGATGAGGGCCTTTTCTCCTTGTTTCCTCTGCTTATTGGCTCCTCACTTTCCAGGCTGTGCCTCACCTCACCCTCCTGTCTGCCCTCCTGTTTTTGGATTTGTTTTTAAACAGTGCAGGTGTGGGCAGGTGTGCAGAGGAACCCAGAGGAGGCAGGCGGGTGCACCTGTTTGGTATTTTCTTGAAACCACACGATCCAGAGCCCCCATCTTTCGTGATCCTCCTACTGCCATGCGGGTGTGTGCATGTGGTCTTGACCATCCGTTGGAGATGTGGCCTCTGTTGGAGAACACTATTTCTGGGTTCTAAAGGCAGCTTTTCCGTCTTGGTTGGAAATGCGCATTTTCTTTTACCCATGCGAGAGCAAACAGTTTCACTTGAAGGCTGAGATGGAGATCCCTGCCTTTTCAGATGTTCACATATTTGTGCCAAAAATAAGATTGCACAGAGCCACGTGTGAGGGGGAGAAAGAGAAGGTGAAAGATAGATATGATAGAAAACCAATTTTTACAACTCGAATGAGTATTGATCTCTGAAACCTCACTTAAAACCGAAGAGGGAACCAAAGACATTTACACAAAAATGTAGCAGGTCGGAAATATATCATTCAGGGTAGGTAGCTGCTAAAAAGCATGGAGACTTAGCTACTCACCCCCTTCCCCTTCTTTTATTCCTTTTTATTCATAGGAATAATTTTGTTCATATATTATCTTTTTTAATGTAAACACCAACAGTTAGCAGCAGACATTTTCCTGGGCGCCAGTCTGATTCTAACGGTCTGCTGCCCCCATACCCAAGACTCATGTTAACCTGGGCTGTTTGTTTCTGCTGCTCTTCAAATTCCATGGATGTTTCCCAGTTTCCATCCAATGGAGTTGAGCAGATGTTCTGTTTAAGGGCAACCAAAATCACCCCCCTGGGACACATGACCTGGGTCAGATCCTTTCTATGCATGTCTTCTTTTGTCGATCCTTTCTATGCAGTGCAAGCCCTGTAAATACTCGGTGAATGAGTTGCGGAGATGCCTGCTTCGAGGATTAAAGTGTGAACACACA
Organism: Bos indicus; assembly: GCF_029378745.1. Taxonomy (NCBI): domain Eukaryota; kingdom Metazoa; phylum Chordata; class Mammalia; order Artiodactyla; family Bovidae; genus Bos; species Bos indicus. The sequence goes on from NC_091773.1 coordinate 46,796,689, forward strand.
GCCAACTGTGTCACGTGTGAGGCTGCAGGAGAAAGATGGGATGGGGTGGTGGGGGTGGAGAGCAGGGGGAAAAGATGCTTCATGTTCAAAGGGAATGACAGCGATGGAATGCAGGGCAGGGAACGGGACACTCCAGCTTGCATTTTTCTCCTGCTTCCTGCAAAGGAAGCTGGCACCCCCGGTGCACATTCATTCAACAAGTATTTATGGAGGGCTGGCTTTGTTCTGGTCCCTGTGCCAGGTACTTTGATTACACAGATCCTGCCTAGAGCCGGCAGAGTCCTGGCAGCAAACAGAATTCAAATCAAGTGATTCAAATGAAGGGATGGAGGATGACTATGGAATGGGGTTAAAGAACCCCATAGGAGCTGATGGAGAGGCAGCTGGGGAGTGGTGAGGGCAGGAAATAGCTCCCACTTCTATGCCTGAAGGAGTGAAGGAAGGGAAAGTGTTTCCAGAGTCCTTGAGAATGACTTCCCTGGTGGCACAGTGGTAAAGAATCCACCTGCCAATGCAGGAGATACGGGTTCAATCCCTGGGTCAGGAAGATCTCCTGGAGTAAGAAGTGGCTACCCACTCCAGTATTCTTGCCTGGAAGATCCCATGCACAGGGGAGCCTGGAGGACTGGAGTTCACAGGATTGCAAAAGAGTTGACCATGACTTAGCAACTAAACAAAAACAACAGCAGTCCCTGGAAGGAGGAATGGAGAAGAAGAGGCTGTTGTCCTGTAAGAACTATAATCATGGAGGGATGTGGCACCTGTCAGGACTCTGGTGCCAAAGCCAGGGCTTGCAGGGAGAGCAGGGGAGAAATACTGCCCTGCCTCTGTCCCACCTAATTTTCTTGCCAACGACTACCATTGACCTAACCCAAGCAGCCAGTAAGGAAGCCCGTGCTGTGCAGTCCATAGAGTCCCATTGTCTCAGGCGTAGGGCATGCAAGAAGGATGGAGAGTGGATCTTGGTGAGCGGACAGAGGAACGGCCGCACACTGTCATGGCGGAACGGATGGTCAAGACCACAGCACACACCTAAATCGTTACCCCAGGACCAGAAGTATCGATTCACCTCTTGTCCTCCCCTGGGCACGAGGCCATAGATCTCACACTAGGATTTGTTTCCCCCTGTCCCACGGTGAAAAAACTTCCAGCTGCTGTGATGGATCCACGTGCTAGTGGATATCTTTTCAAAGAACAGCAGTTCCAGCCTCTCAGCGCACGCCAGGAAGAACATGTGTTGTATGTGGAGCAATGAGAAGTTAGCTTGGCTTGAATATGAGATGTAAATTTAAGAGGCTGGCCCTCTAGTTTACTTTGTGACTGATCAATAGCACAGTTGTATTGCCCAACATGGTGGAGGACAGAGATTTCTCTTTTCTCTTTTAGGTGAATAGATGTTGGTTCATTTTATTTCCTCTCTAAGGATCCTTAGCTTGTTTAAATGCCTCTCTGTGGTATTAAGGATAGATTTTTAAATAGCGTCCTATAAAGGGTATTAGACAGAGTTGGTTTTCTAGTTATTTACATTTATCTGGATTGCTGCACACTCTCAAAAGAAAACAGATGTTGGTTTTTAAGAGAAGAGGCCATAAGCTGACCTTTGCCTCCTTTGATGTGCTAATGAGCAGCCTGAAAAGAGAACTATCACAAGCATCATAGTTTTATCGGAATTTACTTTTGAGTTGCTTTGAAATGACTTGAAACGGCTTTGAGATAGGAAGGAATTCATGTGATGAAAACACCCCATCGGGATCTATAGTAGTTGCCAAGTGTCTGCGTCTCCCTTTCAAAGGATAATGGAAAGCCCCAAAGAGTGCTGACAGTCAGGCTGTTTCTTTGCCAATGGACTGCATAAGGCACTGCCCCACCAGTTGGCACCATTAGTCGTGAATGCCAGTGACAACGCTCAGGTTTTCACGACCTGCTTTCTATTTTCTGACAAATACTGTCCACTCAGCTGCTGTATTTTAACTTTGAGGTGCCCCTCGCCCCACCATACTTTCTTAATGTATATCCCAACCCCTTGTTTCCCCCTCCATGGCTTCCCTAGTGATTCAGTGGTCAAAAATCTGCCTGCAGTGCAGAAGACGCAGAGACACAGGTTTAATCCCTGGGTCGGGAAGATTCCCTGGAGGAGGGCATGGCAACCGAGTCCAGTGTTCTTGCCTGGAGAACCCACGGACAGAGGAGCCTGGCAGGCTACCAACCATAGATAGGGTTGCAGAGAGTCAGACATGACTGAAGCTACTGAGCGTGCACGCAGAAGCTATATTGTTAAGGTGTTCGTATCTTGAGTCAGGGCACCAGACTAAATTCTTCATAAAGTTTTAAATTCATGGCTGTTTACAAAAATTGTGTCTTCTAACTAAGCCCCAAGAATTCAGAGGAAAAAAGGACCTTTGCAGATCACTCAGACTGGTGTTTCCTAAACCTAGGATTTCACTGACCTGTTTACCTAGAATGATGCTTAAAAACAAACAAACAAAAAAGAAGTATAGGCAGTTTAAAGAAAAATATTAGCTAAGTCATTAAATGTATGTTATGGTCGGAATGTGGCAAAAGAAGCAACAATGGTAATAAATATGGTGAAAGCTTGGGAAATACTCATCTTTAGGCTTATTCGCTTTGTCTTGTAATTGGGGTAAAATTCACAAAGCATAAAATCAACCATCTTCAAGTGGCATTTAGTACCTTCCCAGTGTTATACACTTATTACCTCTACCTCATCCTGAAACATTTTCATTATCCAAAAGGGATACCCCGTGGCCATTAATCCATCACTCCCTCTCCGCTGGAGCCACCGGTCTGTTTTCTGTCTCTGTGGATTTGCTCTCCCTGGACGCTTGATGTGAATGGAATCACACAATATGGGGCCTTTTGTATGTGGCTTCTTGCACTCAACATAATGTTTGCAAGGTCCATCCACGTGGTAGCACGCATCAGTATTGCATTCCTTTTTAGTGCTGAGTCATATTCCACCAAATGAATATACCATATTTGGCATATTTATTCATGAGTTGATGGCATTTGGGTTGTTCCCACTTTAGGGCTGTTGTGAACAGTTATTTGCTCTGCCTTCTTTTTTTTTTTTTTTTGGCTGCACCATGTGGCTTGTGATATCTTAGTTCCCTGACCAGAGATTGAACCCTCACCCTCAGCAATGAAAGCACAAGAGTCTTAACCACTGGACTTCCAGGGAATTCCCAACTTCTCTGCTTTTAAACCCCTGGGAGGTCAGGAATTGGACTTGCCAGCATCACTCAGCCACCATTACAATGCCAAGGCTTGAAACGTATGTGGAATATATGAAATTTCCATTTGCTTTACTTATAGGGAAAAGGTTGTTGATGGACGTGTAACCTGTATAAGAGAAATTGTTTTGCACACTGTAGCAACAGAGCTAAAAGTGAGGTTATGATAACAGTGTACACTGAATCTGAAACGAGATGGCTTGAGTTCACGTCTTGACTCTGCCACTTACTACCTCAGAAAAATACTTGAACCTCCATATCCTTAGCTTGCCCCCCCTCTGTAAACTGGAGACTATAAAATTACCTACTTCTCAGGGTTATCGTGAGGATTAAATGAGTTAAAATATGTAAGTACCTGTCATATTATAAGGATTACACAATTATGAGCATTTCTATTACTTTTTTAAAAAAACTTTCTGTGTATTGTTTTATTATTCATCAAATAATCATGGAAAGTCAGAAGTGAGCGCACACATTTGAAAACCGACTGTTCGTGTGCTAACTACAAGTGTTTGTAGCAGGTTCAGAAGTACCTGCTTTGGGTAATCTTGAACACTAGGAAGTCATTTCACTGCATTTCCTTTAAAATAATCCCATGGCTTTATTTGGCCTTGTCCCCACTTACTCCTAGTGATTTTTCACTGTGGGTACATTTCTGAATTTCCCTTGCATTGAGCATCTTCACACCTGAGAGACCTGAATTTCTGCTCATGATGACACCTGCTCTTATTCCTGGTACAACTTGTGTGCTTTTTAAACATCTTTTCTCTGGCTTTTAAGTGGATGCCTTGATTTTAGTCACTATGGCTTTGCTGCGTGCTGGTAATGTTACATGCTATATATTCATACGCCGGATGTATATAGAAAATCTGCTCCTGTTTATAAAACAGATGCGTTTGTTCCTCCCACCCGTGAATGGTCACGTGTCCTTTGTGGAGCAGCGGGGGTGGGAGAAGCAACTGATTTTTTTTTTAAGCTTGAACAGACTGGATTTCTATAAGACATATCGCCAGTGTTTTGTTTTGGTTTTTTTTTCCTTCTTTCATTTCCACACTAATCTGAAGTTTCTTTAACAGAAAACATTAAAAATGTACATAATTATGGGGCAAAATGTCAAGCAGTCAGTTTAATTTGCTGATGAATACATGGAATTAATGTTTCCCAACAGTCCCAGGATTTCGCATTACGAATTAGCAGGGGGAAGGTAATGTTTTGTTGACATTTGTTAACACTGTTGATTGCTTGTTTGGCTTGTGTTCTGCCTGCAGGTGGATTTTGCCTTCACCGTGTGGCAGAGCTTCCCCGAGAGGATTGTGGGGTACCCCGCACGCAGCCATTTCTGGGACAACTCTAAGGAGCGGTGGGGCTACACGTCCAAGTGGACGAACGACTACTCCATGGTGTTGACGGGAGCTGCTATTTACCACAAGTGAGGAGCCTGGACATCATTTTACACTGTTCCTTATATGACTTTCTGGCTGCTGCAAAAATTGGAACTTGGGCCAAGTCTTGTTAACAACCTTAGCGAAAATTAGTCTGCATCCCTGTTTGAGTTTTGTTGATGTGGTTAACATGTGTCTTTGAAACCAGTAAAACCTCTTGGCTTATTGCATCATTAGAAGTGATGGCAGATCTGCATCTTCAGCAAGTCTGAGATGTGGAGACATCCTCGGGGTGTGTTGAGGGACTGAATATGTAGAAGAACCAACAAAGTATATACTTCATGGAGCACCGCCCAGCATTGTTCTGGGGCTTCCCTGATGGCTCAGACTGTAAAGAATACACCTGCAATGTAGGAGATCCCAGGTTTGATCCCTGGGTCAGGAAGATCCCCTGGAAAAGGTCATGGCAACCCACTCCAGTATTCTTGCCTAGAGAATCCCTTGGATTCTGGCAGTGGAGCCTGGCAGGCTATAGTCCATAGAGTCACAAAGAGTCAGACATGACTGAGCAACTAAGCAAGGTTGTAGAGAAAAAAGACACAGGTCTTGAATCCAGCAAGGGGAGACACAGTGTATATAATAATTCTATAATATGATAGGACATAAGTTATATAGCAAAAAGTCAACCAGAGCAGCATAAAGGATACTGCTGCCACTAGGTCGCTTCAGTCGTGTCCGACTCCGTGTGATCCCATAGACAGCAGCCCACCAGACTCCCCCGTCCCTGGTGTTCTCCAGGCAAGAACACTGGAATGGGTTGTCATTTCTCCAATGCATGAAAGTGAAAAGTGAAAATGAAGTTGCTCAGTCATGTCTGACTCTTAGCGACCCTATGGACTGCAGCCTACCAGGCTCCTCTGTCCATGCGATTTTCCAGGCAAGAGTACTGGAGTGGGGTGCCATTGCCTTCTCCAGCATAAAGGATGAGGAGTACCAAAGGTGGAAAACGGAGTGGTTGGGGAGTGTAGGGTGATCCTCCCTAAGCAGGTGAGATTTGAGAGGAGGAAAGGAAGTTAGGCAGAAGAAAACCTGTCAGAAGAGTGCTCTGGTGTAGGGAGCAGCTGGAATAGATGCCCTGAGGCAGGATGCTGCAGGAATGTCCAGAAGATCAGTGTGACCCAAGTGGAGTGAGGGGCAAGCAAGTGAGAGACATAATGGGAGCCCAGATGCCAGGCCCTATTGTCCATAATGAGGACTTGACTCCCTTCTGGGTAACATGGGAGCCGATGGAGGGGTGTGAGGAGGGCAGTCTGTCTTATGCTTTAGGCATCCACTGTGAAGGCTGTGATGAGGGCAGACTACAGGGGGACGAGGGGAAGTGCAGGGAAGCCTATTAGGGGGTGACTGACCTGATCTAGATAAGAGATGATGGAGCCTGGATTCGGAAGTGAGGAGCAGAGGTAGGGAGTAGTGATCAGATTGTGCGTGTATTTTGAAGATGCTCCAGCATCATGTACTGACAGACCAGATATAGAGTTTGATGACTCAGGCTTTTTGACCTGAAGAACTAATAGGATAGAATAAGCCATCAGTAGAGCTGGGGAAGAGTGTAGATGGAACAGGTATTAGGGAAAATAGAGGAGTTCAGTCTTGGGCATGTGAGGACATCGAAGAGAATGTTTGAAAAAGGTCAGGGATGGAAATAAACATTTTGGAGCTGTTTGCCTGGATCTGGTCTTTAAAGCCAGGGGACTCAGGTAAGATGGCCAAATTCATGAGTGTAGAAGGCTAATGTTCCTGACTGAGTCATTCTTGAAATCCCGACTCCTTTGTAAGGTGAACATACCAATCTGACCCTAGTCTTTTTTAGTTAAAAAAAAAAAGAGAGAGAACCCTGTCATCTCAGGAATGGAGTTGGAAATGCACAAGGTATAAGCATTTGGGGTGGCTGAAGCTTGATTTCAAGATTCCACCTCTTTCTTCCTGCTGCCACCACTCGGTGAATCTGATTCAGTCAAGTAATTTTTTTCTAGAAATCTGTGCTGTATATGCATGTGTGCGTGCTAAATCCCTTCAGGTGTGTTCGACTCTTTGCTACCCTATGGACTGTAGCCCACCAGGCTCCTTTGTCCATGGGACTCTCTCCAGGCAAGAATACTGGAGTGGGTTGCCATTTTCTTCTCCAGGGAATTTTCCCAACCCAGGGATCTAACCTGTGTCTCATCTCCTGCACTGGCACGTGGGTTCTTTACCACTAGCACCATTTCTTTTGAGCAATATGTGCTATATATACCTTTCCAAAAAAATAGTAGGGTGAGAAATAATTCAAATTAATTGTGTTTTCTCCATAATGATTGACCACCAGATTAATAGCTCTAAGAAGTGATGCAATACATGGCTTAGAGGCCCCCCAAATGGAATGATTATATTGTTGGAACCAGAGTTATGGGATAGTATTGAATATAGCTCTGATTAAACCAATAATTAAAATTGTAAAGCAGCTTGTAATGATATGTGTAAGTAACTTATTTTACGTCTAAGTTTCTAACCAACCAGCCTGATTTTAAAGTTAGGCTGAGCAGACAATATCTGCATCTGTGGATGTCTCTGTATGTTGTTTCCTTGTCTGTAAAATAGAGATAATAATAGTACCTACATCATAGGTTCCTTATAAGGATTAAGTGAGGAATTTCTTAGAAGGCACTTTAGAACATTATCTGGTGTACAGTAAATACCATATAAATGATAATTGTCATCATCATCATCCATGATGTGTTTAGGGATTCAAAGAATGGGTATGTGTTTTCTTTCAAAGAAGACCACCTGTTATTATACAGTGATGGCCCCTGCTAATACCTGTCTTTGGTTTTTACAGATATTATCACTACCTTTACACCCATTACCTGCCAGCCAGCCTGAAGAACATGGTGGACCAATTGGCCAACTGTGAGGACATACTCATGAATTTCCTGGTGTCTGCTGTGACAAAATTGCCTCCAATCAAAGTGACCCAAAAGAAGCAGTATAAGGAGACAATGATGGGACAGGTAAGAGAAGGAGACCTCTCCTCCTTTGCTTTGCTCACTGGTAGCTCAGTCTGTAGTAACGAGGACACGCTTTTCTTGTAGGAAGCATAACAGGAAATACCAGGAAATAAACCACATCCAAAAGCCCCAAGGGAGCATATGGTCGGCACATAATTGGGAAGATGAAAGTCAAGGGTATCTTTATGTCAAGAATATAAAAGCTCTCTAAATTGGTGCAGCCACTATGGAAAAAAGTATGGAGTTTCCTTAAGAAAACTAGAAATAGAATTACCATATGATCCAGAAATCCCATTCCTGGGCATATACCCAGAGAAAACTCTAATGTGAAAATACATATGTACCCCAGTGTTCGTAGCAGCACTGCTTACAATCGCCAAGATGTGGAAGCAGCCTACATGTCCATCCACAGACGAATGGATAAAGAAGATTCTTTATACGGTGGAATATTATTCAGTCATGGGAACAACTGAAATAATGCCGTTTGCAGCAACATAGATGGGCCTAGAGATTATCATACTAAGTGAAGTAAGTCAGACAGAGAAGGGCAGATATCATATGATATCTCTCATAAGTGGAAGCTGGAAAAAAAAGATACGAATGAACTTATTTACAAAACAGAAACAAACTTCTGGTTACCGAAGGGATAGTGGTGGGAGAGGAAAGATAAATCAGGAGTTTGAGATTAACATATACACTACTCTGTAGTGGACTCTTTTTTTTTTTTTTTCTTTCATTTGTAAGAGAATAAGAATGAGCTTAGGATCTCAACAGTGTTTCCATTCTCAAATGTGAGCGCTTGCTGGGATGTAGGGGGTCTGGCCTTTTGAAGATGAGCAGGTCATTCAGAAATAATCTACAAGCTCATCCCAAATAATAGGAGCAAAATGGAGCTCCCTAGGGCTTCCCTGGTGGCTCAGACAGTAAAGTATCTGTCTACGATGCAGGAGACCCAGGCTCAGATCCCCTGGAAGGAAACGGCAACCCATGCCAGTGTTCTTGCCTGGAGAACTCCATGGACGGAGCCTGGTGGGCTGCAGTTGGTAAGCTGCAGTTGCATCGAGTTGGACATGACTGAGCAACTATCACTTGGAACTGTCAACTCTGATATGGACTCAAGTGGTCAGCTTAATCTGATACTGTCTCTGACTTACCAAGCAGAGTTCCTCTAGTACCAATGGTAAAGAATGAAGTCTGGGGACTTCCCTGCCAATCCAGTGGTTATGACTTCACCCTCCAATGTAAGGGGTATGGGTTCCATCTCTGGTCAGGGAACTAAGATCCCACATGCCCTAGGGCCAAAAACCGAAACATAAAACGGAAACAATATTGTAACAAATTCAATAAAGACTTTTAAAATGGTCCACATCAAAAAAAAAGAGAGAGAATGAAGCCTGAGTTCTGCCCCTTTCTAGCCTTGAACAAACAATTTTAACTTCCTTGAAACTGCTTCCTCATCTGTACAGTGGAAATGTTATTACACGGGTAGGTCTCTTGATCAGGTTGTTGAGAGACTCAAATGAGCTCATGAAAACACTTTACAAATAGTATTTTGTTTGTTTCTTTGCTGCTCCAAGGTAACTTGAGATCTGTGTTTACCTTCGGTGGTTACTTTCAAGCATGTTGACACTTGTGGTTTTACAGTGACGCCGAGTGATTCTCACAGCAAAATGTACCTTCCTACGAAAGTGTTCTCTAACAATGTATGAGGATACAAACATGCTATACACACATACATATATATGCATCATTAAATAATCGCCTATTGACGTTAGTGAATTCATGGATTTTTCCCAACATAATTGGGCAGCCCACCTTTTCCTTGTTTCATACAAAGATGAAGACATTATGCTTTGTTGGTCCATTTAAATTTCAGCGCTGGGGTCATTTATGGCTTTCTTTTAAATCAATGTCAGTCATTTAAATGATCTAAACCAGTCTCAAGGTCAACATGGAGAATGAAGAGGTGGCAACCATCTTTCTACTTACCCAGAATCAACCAAGTTCACAGGAGGGCTTTAAAAAACTATCTTGGAAAGCATACACACATTATGAGTCATTGTATTTACCCCCAAGTGCAAAAAGAAGTTTTCTGTTGAGCAACCACAACAGCTGAAGCTCAGTTGGTAGGTCCTTCATGGCCCAGAGACTGTGTCAGTGCCTGTGGATCTTTGTTTGGAACATTGGGGAACGTGGCAGGTCTGGGGAAGGCATCTGGCAAGGCTGAAAATCCAGACCTGTGCTTGCATCTTCACCAGCCACATGGATGGGGCGGCCATGGTGGCCAGGCCAGACCCAGAGCCCTAATGCATGCCCACTGAGCCCGACTTCATTTCCCGCCGTGTGTCCCTCTTGCCTGGTGCCCAACTCATCATCTTCCTTGTTTCTCTCCCTTTCCGCAGACCTCTCGGGCTTCCCGCTGGGCTGACCCTGACCACTTTGCCCAGCGACAAAGCTGCATGAATACGTTTGCCAGCTGGTTTGGCTACATGCCGCTGATCCACTCTCAGATGAGGCTGGACCCCGTCCTCTTTAAAGACCAGGTCTCTATTCTGCGGAAGAAATACCGAGACATCGAGCGGCTTTGAGGAACCCGGCCGAGTCGGGGAGGGGCCGCGAGAAGGGCTGGAGGACAGGGTCAGCTGTCTCTCTGCCGCGTGCAGGTCCGCTCAGCAGCGGAGCCAGATTGTGCCAAGCATCCAAATAAACTAAGATGAACAGAATGACAGGAAAAAAAAAAAAATGGCCAATGGAAACTCTACTCCTGACTCGGGGGACTGCACAGGACTGTTCCAGATTCACCTCACTGGCTTCTATGTCCCAAGACTAGGTTGTGTACAGTTTAATTATGGAACATTAAATAATTATTTTTGAAATGATTGCTATGCAGGTTTAAACTTTTTTAATGATCAAAACTATTAAAAACCAGAGTTCTTTCTTTAATCAAAATTGTGTTGGTTGTGAATATTTCAAAGCTGCTGCTCCTCACCCTACAAACAGCATTGCTGTGGGTCACCCAGAGTGCCCAAAAGTTACAAAAAGCTCAGACTCCTTGGAAAACACCCTGAGTCAGTCTCTCCTGTGTCAAGAAACAGCCAAGCATACCTGAGACAGGTTCCCTCTTCAACTTTGCCAGTGCAGATTGCTTTCCATTTTGAATTTGCAGATCCACTTGAACTTTTATCTCTAAAATATCGCAGCATGGGAGAAGGTATTATGACCTCCAAGTAGACAGTTCTAACTTAAAACTTTATATTTGGGGAGTATGGTCATCTTTTTCACTGGGAGAGGTGGGGAAATTAGTACCAAGAAAACATTAGTGTAATTAAGAAATGTGCAATTTGCACAAGGAACCATGCAAACAGTTCACCAGCATATTAATGAGGTGGAAATACTGACCCATAATAGTTATCCAGTGCTTTTCAGGGAGATGGGCGAGATTACACATTCAGCCACTGACACAAGTCTACTTAACGTTGGGAAAGGCTTTGGCGTAGAGGCAAAGAAAGAATGAATGTGCTGGTGGCACAAGCAGAGGTCACAAGACAAGTTCTTTCGTGGTTGAGTGACCCGAAGTTTCAGAGTCTTTACTATTGAGAAAGAAATGACAACGTCTAAATTCTCAGCACTGAACTTGAGGACTGCTGAGGAGCGTATCTCACCACTGGGACCCTGATACCATTTTTAGCCAAACACTGTTGTGAGCAAGAATCTGGCAAACAAAATAATCAGGAACAAATGTGAAAGCCATTTTATTTCGTTTTAATTTTTAAATCTGTAGTGTGGTTGTGCTTTTTCTTAAAAAGAATATTTCTTTTCCTACAAATGCTGCTTTGGCTTCGGATTATTATAAAATTGCAATTACTTGCAATTACAAGCTGATATATCCCTTAACTCCAGTGTAAAAGATGGAGACTTCTGAAATGAAATGCTTGCTTCTACTTGGAAGAAGCAAGAGAGAATAGAGAAGAGAAAGACCTCTTATGCTAAATAAACAAGAAATACTTTAAATTGTTTTGCCCCTCAACTATCGTATATCTCATAAATTTTTTCCAGGATTGGGTGAGAAGAAAGTTTCATCACAAAATTGTGTTCAAATCACTTCAGGTGTCTGGCTTAGGTCAGTGGAAACCGTAAATCCAGGAGACTTGAACTCATCCTTGTATTGTAGACATCTGGAAGAGAAAGAGGAACTTGGAAAGAGAATTGAAAGAGGGAGAGAGAGATGACTAAGTATGCTATTTAGTGAGAGAGCAAGATCCAAAGCCCGCGTGTCCTGATTCTGTGTTGTGAGTGGTACACAGGCAATGAACTTCAATGAAAGATGGTCTTTTCTCTGCAGACTTGTGACTCAGAAGAGCTCCCTAAATCTCTCATTCAACTTGACCCAGCCATAGCCCACTCCCATACATATGACTTCTTCTGCATAGTGGATGTGACTATCTCTTAGGTATTTATTGAAAAATAATTCTTAGGTTCATGGTACTTGAACTTGTTTCCTTCTATTACATGCCCAAATATATTTCATGCTATTTAAGCTGTATCATCAGCAACCTAAAGGGTTGTCAATTAATCCTTATTCATCTGGCCTCTGCAAATTTGTTTTTAATTCTTTAGGTTTTCCAAATAACCCCTGTATCTTATCTTTCTTCTTTGCAAAAATGAATGCAATGTTTTGTTCAATGATCCCAAGTCGACTTGAAACTCAAGTTGTCATCTTGGCTTGCAGATCTGTGTCCTTCATTGTACCAGCCAGTCACATGGATGGATCTAGGGAATTACTTTACGTGTCACGAAGTTCACAGGGCATATTCTCCACAAACAATGTATGTTACATGAAAAAAAAAAGGTAATTATAAATGAAAACAGGGTCTGACATACTTTTTAGCCACTTGAAATCTCCATGGTTTTATTTCATGTCATTCTCAGAGCACATCTCTTTAGAATGCTTGCTGGCATGTTATTTTCCCATTTGAAACCTACAGCTGGGAATTGAACAATGCTTAGCAAATCAGCGAGGCCCAACAGTAAGATGTAATTTTAATTCACTTAGGCAAGAGCTGTATTTCACTGCAGCAAGTTGACAAATCATAGCCATCTCTGTAGGATGTCAGGAGTTATCTCTCACTCAACTTTAATGATAGCCAGGGGTCTCAAAGTCGGCCAACATGAATTGGGAAGGAGCCAAGACCAGAGAGTAGAGTGCCAACCACATAATGAATTTCATGCAGAAACTCCATAGAGGACTCAGCCACTTATGATTCCCACACAGTATCTTTTTCCAGCTCCGCATTAGGACATATGATCTTAAAAATATGTTTTTTTCTTTTAACTCTGGCTTATGTATTCATTTGAGAGGCTTATAAGAATCAAATCAAGTTTACATATACATGAACCATATCATCTTTGTTGGAAAAGCAAAATGACCCAAAATTGAGGCTGTAGAGAAAAAGCCATGAAATAATCATTGTAGTCATGTCACAAAAGATAACCTAGCTAGGACATACCTGGACATACCATATTGGCACACTTTCCAATAGGATGCTTCAGAAGAAGTAAAATATATGGCATGTGGAATTTTCTGTGCATGACACTAATTTCTTGTTCCAAATGGTGCTCAAAGAAGGATCAATCTCAATCGCTTCCTTCAATTTTTCTTTTGGGGTGATTTTTGTTTTTCATTTACAGTAGGCTATGTTAGCCTTTATTTGAACGATTCTGGAAACCTAGTCATTTGAAGAAATGTTACGCTAGTTCAGTTCCATTTAGTTCAGTCGCTCAGTCGTGCCCAACTCTTTGTGACCCCATGGACTGCAGCACGCCAGGCCTCCCTGTTCATCACCAACTTCCACAGTTTACTCAAACTCATGTCCACTGAGTGGGTGATGCCATCCAACCATTTCATCCTCTGTTGTCCCCTTCTCCACATGCCCTCAATCTTCCCCAGCATCAGGGTCTTTTCAAATGAGTCAGTTCTCCACATCAGGTGGCCAAAGTATTGGAGTTTCAGCTTCAGCATCAATCCTTCTAATGAATATTCAGGACTGATTTCCTTTAGGATGGACTGGTTGGATCTCCTTGGTGTCCAAGGGACTCTCAAGAGTCTTTTCCAACACCACAGTTCAAAAGCATCAATTCTTCAGCACTCAGCTTTCTTTATAGTTCAATTCTCAGATCCATACATGACTACCAGAAAAACACAGCTTTGACTAGATGGACCTTTGTTGGCAAAGTAATGTCTCTGCTTTTGAATATGCTATCTAGGTTGGTCATAACTTTTCTTCCAAGGAGCAAACATCTTTTAACTTCATGGCTGCAGTCACCATCTGCAGTGGTTTTCAAGCCCCCCAAAATAAAGTCTGTCACTGTTTCTGCTGTTTCCCCATCTATTTCCCATGAAGTGATGGGACCAGATACCATGATCTTAGTTTTCTGAATGTTGAGTTTTAAGCCAACTTTTTCACTCTCCTCTTTCATCAAGAGGCTCTTTAGTTCTGCACTTTCTGCCATAAGGGTGGTGTCATCTGCATATCTGAGGTTATTGATATTTCTCCCAGTCATCTTGATTCCAGCTTGTGCTTCATCCAGTCCAGCATTTCCCATAATGTGTTCTGCATAGAAGTTAAATAAACAGGGTGACAATATACAGCCTTGACATACTCCTTTTCTGATTTGGAACCAGTCTGTTGTTTCATATCCAGCTCTAACTGTTGCTTCTTGACCTGCATACAGATTTCTCAGGAGGCAGATCAGGTAGTCTGGTATTCCCATCTCTTTAAGAATTTTCCAGTTTGTTGCTATCCACACAGTCGAAGACTTTGGCATAGTCAATAAAGCAGAAGTAGATGCTTTTCTGGAACTCTCCTCCTTTTTCCATGATCCAGCAGATGTTGGCAATTTGATCTCTGGTTCCTCTGCCTTTTCTAAATCCAGCTTGAACTTCTCGAAGTTGACAGTTCACATACTGTTGAAGCCTGGCTTGGAGAATTATGCTAGTAGCCTTTCATAAAGTTTATTGAACTTTAATTAGGGGTGAGCGAATAGTTCTAGATACTGTTAGGTGGGGGGAAAAAGAGCTCTTGACTTAAGAAGTAATGAAATTTTAATCAAACCTGTTTAAAGGGTGGGGGTAAGGAGAAGGCAGCCCCGGCAGCTTAGAATCTGAATAAGCCTTGCTAGATCAGCTGAGTTATGGATGAAGAGCTGAGGCAAACTTCCCAGCTCAGGTCTTCCCTCAGATCTCCAAGAGCTCCAGGTTTAAAAAGGACCATTTATTACCATGAACTCTCAAATAAAAATGCCCCTGCTTTCTAATTAAGATAATTGACAAGCAGCCAGTACATCAGGGCTTCAGTTGCTCAAGTGATTTACCTAATTTCCATTGGCTGCGATGAGGGACAAGAACCTTTCAGGTGGCTCTGTCATTCTTGGCCAGATTTAACCAAGAAAGCTCTTTTGCTGCTGGCCTCAGGTGGCTCATACGGTAAAGTGTCTGCCTACAATGTGGGAGACCCGGGTTCAATCCCTGGGTCGGGAAGATCTCCTGGAGAAGGGAATAACAACCCACTCCAGTATTCTTGCCTGGAAAATTCCATGGACAGAGAAGCCTGGTAGGATACAGTCCATGGGGTCCCAAAGAGTCAGATACAACTGAGTGACTTCACTTTCACTTTCATTCTCTCAGGCATGTTTGAGAGAGACAAGGTTGTTCTGACTTCAGTTCTCAGTAAATGAGTATTAATACCAGCCTGTGCCTCCTTCTGTCTTAGAACTTCAGCAAGTACACATTCAGTTACTCCCTGTCTCCAAGTCTACTTTAAAAGAATGGGATCAAGCATCTAAGAACACTGTCTCTCCTGTCAGTTCAGTAATGCTGTCCAGAGGCTGTGGCTGGAAAAGCTGCTGTTTACAACATAATCTCGATAAGGAAAGTGACCCCTGAAAACCATCTCCGCTTTCGCTCTTTCCAAAAATCAAAGGACTTTATTGCTCTAATTTGTATTTAGCAGGAACTATCTGTAGTTGTTACTAATTTAGAGTTCCAGGATGTTTCAGGGGCTTCCCTGGTGGCTCAGTGGTAAAGAATCTGCCTGCAATACAGGAGACTCAGGTTCTGTCCCTGGGTTGGGAAGATCTCCTAGAGAAGGGAATGGTTACCCACTGCATTAGTCTTGCCTGGAGAATCCCATGGACAGAGGAGTCTGATGGGCTATAGTCTACGGGGTTGTAAAGAGTCGGACACGACTAAGAGACTAACACTTTCTCTTTTCACTTTCATGCTGCCTATCAGGAGCCTAGATGAAATACCCGAATTTGGGACTCCATTGCCCAGTTCCAGAGGAGAGGGAGGCTGTAGTATTCTCTGGAAAAGTGACAAGTAGCAACCATCAAGAAAGCTGGCAGATTAGCACGGTCTCACCTTTGTTTAGGGCGACCTGGTGGCTCAGATGGTAAAGAATCCATCTGCAATGTGGGAGACTTGGGTTCGATCCCTGGGTCGGGAAGATCCCCTGGAGGAAGAAATGGCAACCCACTCCAGTATTCTTGCCTGGAGAATTCCACGAACAGAGGAGCCTGAAAGGCTACAGTCCATGGGGTCACAAAGAGTTGGACAAGACTGAGCGACTTTCACTTTCATCTTTGTTTAAAATCAAGTCAAGCTAGCCTTTCAGTCAGTCTATTTTTATAAAGGTTTACCTTTTAGACCTCAAAGGCCATTTGATTTCTGCAGTAGTTCTCTGTTCTTCTTTTACAGGAATCCATCCCTTTCCTTTCGATTGTAATTATTATGACAATGAAAGCCATGCAGATGAACTGGTTACATGTAATGAAGCTTGTATATTCATTTTGAGAAAAAGATGTATAGGATTGTTGAGGAGTAAAAGAAAGACATGGGAAACGAATTCTTTTAGGTGGCAAGTTGTAAAGAAGAAAGAAGTATATCTGATTTTGTATACGATGTACCTTTGGGACAGTTTTCTAATATGTTGCCAATGTTTTTTAGTAACATCACAGGTCTTTGCTGTAGTGTTTTCCCCATTTGTTATAGACTGTTATTGAACTAGTGCAATTAAGCCCTGAAGTGTGTGCATTGAGAGAGCCTGCGAGAAAATACAAAGCCATAGATCTTGATTTACTTCACTGACCTGTGTAACTTTATGTCTGGGTTTTCCCATCTGAGATAGATTGTTTTATAGAGAGTGTCACCAAAGACTTTTTCCTTCCAATTTATAGAAGAAAAAAAAGAGACATTATTAATAAATGACATGACTTTTCATCTGCGTGGTTTTCCTTCCATCTTTTCTGTCGACTACAGAAAGATGTCAGTTCTAAGGAGGATTTGCTGCGCCAGGGAACACAAAGTGTGGTGGAGATTCTGGGGGAGATTGGAAGATGAGGTTGGACCACGTGCACTGGGTGGAGGCCCAACTCTCACAGCCTGGCTGCAGCCCAGTGCCCAGCCTCCAGGGGAACATGGTTCTGCCAGCAGCAGCCGTCTCCCCGTCCAGATGCAGCTGGTACTGCTGGAAGCAGGCCAGGGTGAACAGTGATGATATGCCCAGTTCTCAGCCTTCCTCCACATGGACTTGGGGACAACGTGGCAGGGCCTGGCCCCAGAGCATCTGGAGCCTCACAGCTATGCCCATTACCCTCTTTGGTTTCAGCTGCTATGAAAAGGTCATGAATTTCTGGCTGGCAAAGCATTTATTAGACTGGCATTTCTCAAAAGAGTTTATAAATGGTTCCAGGTGTGAATGCAGCTCCCTGATTCAAGACCACTGTAGTGAGGTTTTTATGACAGCAGCGAACCTCCTCCTCATTCTACTCTGTGCTCCTTCCTCTCCGTGTCTATTACTTTCCTTCAACCCTCTTTCTTTGGACATGTTTTAGAGAAAGGATATCAGTTACCAATTCCATGTATTTGCAGGGTAGCAAGTTCCAGATTGTACATGGGGTGTTGATTTAAGACATCAGTGAGGTTTTATGTTCTGTATTTCAGTTTGTCCATCTGATTGGTGGCTAAAGTGATGACTTCAGAATATTAATATACAAATATTTTCTGAACAACTCTTGTATACAGAACACTGTTCTAGGTGCATCCGAGAGAATAAAGATGGAAAAAATCCTACTCTTTGCCCCAGTCAAGAAGTCAGGGTGAGGTCGGACCAGGTATGCTCAGAAATGAGTTGACCAAGTCCCAGGTTCCAAACTAGAATGTGATTGCTACAGTGCTACTTGTGAAATCTCGCCACGCAGTGTGGCTGCTGATATAATCATTCCCACATGTGAGGACAAACAAGAAGGCTTGTGAAGAAGTCACTCTTAAGTTCTGGCCAACCCAACATCACAGGCGTTTCAACAAATGCCATGGTGTGCAAAAATATCTCGAGCACACCTGCTTTACAAGTAGGAGCCGGTGTTGATTTATGGTCTGAGCATTTACACCAAGTCTACCCATGACAAAGGAAAACCAGAAGTTATTGTGGATACCTGCGTCATCCGCACTGGTCTCCTCTAATGTTTACTGACTCTGATTTGCAGGAACTCAGAATGTAGGGGAAACAAATTAGGCTATGATGCCTCCTGTTTGAGGCTCAACTGTGCCTTGGAGGATAGCGAGAAGACAAATACCCTATGCAAGGTTTTTATTTGCTTTTAATTTCACTTAACTGCCCAAGTGTCCTACATAAAGTCACAGTTTCACACCTGGGTCGAATCCTGATTCTGTCTCTTGGTAGTTCAGTGATCTTTCCTCTCTCCCTCAGTTTCCTTAGAATTCTACTCTATACCTTATAGGGCTTTCAAAGGGATTAAATACGTTAATCAATAAAACATTCTTAAAACAGCACATGGTATATAATAAGTATGTGACTCGTGGGCTTCCCTGGTGGCTCAGTGGTAAAGAATCAGCCTGCCAGTGCAGAAGACACAGCTTCTTCCATCTCTAGGTTGGGAAGATCCCCTAGAAAAAGCAATGGCAACCCACTCCAGTATTCTTACCTAGGAAATCTCATGGACAGAGAAGCCTCTGGGCTATAGTCCATGGGGTCGCAAAAGAGTCAGAGATGACTTGGTGACTAAACAACAACAAAAAAATGTATAACTCTTAGCTATTATTAATACTCAATATTTTTGTAAAATGGCTTTTTTTGGGAATCTTTCCCTGTCTTAAAATCTAAGCCTATTACAGGGCAAACAGTCTTAGTTTAATGTTTAGGGTGTTCATACTGATAAACTGGCTTTTCTCCTCCCACAGGCACCTCTTGTTTTCAACTGCAATCATGTCTTGGTGCCTATCATCATGAAATCCTCCTAGCATTCAGGAATGGGCAATCTATCAGCAGAAATTATGCAGACTCGAGTTTTGATGTCCTGGCTGAACTTTGAGGAATGGTCTGTTTTTTATTCTCATTTAATAAAGTATAGTTGTGGTAGCTCAAGACGAAAATGAAGTTCGGGTGCCAAATATTATTGTTTTTTTTCCTGGTGGCTTCAATTGTGTTAATAAAGAAAACATGCTCTTGCCAATATATAAAGTATTCGCCAAGTTTGGATTTTTCTTCCAAACTGAACTGCAAATAACCTGCTTTCCTTGGCTAAATCTACTTAAGAAATAAACTTAAAATGTGTCTTTAATCAGATAGGACCAGATCATTACATCTTAGGATTTAAGAGAAAAGTTAAACTATGAAGAAGGGGACTTAGAGGCTATTTTAACTGCTCCCCAAAGGTCCATATACACATATTGTTTTATAACATGCTTTAAAAAAGTTAATATATAGTGAACATATTTCCACACATTCAATCATCTTGAAGAGTCAGAATGTAATGAATACACAGAACTCCCTTGTATGACTATTCCACATTTTTTTAACCTAATTCCTAGCTATTGGATATTTAGGTATTAATTTTCTTACAATTATGTGTAAGTATTGTAATCATCATTTGATCAATGTGGTGTATGCTGTGGTAAATATTCTTAAGATAAATCTTTGTTCACACCCATGACCATTATCTTAGGATAAATCGTAGACAAAAATTGACAAGTCAAATGTTATAAACATTTTAAAGCCATGTGCTACATATTCACAGATAATTTCAATATATGATAATGGTTACTGAAGGGAAATTTAAATTAACCCAATAAAAAGCTATGTAGAAAAAAATCATAATAATTGCAGTTTGGCAGCTAAAATGTTTATTAAAATGGAGTCCATGGAGGCAAAAGTAATAAAGGGTAATCTTCAGTGCTCAGAAAAAGAATTGAATATTATTCTTCTGGAGGGACAAATTTATTGGTATTAGCCCTCTTGTTGCTAATATGATAAAAGTGAAAGAGGAGAGTGAAAAAGTTGGCTTAAAACTCAGCATTCAGAAAACTAAGATCATGGCATCTGGTCCCATCACTTCATGGCAAATAGATGGGGAAACAGTGTCAGACTTTATTTTTTTGGGCTCCAAAATCACTGCAGATGGTGACTGCAGCCATGAAATTAAAAGGCGCTTACTCCTTGGAAGAAAAGTTATGACCAGCCTAGACAGCATATTAAAAAGCAGAGACATTCCTTTGCCAACAAAAGTCTGTCTAGTCAAAGCTGTGGTTTTTCCAGTAGTCACGTATGGGTGTGAGAGTTGGACTATAAATAAATCTGAGCGCCCAAGAATTGATAGTTTTGAACTGTGGTGTTGGAGAACACTCTTGAGAGTCCCTTGGACTGCAACGAGATCCAACCAGTCCATCCTGATCAGGAGATCAGTCCTGAATATTCATTGGAAGGACTGATGCTGAAGCTGAAATTCCAATACTTTGGCCACCTGATGTGAAGAACTGACTCATTTGAAAAGACCCTGATGGTGGGAAAAATTGAAGGTGGGAGGAGAAGGGGACAGCAGAGGATGAGATGGTTAGATGGCATCCCCAACTTAATGGACATGAGTCTGAGTAAACTCCGGGAATTGGCTATGGACAGGGAGGCCTGGCGTGCTGCCGTCCATGGGGTTGCAAAGAGTTGAACACAACTGAGCGACTGAACTGAACTGAACTGAACTAAGCCCTCTTTTTGCATGCTGAAGATTTTTCTTTTCTAGGTAACATGTGCCTTATGTCTTGTCTTCAGGTTGAAATAAGAAGTTAAGCAAAGCTTCCTTCTCATATATGGTCTTCATCCTTCTGGTAATATCCACATCAATTACATTTTAATGAAAGTATTTTAAATGCCATCCTCCTTGGCAGCTGCTGCCTGTTGTCTTCCAGTATCAGCCTGTTTTGCTTTTAAGGGAACCCAGCCCTCTTCCTTCTTAGGTCCTATCTTAGGTCCTATTTATATGATGCTGACCCCACGCTTCGTCATAACTCAAGGGTAGTTGCGTGCCTGTCAGGTCATTGAGACCCAGTTCTAGATCATGCATTGGCACTTTTAAGAAGGAGGTACCATCTTTCTTTTAGCATTATGTGCATAGTGTAAGGCAGTAAGAATCACACTAACAATAAACAAAGGTAGATGTGTTGGAGAGGAGGCATTTAGCATACCTCAGAGGAGACTTCGTTGGCATTGAAGATATGCATTTAAGAGAATAAATAGCAATTTAACAGAAAAGAGTAAAAAGGGACATGGACCCAAATACCTTCCATCAGAATTATGTACAGAGAGAAAAGCCAGACCCTAGATCTATATGAAAACATCATCATAACATGAAGATTTTGTTAGTTCAGCTCAGGATGACTGCTTGGCTAACAGTAAGTAGTACTCCCAGCAAAAAGTAAAGTAAGTAGGTAAGTAATAACAACAATAATAGTTGCCTTGAGTCCCATTTTCTTTGCTCCTAATGCAAAAGTTTTGGTTGCAAACATGGAATTGAGGGTCAGAACTGATTCTGCGGCACTTAACCAGAGAAGGTGTGCGGAGGGGAGCGGAAAGCCTATGCTTCTCAAAATCTTTAGGAAAGATCTTGCTCTAAAGACTTCCAAAATGGAAAAACTAGCATTTCATTTCTGATTAGGATGTAGAAAGTTGCCAAAGACTGTCACACTCATCCTTCGAATGAGTACAAGTCCGATAAGCTACATGTCATAATAATTGAAAGCCTGACAGAAAGATGAAGATGCAAAAACACTGAAATGAACTAAATCTTAGGAAGAGATAATCTATTCTTAGGAGAAGAGTTATCCCATGGCTGCTTTCATTCTTATAGTACCAGAAATTGTTTTCCATCGGAGAGGGGGGTAATGAGAAAACCAGGTGAATTGCTCATAAACTTTTAGTGGCCATGTATGGGTTGGCGTGAGGGGTTCAGATTCCTAAGCGACACAGTTGCCTGTTGAGCTGTGCTCATCTACCAGTTCTTTCCTGGGAGAGCCTCACCAATTGTATGCAAGGAAAATGAATGTAGATGCAGAGCAGGAGGATTGAGAGAAGTCCCCTGGAGGCATGCTGGCTCTTCTCTGGGTGGAAGGTAATGGCCCACCAGTACCATAGAGGAGGGCAGAAACGCAGAGCATCCCTTCCACCCTGAGGCGTAGAAACCAAAACGGTGCGAGGCAGTGGCCCACCGAAGATGGGGTTGGGGAGCGGAAGCAGGAAAGCTGAGAGAGGTCTCCCCCTGGAGCACACAGAACCCCCTCAGGATTCACTGACCTTCCACTGAGGGCATGGCAGTGGCCAACAGAGGCTAGAGGTGAGGCCAGGAAGAAAAATCTTAAAGTTCATGGGACCCCAGCAAGTACAAGGCAATGACTCCCCACATCTTTGCATAGACATAAGGTAAGTGATATTTAATGTAAAATTAATATGTTCATTTTCTTATTGCCTTATAACTTGACTTTCAAAAAATTCCCTTTCTGTACAGTAGGCTTCTCTCTCAAAATTGGAGAAACTGCATATCAGCCTAGAATCACAGATAAGTGTTTATATATATAAATATACACACACACACCACACTTCAATACATCTTGCACATAATTTTCTACACAAATCCTTAGGCAGTGATGATGATGCAGAAACACCTCATACAATTCTTGCCAAACAGTTATTGGATTTTTCACATGAAGACACACACACACACAAATGAGTTTATTAACTGTAAGCTGGAGTCAAGATTGCCGGGAGAAATATCAATAACCTCAGATATGCAGATGACACCACCCTTATGGCAGAAAGTGAAGAGGAACTCAAAGCCTCTTGATGAAAGTGAAAGAAGAGAGTGAAAAAGTTGGCTTAAAGCTCAACATTCAGAAAATGAAGATCATGGCATCTGGTCCCATCACTTCATGGGAAATAGATTGGGAAACAGTGGCTGACTTTATATTTTGAGGCTCCAAAATCACTGCAGATGGTGATTGAAGCCATGAAATTAAAACATGCTTACTCTTTGGAAGGAAAGTTATGACCAACCTAGATAGCATATTCAAAAGCAGAGACATTACTTTGCCAACAAAGGTCTGTCTAGTCAAGGTTATGGTTTTTCCAGTGGTCATGTATGGATGTGAGAGTTAGACTGCGAAGAAGGCTGAGCGCCGAAGAATTGATGCTTTTGAACTGTGGTGTTGGAGAAGACTCTTGAGAGTCCCTTGGACTGCAAGGAGATCCAACCAGTCCATCCTAAAGGAGATCAGTCCTGGGTGTTCATTGGTAGGACTGATTTTGAAGCTGAAACTCCAATACTTTGGCCACCTCATGCAAAGAGCTGACTCATTTGAAAAGACCCTGATGCTGGGAAAGATTGAGGGCATGAGGAGAAGGGGACGACAGAGGACAAAATGGTTGGATGGCATCACTGACTCAGTGGACATGGATTTGGGCGGACTCCAGGAGTTGGTGATGGACAGGGAGGCCTGGTGTGCTGCAGTTCATGGGGTCACAAAGAGTCAGACACGACTGAGAGACTGAACTGAACTGATGGTAATTATTTACTATTCACTACATAGAAGTGGATCATCATAAAGGTCTTCCTCCTTGTCTCTTTACCCGTGGTAGGCTGAGGACAAGGAGGAAGAGAAGGGGTGGATCTTGCTACTGTTGATGCAAGTAGCACACAGTGAGGTCAGGCAAACTGAAACATCAGAGCTTGGAGCGCGGAAAGTTTTATTGCAAGGCCATGCAAGGAGACAGGTGGCCCATGCCCTGAAAGTCTAGAACTCCCCTGAAGCCTTTAAAGTACTTTTAAAACCCAGGTGAGGGAGGGGACTCTCACTGTCTGTGGTCAGCGTGTATACAAGTCCCTAAACAGCCAATGGTGTGGTAGCAAGGTGGTGTCACAGAGATTAACATTATCAGTCCTTTGGTTCCAGGAGGCCTGGGCCTATGTGCTCATGGTCCTCGATAGCTAACACCTTCCATTGGGGGGAGGTGTTTGGAGGTAGTGATTTAAATCTGCCAAACAGCTCAGGAAATGTGCATCAAACACTATTATCTAGGTACTTCAGAGAGGAGCTAAAGCAGAGGTTATGTGGGAAGGCCTGTCCTGGGAAGGCCCCATAGGGTCTTGGTGAATTACACTTTCTACGGAGTAGAAGAGATGGAGGGAGCGGAAGGGAAGGCAGGAGAGATGGGCACACTCAGTGTAACTTTTCAGAAATGCATTGTAATTTCTATCTGACTTTCTTGCTTTTTCGTTTGTCTAAAAATATTTCAATATGGTACCTGTCCTTTTCCCACCATTTGATTTCATTTCAGTGCGCATGTCATGGGGGAGTCCATGTCCTAAGAGAAGTCAGAGCAGCCTTGAATAGTCAAACCCTCCTGCCAGATTGTCTAATGTAAATTTGTCTGCTGGCACTGCCTCTTCTACATCTTCTTCTTTATCATCTGACACTGGTTGGGGAGTGCTCATCTCCATCAAGCTGAATTCTGTGTATTCCTCTAATGTGGTGTTCATTAGCTCTTGAGTTTCTCCATGATTCATATCTTGAAACTCTGGACACACCCCTGACCACCCCCCCCCCCCTTTGCCACGTCTACAGTCTCATTCCTGACTTCCTTGATTGGCTCTATTGTAAATTCTGTGAACTCATACACAACATCTGGAACAGTTTTTGCTGGCAGGAATTTATTATTTCAGGTTTGATGGCTTTCACATTTTTTCCTTCAGCAACTATGGTATCTTCAATGCTGTAATCCTTCCAGACTGGCACGATGATCTCTCTGTCAGGGTTCTCTTCCATAGTGTTGAAAACTTTTTCCATAGAGTACTGTGTGTAATGAGCCTTGAAGTCCCTTGTGATCCCCTGATCTAGAGGCTAAATTACAGACCTGGTGTTTGGGGGCAACTAGATCACTTCGACTTTGTAGATGTTGGCCGGTTGCATTGTCCAGTATTAAAAGAACTTTAAAAGTCAGTCTGTTACTGGCAAGATACTTCCTGACTTCAGGGATGAGCATTGATGGAACCAACGCAGAAAAAGGTCTCTTGTTGTCCAAGCCTTCTGGTTGTACAACCAAAAGACTGACAGTTGGCATTTATCATCTCCGTTTAAGACTTGAAAGTGAGCAACTTCATTGGTAAAGGCAGCCTTAATCGTAAACCCAGTTGCATTTGCACCAAACAATAGAGTTCTATTCTTCCTTCCTATCTTAAATCCTGGTGCTCATTTCTCTTCCGTAGTAGTAAATGTCTCTTGTGGCATTTTTTTGTTTTCCAGAACAGGACTCCAGTTCAGGCAGAAATCCTTTCTCCTCAATAATTTTCTTAATGGCACTAGAGAACTGATCAACTACGTCTCTGTTGGCAGAAGCTTCTTTTCCTGTCTTGATATTTTTTAAGCCAATCCTTTCTCTGAAATGATCAAACCATCCTTTGCCGGCATCAAAGTCTCCAGCTTTAGATCCTTCACCTTCCTTTTGCTTTTTCTCAAGTTTTGTTAATCTATGAATATTCCTTTCTTATAGTAATCCTGCAAGTACATAAAAGCTGCATTTCCAATATGAGATAAAAAGATGTTTCACAAAAGGTGCAAGGTTTTCACACCTCCTGGGATAGCTGCAGTGATGACTATGAATTTTCTTTTGTTTACAATGGTCCTTACATACAATTCTTTTATCTTGAAATGGTGGGCAATGCAGACCTCAATCTACAGTATACATCCTCAAAATATTAAAAATAGAACTGTCATATGACCCAACAATGTCACTTCTGAGTCTATTTCTGAAGGAAATGAAATCACTATCTTATCTGTGCCGCCATGTTCACTGTAGCATTAAGTACATTAACCAAGATTTTGAAACAAACTCTGTGTCTATTCATGGATAATGAGTAAAGAAAACGAAGTATCTTTCTAATACCTACCTGTCATCTGTATCTGTGTATCTAGATATTATACATAATGGAATATTATTCAGTCTTAAAAAATAAGGAAATCCTGTCATTTGTAACAACATAGATGAATTTTGAGGGCATTATTTTAAGTGAAAGTAGTCGGACAGAAAAAGACAAATACTGTATGGTCCTACTTACATGGCAAATCTAAAGAAGAAAAAGAGACTCATAGAAGTAGACAATAGAGTGGCGGTCGCAGGGTGGAGAAATGGGTAAAGGTGGTCAAAGGTAAAAGGTTCTAACAAGTTAAGTTCTGGGGAAGTAATGTAGAGCGTGGGGCTATAACCAACAACACTGTGTTCTACATTTGAAAGTTGCTAAAAGAGTAGATCTTAAAAGACCCCATCACACACACACACGCAAACTGTAAGCATGTGAGGTGATAGATATGTTCATTAATTGTACTGTAATCATTTTGCAGTATATTCAGTTCAGTTCAGATCAGTCACTCAGTTGTGTCCTACTCTTTGCGACCCCAAGAATCGCAGCACACCAGGCCTCCCTGTCCATCACCATCTCCCAGAGTTCACTCAGACTCACGTCCATCGAGTCGGTGATGCCATCCAGCCATCTCATCCTCGGTCGTCCCCTTCTCCTCCTGCCCCCAATCCCTCCCAACATCAGAGTCTTTTCCAATGAGTCAGCTCTTCGCATGAGGTGGCCAAAGTGGAGTTTCAGCTTTAGCATCAGTCCTTCCAATACTTATACATTAATATATGTTATTTATACCTCAATTTTTTAAAAACCTAAATTTTTAAAATATTTTATGAAAATTCACTAGCAATAAGAGAAATATGGTTTTGAAAGTATAACATGCAAAGATTTCAGTCCTGGTTAATGGAGAGCTTAAATATTAGCCAAGAAGAAGACAAAGCAGCACCTTTACTAAAAGTCGAGTGAGTGCACCTTGGTAAAACATCTGGAACTCAGAAATGTAGGTTTTATGCTATTATAGGATGCAAAAGCAATTATTTTTCAACTATTTTGGGGTTCAGATGCCTTTGAGATTCCATCAAAGTTATGATCTCTGGCCCAAAGGTATATATATAACCTATGTACATACAATATCTGACATGCTATAAAAGAGCTTGCAGAAGGAAATGGCAACTCACTCCAATATTATAGCCTTGAAAATCCCACAGACAGAGGAGCCTGGTGGGCTACAGTCCATGGGGTCGCAAATAGTCGGATATGACTTAGCGACAGCACTTTAAAGAACTTCATGAAAGTGGGAGTGTCATGGATTCCTTGGAGTTTATCCATGGACTCCTGGGATTCAACTGATACCAGGATAAAAAATGTTTTCCTAAATCCTCAAAGCCATAGAAATTTGCAGCACCAAGAAGCTGCCTTTTACTACTAAACAAGACGGTCATATTTCTTTCTCTCTCTCTCTTTTTTTCTACTTTTTACTTTCTACTGGAGTATAGCCAGTTATCAATGTTGTGATAGTTTCAGGTGAACAGCACAGGGACTCAGTCATACTTACACAAGTATCCATTTTCCCCGAAACTCCCCTCCCATCCAGGCTGCCATGTAACATTGAGCAGAGTACCCTGTGCTATACAGTAGGTCCTTGTTGGTTATCCATTTTAAATAAAGCAGTGTGTACATGTCCATCCCGAACTCCCTAACTATCCTTTCCCCCATTCTTCCCCCCAGCAAGACATGGTCATCTTTCTTAAGAGTATTTTTTATAGTAGGCTTGCTGCTACTGCTGCTGCTGCTAAGTCACTTCAGTCATGTCCAACTCTGTGTGACCCCACAGGTGGCAGCCCACCAGGCTCCCCCGTCCCTGGGATTCTCCAGGCAAGAACACTGGAGTGGGTTGCCATTTCCTTCTCCAATGCAGGAAAGTGAAAAGTGAAAGTGAAGTCGCTCAATCGTGTCCGACTCTGTGCAACCCCATGGACTGCAGCCTACCAGGCTCCTCCGTCCATGGGATTTTCCAGGCAAGAGTACTAGAGTGGGGTGCCATTGCCTTCTCTGATAGCAGGCTTAGATTTATTTAAAAAATAGAAGATAGTAAGGATAGTTCCCATACATCCCAAATCCAGTTAACATCTTCCATGACTATGAAACCAACATTGATACATTATGACATTACCATTAACAAAACCCCATGCATTACAGGTTTATTCATTTCTACCTAGTGTCCTTTTCTATCCTAGGATCAATACATCACATTACACTTAGTCATAATATTTCCTGAAGCTCCTCAGGGCTGTTACTGTTTCAAAGACTTTGCTGTTTTTGATGAAGAGGGTCATGTTTCTTTAGTGGTCTTTCTAAATATTGAGTTGCAATTTTGTAAGAACATTTCATCCTCCAGTTCCTATAACGTTTCCACTAGCTGTAGCACGTCAGATCCTACCAAACCTTCTGCTAGTGTTTTCTATCCATACTGGTGAGAGTGCCCATTGCTAATGATAATTATCCATTTCCTGTGATCCTAAAAATGGGGTTGAGCTCTGTGGCCTGGGGATTCTCACTGGGAAAATGAACCCACCTCTAAATCCAAGTCACTCTGCATCAAAGGATCAATCAGTGTGTAGACATTACCAAGACTGTGATTCTCACCATTCTCACTTAGTGGAAATCATTGCCTGTAAGGTCATGTGTGTAAAACTGCTCCTGGATATGGAAAGAGAGATCAGAGCTACAGGCTGACTGGTATTTGTGTTTTTGACCAGTGTGGAAAATTATCTGTGACTAATTTGTTTTTTTTCTTGATCCCAAGTCATTGGCCTAGCTTTATCTTAGACTATCTGTGAATGGATGTAATCTGACCTAGTTTTTCCAGTAAATGAGTATGTATTCCACTCTCTGCCTTAGGTAAGGAAGAGAACATTCAGATTTTTCACTAAATGTTATATCCACGACCTGTTTCCAACTTTTTTGAAGAAAGAAGCCTCTTTAGGCTAAGCATATCTCAGAAGCGTTGCATGTTAGTTTCTTCTTTTTTCTCCCTAACTCCTTATTTATAGCTTCAAGATATTGGCAGGAACAAATTCCTTCAGCTATTTTTTGCATAGCGTTGTCTAAACACTTTATTTTGGGGCCCCCTTTTTTCCCTCACCCATCTACTTGTAGTGTCTGTAAAAATAGAGCCTCAAGCTGCTTAAAGGCAACCACTCTGCAGTATATCCCTGAATCTTTCATTAAAACAACAACAGTCCTTAGGTTATTTAGGAGAATACCTTAGGAATGGATGCTGAAAACTACTCCCAAGTTGGCCACCGAAAAACTGAGTACCCTTTGCTAATTAGTATGGGTCACAGGTCATCCAAGAGTATCCTCCATTGCATGACTCGAGGTGGGTCATGGCTCTTGCACGAAGATTATTCAGTTATGTTTACTCTGTTGTAATCTTTGAGAGGAAGGCCACATCCCTATGCAAAGTTAGGATGTCACTTGAGGGGTGCGGTTACTTATGATGTGAATAAGTAAAAGGAAACAGAAAAGGCAGCGTGTGGTTGAGTCCTAGGCAGAAGTGAAGGTCTAGCCCTCATAGTCCTGACCAGCAGCCCCTAAACTTAGCTGCCTGTCAGCACTAGTAAAGGAAATTTTAAAACATACGTGAGTTTCTAAGCTCATGTCCAGAGTCTGATTCAGTAAGCATGGGGTGAGTTCTATCATGTGGATATTTTAAAATATGATCTGACATTTCTGATACATGTTCATGTTTAGAATTACTTCTTATACCAGTGTCCATAATCCTTTTGCATCATTGATGCCATTCAGAATCTGATGAAAGCTATGGGCCAATTTCTTAAAGAAATGCATATATACCCTCCAAAACTGTATGGTGAGTGGATCATCTAAACACCATGTCTGATCACATCTCTCTGTTGCCTACAAGTACCCAGTGATTCTCCTATAACTGATTGAGGTCACACTCCTTTACATGGCTTTCTAGGTCTTTCAAGACTACTTCACCATGTCCTTCCAAGTTTCCTCTAGTTTTGAAGCAACAGTGAACTGTATACAGCTACCTGACCGTGTTTTTAGCATCTTTACCTTTTGCTATGCCTGTTGCCTGGGATTCTATTCTCTTTCCTTCCCCAACCTATGATAGGTGACTATTCATGGATGCCTTTAGATTGAATTCAGACAATTCTTCCTCCAGAATTTCTGATCCAGTCTCCCTAGTCCACTGCCCAAAGTGTGTTCGGTTCTCTTCATCTGTTCTATCATAGCATCTTGTGCATATTTCTTTCTTAGCACATACTATTCTGAAGGTTTCTGTTTAGGTGGCTGTCTGGCACAACGTGAGGAAATAAGTAAGAGCAAGAAAGTTTCCTTTGTCATTTTGTCACCTAGTCATTAGATAGTGCCTACCCAGAGTTTTTCCAGTAGTCATGCACGGACGTGAGAGTTGGACCATAAAGAAGGCTGAGTGCTGAAGAATTGATGCTTTCGGACTGTGGTGTTGGAGAATACTCTTCAGAGACCCTTGGACAGCAAGGTCAAACCAGTCAATCCTAAAGAAAATCAGTCCTGAGTATTCATTAGAAGGACTGATGCTGAAGCTGAAGCTCTGATATTTTGGCCACCTGATGTGAAGAGCCAACTCACTGAAAAAGACCCTGATCCTGGAAAGATTGAAGGCAGGAGGAGAAGGGGATGACAGAAGATGAGATTGTTGGATGGCATCACCAATTCAATGGACATGAGTTTCAGCAAACTCCGGGAGATCGTGAAGGACAGGGAAGCCTTGTGTGCTGCAGTCCATGGGGTGGCAAAGAGTCAGACATGACTGAGCAACTGAACAACAATACCCAAAATTAGCACTCAGTGAGTGTTTGTTGACTGAATACCTAGGAAGAATTTGGAAGACTAGGGAAGGTAAATTCAGGCAGGATTGATTCAATATGCTCTTTATGACATGGAAGCAGAGTAGGAAGTTGGAAGCAACTTTTTGGTGAGGATCATGCATTAATGTAACTGAACATTTGAAAGCAGAGGGAACACTGTATCTGGCCAATCAGAATATCTAAATTCAGACTTCTTTCACTTTTCTTTTGTTATCCCCCAACTTTAGTAAAAATCATATTTAATCATAGTAGCTCATTCCAGTATTCTTACCTGGAGAATCCCATGGACAGAGGAGCCTGGCAAGCTACATACAGTCCATGGAGTTGCAAAGAGTCAAATATAACTGAGTCAGTATTTGTTAATGCATACACATTCATTCAAAAATTATTGTGAAGTGCCTATCAGCATTTACCTTTGACTAACTTAAGTCTTATTCTCTTCAAGAAAAAGCCCTAAGCTACAAAAAAATTTTTTAAATTCATCAGAAAGTTTTCTCACCCACCAAACCACTACACACACACACACACACACACACACACACACACACACAAAGTGGATCTGGCTGCCGGAGGTGTGACTATGGAAGGACTTTCTTATCTGAGACCCTGATGCTTTTATGGTAATTCAGAAGAGTTCTGAGGCTACATCTGACATCAGTCTTGGCAAAATGCTAACAGGTGAAGCAGGAAGCTGAGGCCCTTTTGCCTCTTCTGTTTTTGACATTTACTTTCCTCTTCATACCACCAGATGGGTAGTGGTTCATCAGGGGATATATTTAGCAACCTGCAAAAAACTTACTGTACTCTGGAGAGAGGAAGGGGTGAGTATGGGTGGTATTTTTTTTAACTCTATTATTATTAGAGAGGTTAGATTTTTTTTTCTATTTTGATAGTTGTTGTGCAAAGCAGCAACCTTAAAACCATGCAGTGAATTGTGAATCAGAGTATAAGAGCACGAAGCAGTCTTCTAGAAAAGTCTGGGACAAGGCTCATTGTTGTCTTCTGCCATGAGTGGGATGTGAAGGACACTGATGGTGGCTTCTCCCCTTGCCTTGCTCCACAGGCCATGGTGCACTATGAAGGAAGCTCTCTCTCAGGTCTGGGGACTACATGTCTCCCAGCAAGGTATTTGTCTGCGGAGGTCAAAAGAAGCACAGGCAGTGTCCACACCATGCAGGGACAACATGGTCTTGGTGGACCAGAGATACTGTGGGTCATGTCAAAACTGGAGAGTGGGTAGACGCATAAGAAAATTCCAGGTGATGAAAATATGTCAAAAGTTAAGAGAATAGGATCATCAGGAACATACAGTGGCAAGAGCAGTGAACCAGAACACTTCATTCAAATAAAAGTCAGTGGATGTCTCGTCTGTCTGTGTAGCTGGTTGTGGGGGGCTTCCCAGGTGGTCCTAGTGGTAAAGAGTCTGCCTGCCAATGCAGAATATGCAAGAGATACAGTTTGGTCCCTGGGTCAGGAAAATCCTCTAGAGTAGGAAATGGCAATCCACTCCAGTATTCTTGCCAGGAAAATTCCATGGACAGAGCAGCCTGGAGAGCTATAGTCCATGGGGTCACAAAGAATCAGACATGACTGAACGACTGAACACACATACACGCTCACACACACACACACACACACACACACACACACAGCTGGTAATGGACCAAACCTACCATCAAGACAACTAGGAAAGCAGCCAAAAAAGGCAGTTTGAATAAATGGGTTAGGGGCCTAGACTGAGAGGAAAGAGGAACTTAATGCGGTAAGTACAATATTCTGTGCCCCACTTTGCCTGAGGAACATTTGCCTATTCATTAAGCTCTGCAGGGTAAGGGGCTGAGAAGCTAGGCAGAGAAATACCCAAAGAGGCAGGGATCTGGCAGGGCTCTTGGAAATCTCATGGTGACAAATAGACAAATATCAGGTTTGGGCCCATGAAGGCAGCCATGACTTGAGACAACAAGATTCTGGAGATAAGATGCTGAAGGGAAGAGACCATGGGTAATAAACGGAGTAAAATTCACAGGATAAAAACCAAGTTTTGGTATCCTCCCAGTACTGAGGGGAAATAGATTAAAATTGAGACACCATGAAGGAATAAGTGTCTACTAAACATCCCAAATTCTTATTTGGGACCCCTGAAAGGTTAGACTCAAGACTATAGGCAAACAGAAATAGAGAAAACTTTCAGTCTTAAATCTAGCTTTGAGATTGCTACTGGGAATGAGATAATCTACCTCACCAGTTTCACCACTCTTTTCTCCTTGAACCTGTTCAATCAGTCATGCTCATGTTCATTTGCTAAGTTGTGTCCGACTCTGCAACCCTATGGACTGAAGCCTGCCAGGCTGCTCTGTCCATGAGATTTCCCAAGCAAGAATCCTGGAGTGGATTGCCAGTTTCTCCTCCAGGGGATTTTCCTGACCCAGAGGTCCAATCCATGTCTCCTGCTTCTCCTGCATTGGCAGGCAGATTCTTTACCACTGAGCCATCTCAATGCAAAGATGCAAGTGACTCTCAGGGACTTATGAGGCTAAGACAAAATAGTATAACTTACACCTGCCCCTTTTGGAATGTTCTCTGTCAACATGTCCTCTTTGGGAAGTCATTTGCTTCTCATGATGTCCTTCTACCTTGATATCATAATGTGTGGGAAGTGACTCCAGCTAGCTCTCATCTTTACCAGCTATCCCAGGAAACAAACATATGAGTAACAGAGTCAGCTCCCCAGAAGATACTACATGGAGAAGAACAGGGGCCCCAGTCATATGGGTCTCTTTGGTTCTATCTCAGTCATCTCCAGCTCTTTGAACTGCCACAGCTATGACCCTAAAAAGCATGAAAAAGAGATGAAGTATCCCTTCTGGATTCTACCTGAATTCCTGGCCCCCAAAATCATGATAATAAATATCATCATAATAAATTATTATTTTCTTATGAAACTGACTTTTGGAGTGGTTTTGTTTAGCAGCACTAATTAATGAAAGCATGTCCTGTTTGGCTACCTGCCAGATGACACAGTGAGTAACATCATTTCTGCAGGAGAAGAACATCATTCAAAATGTTTACAGTTTTTCATAGGCAATATCTGGCATTCAATCAAAAATTATAAGTACTATCAAAAATAGAACAAAGAAAGAAATGAATAATAGTGCAAAACTACAGGTGGTCCAAAATTGGAACCAGTCAGATACAGACTTTAAAATAACTGTCATTAATATAATTCAAGAGAAAACGATATGGAACCTTTCACCAAAAACCCTGAAACCCAGTTTTAAAAAAGAATCAACTGTAAAACCAAAACACACAATAACTGAATTTAACAGTTTAAAAAACTAATTTAGCAACTGATTGAGCATAGATGAAGAGATTAGTAAGCTGGAAAATCTAAGAAGAAAAACTCAGATTGAAAGTGGGAAAAAACCAAACTGTAAGGTATGAAAAAGATCATAAAAGACAAGAAAGACAAGAAAAACACTGACTATATAACTGCCATCTACAAGAAAAAGAGAGGTGAAAAATAGGCACCACAATATTTGAAGAAAAAAATGGTTGAGAATTCCTTAAAATGAAATAATTGATATCAACCCAAAGATGCAAAGGTATTTATAAAGCCCAGGAAGAGCAAATACAAAGAAAAGCACATCTAGACACTTCAAAATAAGCTGCTGAAAAAAAAAAAAAAAAAAACAAGAAAAAGAGAAACTCGGAAAAGCATCCAGGGTAGAAAGAATCAAACTTCAAACATTGATTCAATTAGATAATCAGCTGACTTTTAAATAGAAAGCATTGAAGCCAGAATGTAATGGAAAGAATATTTAAGTCTCTGAAAGAAAAATGATGGCAACAGAGAACACTTAACCCTGAAAAAATATCCTTTATATGTGAAAATGAAATAAGGACATTTCAACGCAAATAAAAACTGAGGAAGTTGATTTCCCATAGGCCTGCATGAAAAGAAGTGATGAGAATTCTTAAGGAAAAAAGAAAGACTCCATGTATGGATGTAAAAATACAAAAATGAATGAAGAAATACTCATTACTTCAGTCAATATCATTTCATGTCTACTTTGGAAGAAGATTCTACTGTACATCCGTCTTTGCCTTCAAACACAATCTTTGTATTCAGGGACAATCTGTTACTTAGACTGGTATGATTCATTCCATTCAGGTCTCATCTCTTTTATTTGAACATCCCAAGAAAATTTCTACATCAAAGTCTTCACATTTTTTTGTACCTTCTGCCTTGAGTGCTCTTCCTCCAAAATATCTGCATGGTTTGTTCCCTCACTTCTTTCAGAATCTCACTGTGACCATCACAGTTGGTGCTTTCCAGACATCTGTGTCTAAAATGTCAAAGCCTTCATATGAGAACTTTATAACCCCTTTTTCTTTACCATTCACCACTATCTAATAAATTACAGATTTTTCTTCTTGATATGATTATTTTCCCCTAATAAAATAATAATAATGTATTATTATATACATTATGGAGAAGGCAATGGCACCCCACTCCAGTACTCTTGCCTGGAAAATCCCATGGATGGAGGAGCCTGGTAGGCTGCAGTGCATGGGGTCATTAGAGTTGGGCATGACTGAGTGACTTCACTTTCACTTTTCACTTTCATGCATTGGAGAAGGAAATGGCAACCCACTCCAGTGTTCTTGCCTGGAGAATTCCAGGGACGGGGAAGCCTGGTGGGCTGCCGTCTCTGGGGTTGCACAGAGT
Organism: Bos indicus; assembly: GCF_029378745.1. Classification (NCBI taxonomy): domain Eukaryota; kingdom Metazoa; phylum Chordata; class Mammalia; order Artiodactyla; family Bovidae; genus Bos; species Bos indicus. The sequence continues at coordinate 46,832,224 of NC_091773.1, forward strand.
CAGACATGACTGAAGCGACTTAGCAGCAGCAGCAGCAGCATATACATTATAATAATAATAAAATGTAACCTCTAAAACAGGAGGTTTCATTATTGTATTCCTAGTGTCTACAGCAAAGATAATAATCTACTTAATAAGGGACTTTCATAGCATTTCTACTGCTGGTGGCATGGGTTCAGTCCCTGGTCAGGGAACTAAGATCCCACTTGCTGCATGGCACAGCCAAAAAATAAAATTAAGTTAAAAAATAGTAGTCTATTCAATAAATATTTGTCAAGTTAATGAATAAATGAGTTGAATACAGTGGATGGCTTATATTTGAAAAATAGAAGTATAATGCAATTGGAGGAAAGTAACATTTCTGGATTTTCAGAAGATGGGAAGGTCACAATTGGTAAGTATGATCTCCAAGGCCATGGTATTGGAGCTGTGTCTTTGAGGATGGATGGCAGCTGGAATTGGGAATTTGAAGGGTTTGAGGTACAGACTGATTCTTCGGTAGGAGCTGGAGAGGGAAATGTGAGGTGTGATCAAGGAATTCTGAGAAGCCATGTGTGAATGAGTATACACAGAGGAGTTGAAAGATGAAGCTGGGGATGTCAGAATACCAAGGATCTTGAATGCTAGGATAGGGCTTGGGGTTTATTTTTGTAGGAAAAGAAGACAAGTCTTTCAAGCAGGGACTTGACAGAATTGGAGCTGTGCTGTCTGAATATCAATTCAGCAATCAGGAGAGTGGTCTGAACAGTAGAGAGAGGGGAGGTGGATAGACCAGTTGCGAGGCAATTTTAATAATCCAAGCAAGAGTTAATGGGGGTCTGAATTAGGGTGACAGAAAATAAAAGGGAGAGGAAGAGGCAGAAAGAAGAGGTGCCAAGGAGGTAGAACTGACAGGTCTTGACAGTTGATTAGGAATGGAGGATGAGAGACAGGACTCCCTCATCCTGACTGTGAGGCTTCAAGATTGAGTGATGGACAGGTGGTGAAGCCATTAATAGAATAAAAGAACTGAGGGGAGGAAACCGCTTTGAGGGTGGAATTGGGATTTAGGTTCTTGTCTGGATTTGAGATTGCTCATGGCATCTTTATTTTTGGGGGGACTTTACCCCTTCTCCTTCCTGAACCATGTTCCTTTGCCCCCTGGAAGTCCACGTTTTCTAGTCTAACCTCATGTATCAGGTGCTCACGTGCTGTGGGATGTATATAAGGTTCTTTCAGTGAGCCCATGTGGGCTGAGGCTCAAGGTTTGGTGTAGCCAGAGTATGGTTCTAATTTCTTCATTTGTCTCACTTGCTGTCAGCTGCTCCAAATTCTAAAGAGGATCACAATTGAGCCAAACGATGAGGATCAGTTTCCTGGAGGATTAGGTTCAAAGAAAGCAGCCTCTAGTGCCAAGGTTTCTGTAGGAAGGAGCTAGAGCTTTCCCAATGTGTCTCTACCACACCCCCATGGATGCTTCACAGCTCAAAGCACAAGGTTGGCCATCATGATGGATTCCTTCTGAGATGCTGGCCAGCAGTTTACTGAGCATTTGTTAAGTGTCATGTATATACTTTAATGAACAGCAGAATACTCTTCATAACAAAACAGTGGCATCCCGTGTTCCTGGATAGCTCCAATTACATTTAATTACAGAAAGTTGGGGCAAGGGAGAAGATGGGTTTTATATGAAAGGGTTTGCTTGATGTTAATGGCTTATTCCTGAAAGTTCTAGGAAAATCAGAATTTTCTGTATCGTAGCCTCTTTTGATTGTTAGTGAGAAGTGCATTAAAGAAACCATGCTGCCATTCTTGTGTAAGAAAAAAGGTGTTTAACAATGGGACCAACCATTTTTTCATTTACTTGGCTAAAAATTTTTCAGATAAGAAATAGCATGGTATATGGGAAAGAGCGTGGCCATTGGTATGAGACAGTCCTTGTTCATGCTCCAGTTGGTTCACTGTTGTGGACATTGTTAATTGCCTATCTCACATACTTTCTGCCTTCCTTCTTAAGAGAGCAGCGTTTTTTCTGGTTCTGGAATATGCCTGATTGGCTTAAGATAATCCTGTCCAATGATTGGTTGATGCCAGTGATTGGTTGATCAATGGGCATGTGAACCCAAACTGGACCACTGAGAAATGAGGTAAGATCTGCTGGGGATTCTAAAAAAGTTCCTGCTCACCCTTTAGGGACAATTTCTTAAAGTAATTCTTTCTGACCAGTAAATGTAAAATAAGGAGCCACCATCCCACGACCGTGAAAGGAGCTATCTTTAGGGTGACACTGCAATCATGAATGTCTGACAGAAGGAATCTGAGCCCTTGGGCATGCTTTGGGGCTTCTAGATAGAGTAACCCTAAATTATATACCACTTCTGGACTTGCAGTTCTGCGAACCAGTAAATTTCCTAATTGTTTACAGCTGTTTGAATCATGACTGCTTTAACTTGCCCGTGAAAGCAGCTTAATTGATACAGCCACTAATTTAGGACCTAGGCAGATTGCTTTGTCATGCTAGCCTCAGGATCCACATCCATGAAAGGAAAAAGAAAAGAAGAAAAGGAATGGAGACTTTAGAAAAGATGGCAATTTACCAGTTGAGCTAAGGTGTTGGGGAGTCATCAGAGTTGACTGCTTTCATGCTGCATTTCCACTGATGCCCATAGCTGCTCCCAGAAGAGGTTGAGAGGTTAGTAGTTGGACAAGACTCAGCAACATGACAATAAAATTGGCATCTTTTGCTGGAAACATGAGAAGCAGCTGCTTCTTTTTACGTTCTTGATTCTTAAATTCCCCTGGTCCTGACTCCAATGGATGCTAGACAAATTCTTCTGCTGGAATAATGCCTTTGCCCCAGAGACCTTTTGTGAAAAGCCTCTTCTGAGTGTCAGGAAGGACAGAGCTAGGAATCCACTGAACTTCCAGACCTGCTTGTGTGGCTGTTTTCTGCAGGCTGTCAATAAATATCCAGTGGAACTGGGTGTGGTCTGGGATTAATTTTGTTAGGGCTGCGGTAACAAAATATCACAGACTGGCTAGCTTAAACAGCAGAGATTGATTTTATCATAGTTTGGAGGCTGGAGTTCAAGATCAAGGGCCTGGTTGGCAGAGGTGATTTCTTCTGAGACCTCTCTCCTTGACTTGTAGATGGCCATCTTCTCCTTCTGTCTTTACATGGTCTTTCCTCTGTGTTCATGTCTGAGTCCAAATTCCCTCTTGTTATAAGGACAACAGTTCTATTGGGCTTCCCTGGTGGCTCAGACTGTAAAGAATCCACCTGCCATGCAGGAGACCTGAGTTCACTCCCTGGGTCAGGAAGATCTCCTGGAGAAGGGAATGGCTACCCACTCCACTAATCTTACCTGGAGAATTCCATGGACAGAGGTCACAAAGGAACTCATTTTTTAATATAATTACCCCCTTAAAGATCTCCAAATATGCCCCCATTCTGAAATACTGGGGTTTAGGGATTTAACACATACATGAATTGTATGTTGGCAGGGGGAACTCAGCTGAATTCATAACAGGAATAGAGCCCAGCACAAGAAAGACGAATCCTGAGAGGCAGCCCATTTTGAAGATGAGCTCTTTGCCCCTGATGCTCTCTTGCTTTATTTCCTGAGCCACCCCTCAGTGAAGTGATAGACTGAAGCGTTGCACACAGATCAATTTTCAGCAGCAAAAGAGTTCTTCTAGATGGGGTTCTGAATCTTTCCTTTTTTTTTTTTTTTTGCAAGAAACTCTGATCCTTTACAAATATATGCCATTACTCACTGACAGTACATCCTATTACTGTTTTTGCTGATTCTATGCAAAGTGATAAATTTAGCCTAACTCTTTCTGAGTTGTAGGTAAAATGCACTGAGTTACAGAATAAGAAATAGCAAGCTGCCTGCAAAAATATGTTCAGTGGCAGGATGACTATAATCCGTGGAGATTATGTTCTGCTGTAGCAGAACTACAATTGTGGGTAGCCTTCATTAACCATTTGTTCTGCTACAGACTCTGTACTAAGTGGGTTATGTATGCTACCTCATTACCCACAAAACATGCCGTGATATTATCATTCCCATTTTTCAGATGAAAAAATTGACACTCAGAGAAGTGAAGGCAGTTTGCTCAGGTTTGTTACTCTGTGTCCACCTGTCGCCCGTGTTATTAACTACCAAACTCACCTCTAGGAAAAGATGGCCTTGATTTTTGTTTAGGGAGGTATGGAACGGGACGTGATAGCTAGTGATACTTTGCTGAACTTTAAATTATATAACTCCAGAGCTGGAAGAGCTCATGAGATCATTGAGTCCTTGCTCAAGGATGTGCCTTCAGTGACTTAAAACGTTAGAACAATAATTCTGGTTTTCTGATTCCAGGAGGTCCCATTGATTCCCCATTTACTGTGTAATAATGATTATAATGGGCTTCCCAGGTGGCTCAGTGGATAAGAATCCACCTACCAATGCCGGAGACACAGGAGGTTCAATCCCTGGGTCAGGAAGATCCCCTGGGTCAGGAGAAGGAAATGGCAACCCATTCTAGTATTCTTGCCTGGAAAATCCCATGACAGAGGAGCCTGGTGGGCTACAGTCTATGGGGTCTCAAAGAATCAGATACAACTGAGCATGCATGCACAATACAATAATCATAACAAAAACACGATGTTGTTTTTAGAGCCCCTTTTTTTCAAAATGTTTCCACCTACTTAAAATTAGAACAACAGTGACTTCCCTGGTAGTTCAGTGGCTAAGAATCCATCTTCCAATGCAGGGGACATGTTTTGATTCCTGGTCAGGGAACAAAGATCCCTCACGCCAAGGGACAGCTAAGCCCTGGCGCTGCAACTCCTGAGCTGACACTCCGGAGCCGGTGCACCACAACTGGAGAGAACCCGAGTGTTGTAGGAAGAGCCTCTGTGCCCGCAAAGAAAGATCCCACATGCCACAACCAAGACCCAATGTGTCCAAATAAATATTAAGAATGAAAAAACAGAACTGCTGCTGCTGCTAAGTTGCTTCAGTCGTGTCCAACTCTGTGTGACCCCATAGATGGCAGCCCACCAGGCTCCCCCGTCCCTGGGATTCTCCAGGCAAGAACACTGGAGTGGGTTGCCATTTCCTTCTCCAATGCATGAAAGTGAAAAGTGAAAGTGAAGTCTCTCAGTCATGTCTGACTCTTCAAAACCCCATGGACTGCAGCCTACCAGGCTCCTCCGTCCATGGAATTTTCCAGGCAAGAGTACTGGAGTGGGGTGCCATCGCCTTCTCTGAAAAACAGAACAACAGACTTTAATTGGCTAAGCAGAAAATGGCCCGGGCTTCTCCAGGTGAAGAGGAAATTAACCTTGATGAACAGGAAATGTCTTAGCAGCCATGTTTCTCCCCAACGCAGGCTGTTGTTAGCCTGGATCCCGCTCCTTAGGATTGACTGGAAAGAGCAGACTGTAACTCTCTTGTTCATCGCCCTGGGGCAGAGAACACAGCTTTCAGAATTGGAACACAAAGGACTATATGAATGTTAAGAGCAGAACTTGCACACGGAATAAACTTGAAGGAAGCCATTGTTTCCAAGGTAAAGCCAGAAATTAATATATCACTAAGTATTCTGGGTTGTTTTAGTCGCTAAGCCATGTTGGACTCTTTGGGGACCCTATGGATTGTAGCCTGCCAGGCTCCTCTGTCCATGGGATTTTCCTGGCAAGAATGCTGGAGCAGGTTGCCATTTCCTACTCTAGGGGATCTTCCCAACCCTGGAATCTGAACCTGTGTCTCCTGAGTCGCCTACATTGGCAGGCGGATTCTTACCGCTGAGCCACCTGGGTAGCAAACCACAAAATCCCTTGCTGGCCAAAACCCAGAGTAGGAAAAAGAAATAAAATAAATGTGTTGTCTTGCTATAAGGCACTTCACAGGCTAGAAAAGAGAGTTAGAGAAATCATATTTAGAACAGAGAGGAACCGGGAAACTCCAAAGAGTCTCTAAAACTAGAATGAAAATCTTCTGTCATTTGAGAATTTTATTTGAGAATTTAAACTCCTGAAGAGAAAGTCCAATTGGCTCAGCTTAGATTCCATGCCTGCGTGGAGTAGTTAATGAACGCCTCTGTAGAGGTGGCCTCCAAGGTCAGCTTCAGCTGCCAAAGTGCAAGGACAGGACCTGGTTTTCTGCCCTTCTCACCAAGAACACAAAACCTTTTTACTCTTTAAAATTATTGAGGACCTCAAAGAGCTCTAGTTTATGTAGCTATCTTACTAGAAATTACAACTGATACATCTGTTAAAAATGTGTTCATGCATTTATCTTCATTTTAAAAAATGCCATTTATGTTCATAAATGGCATATTTTAAAAATGAAAGTAGTTATATTCAAGAGAGATGTCACTTTACATTTTTTGTAAATTTCTTTGTATCTGGAAGACAGATTTTCATACCTGCTTTTGCATTCGCTTTGCTGTAATATTTTATTTTGGTTAAAGTTTATGAAGGAAAGATGTGAAGTAGAAAAAGGGAGGAGTGTTTTAAAGCCTTTCAGATGATTGTAGAAATTCTTCTTTGATATTATATCGAAACTTAACAAGTAGTAGTTTCTTACAGTCGGAAACCTGGCTGATAAACTTTCATGCTCAGATACTTTAAAGTCCATTAGTAGCTCTTGCACTCTGTATGGGTCTCTTATACATGCATGACTTTTGTATCATCAGGCACTGGTCATTTGAAAAATAGTAACTGAGTTATGTGGATCTTCCAAATGTTCCCACACTTCACTGCTGCTAAGTTGCTTCAGTCGTGTCTGACTCTGTGCGACCCCGTAGACGGCAGCCCACCAGGCTCCCCTGTCCCCGGGATTCTCCAGGCAAGAACAATGCACTGGTGGTATACAAAATCATAGTGATAAGAAACACCACCATCTCATCCAAAAAATATTTAAGCACCGAGACACTGTCAAACTTATAGTGGAGTCACTGTTTTCTATTATTTTCTAATTTTCACATGAAAACGTAAATGTTATTAGTAGCAAAAATACTATTATTGTCTCTGAAATGACATTTTCACCTCACTCATTTTTGATTAAGTGCCCAATATTTAGGTCTTGATACTCACAGTTTATCTGTCACTCTTTCAAGGCCAAGGGGAATTTCCTTGGGGGAAAAAATAAAACAATCTTGCTCACACACAAGCCCCTGCGCAAGTGCTCCCACTCGAAACAATCACAGTGCTTCTGCACACAAAACAAGCACTTTGTTTCAGTTCAGTTGCTCAGTCGTGTCCAACTCTTTGCGACCCCATGGACTGCAGCACACCAGGCTTTCCTGTCCATCACCAACTCCTGGAGCTTACACAAACTCATGTCCATCAAGTTCGTGATGCCATCCAACCATCTCATCCTCTGTCGTCCCCTTCTCCTCCTGCCTTCAATCTTTCCCAGCATCAGGGTCTTTTCCAACGAGTCCATTCTTTGCATCAGGTGACGAAACTATTGGAGTTTCAGCTTCAGCATCAGTCCTTCCAGTGAATATTCAGGACTGATTTCCTTTAGGATTGACCTTTTGGACACCTCATTTAATCATAAAAAAAATATTTAAATAACATGTACTCGAGGGCCAAGGCTTAATAAATTAATAATTCATATTGCTTCATCAATGACATTTTAAAATGAAACTGGCTTTTAAAAGAATTGTATGTGGTGGTGAAGAAATGGATACAGTGGCTACTAGTATTATTTGGTGGCACTTCTTGAATTTATATAAAGTACCAGTGATTTGACTTTGCTTTTTTTTGAGTCACTTCTTACCTAGAATTGATTTAAAAAAAATGTTTTTAAGGTCACAGAGCATTTGTTTGATGCTTTATTTCTCTCTCTTTGGCTATGCTGGGTTGTTGCTGTGTGTGTGGTAAATGGGGGCTACTCCAGTTGTGGTGTGCAGGCTTCTCACTGCAGTGGCTTCTCTTGGTGCATGGGCTCTAGGGCATGGGGACTTCAGTAGTTGTGGCTCATGTGCTTAGTTGCCCCGAAACGTGTGATCTTCCTGGACCAGGGATCGAACATTTGTCTCCTGCATTGTCAGGCAGATTCTTAACCGCTGGACCACCAGGGAAGTCCTAGAAATAAACTTCAATAAATTTAAAAAGTAAAAATCATACAAATAACACCTGTATAGTTTTTATTTTGATTCACCAATTTTAGTATTTTGTTCCTGTTTTGCCTTATGCCTTTTGCACTCTCCTTTTTTTTTTTTACCTGAAACATTTTAGAGTAAGTTACCCATATAATTGTCATTTATTGCTAAATATTTCCGCCTGCATTTCCTAAGAAGGATATTCTCCTGAATAACCCCAGTACTTTGATCAACTTTATAAAGTTACATTGATACAATATCTCTATTGCTCATATTCCAGATTTGTCAACTAGGCTGATGAGGTCATTTATCTGTGCAAGACGCAGTATGGAGTTGCTGCTGCTGCTGCTTAGTCGCTTCAGTCGTGTCCGACTCTGTGCGACCCCATAGACTGCAGCCCACCAGGCTCCCCCGTCCCTGGGATTCTCCAGGCAAGAACACTGGAGTGGGTTGCCATTTCCTTCTCCAATGCATGAAAGTGAAAAGTGAAAGTGAAGTCGCTCAGTCGTGTCCGACTCCCAGCGACCCCATGGACTGCAGCCTACCGGGCTCCTCTGTCCATGGGATTTTCCAGGCAAGAGTACTGGAGTGGGGTGCCATTGCCTTCTCCAAGTGTGGAGTTAGGTATTGTGTTTAGTTCTGTTATCTATTCAGCTTCTTTTATTTTGGAATATACTTCCACAAACTTTTCTTCTTTGAAGACATTGACATTTTTGAGAGTAAAGGCCACATTCCCACACTCCTCTATGCCTCCACTTAAAAAAAAAAGAAACAACTTTTTTTAAAAGAATAAAAAACTTTATTTTCTGTTCATCTAATGTTTTATTATGGTTAGATTCTGATTATGCATTCTAGGTCAGAATCCTGCCTAGGTATCCTTCTCAGGAACCACATCATTGGAGCCCACCTTAGTCATATGTCATAATGTTAATGGTGATCACCAGTTAGGGTGTGGTCTGAGTTCTCTTCTGTACAATCACTGTGCTTTATTTTTCTCCTTTACCACAATAAGTAATCTGTGGGGAGATACTTTAAGACCATGCAAATGTCCTGCTGCTTATCCATTGATGAGATTTAGCATCCATTGATGATTCTTGCTTAATCTAATATTTATTATGGTGGTTACTATATATGTGTGTGTGTATATATATCTATATATCTATATGTCTATCCTATGCTATCTATTTTATCTTTCTTTTACTGACAAATTTATGAATTCTTATTTTTTCAGTTGTTTACAATACATTCTTGTACTTAATTATTTGGTTGCTAAAATTGTCCCAACTCTTGCCAAAGGGAGCCCTCCGAGCTACTTTCTATATGTCTTTGTGATGTGTCCCAATCACTTTTCATTCTTCTGAGCACTTTCTTACTTTCTGGCATAAGTTATCACCTCATTTCATACCTACCTACCCTGCCCTAGTCCCTGACTCAGCTGTTTCTTCAGGGTGGCCTGATTCCTTTTAGATCCCATTGTTCTTGCACCATCAGGGGGTCAATGTCAAGTGAAAAGGGCAAGTAAAGTCTTAGTGTTGTTATGAAAATAGTTTTGACCTCTTGGACTTCCTGAAAGTGTCTCAGGAACTCCCAGAAATCTGTGGGCACTTTGAGAACTGTTAATGAATATAAATTATGCTTAAGTCTATGGTCAGGTGTTCATGATTTATATTGTATAATGTGTGTTAAATCATCTTCATTGGAGAGCTAAAGATACCCACTTAGCAGCTGTGAGATCGTAGTTACTTGGCCTCTCTGGGTTTCATTCTCATCATCTGGAATTAGGGATGATATTACTTCCCAGTACTGCTGAGGATTAAATGCAATAACTCACCTAAATGTTGGATGAAGGGCCTAATATGGAGTGAATGCTTCATAAATATGTCTTTAGGGGGCAGGTAGCTTGTCTCTTTAGTTCACTCATCATCAGATTGAAGAATGGTATTCAGGCATGGAAGGAACTGTGCTCACAGCTAAACCTATTTTAGTTGCTAGCTCCTGGACTTGGAGCTGATGCCATAGTGGTATGAGGTTTGGCGGTCTTAGGAGAGGGATAAATATATTTTGTATGTGTGAGAGAGGCAAACTGTGGTCAGAGGGCAGACTCTGGTGGAATGTAGTTTCCAAAATGGTCACAGCAAGATCTCCCATCCTGCCCCTTGTGTGAAGTGCCACTCCTTGCATTGAGAAGTAAGGTCTGTGTTTCCTCTCTATGAACCTGGGTAGGCCTTTGGCTATGGCAGAATCGGTGCTCTGAGTCATTCGATGCTATGTCCTAACAATCAGTGCAGCTTGCACTAGGGTGTCTTGGAATGCTCGCTGTAGGAAGCAGCCCACGAGGAAGCAGCAGCCACAGGGAGAGGTCACATGGAGATGTTCTGGTGCACAGTCTCAGGTGAGGTCTCCAATCACAGCGCCAACTACCAGACATGCAAGTGAGGAAGCCCTGATGAGCTATTCAGTACCAGCCTCTCTCTGATGCAGCCACATGAGCAAGCTGAGCGAAGACTGCTCGGCTCAGCCCAAATAGCCCTCAGAACCTGAGAGATAAGAGGAAAACGATGTTGTTGTAAGCTACGACATTTGGGGTGCTTGCTTACACAGTGATAGATAGTAGTCTCTATCCATAGGTAGAAGCTAAGAATGGGTCATCTCTACGACAAACATGGGCTATGAAATAGGTCATAGGTGATGTGAAGATACTTGTCCAAACTTGGCAAATGCCCCAAGCAGAGTTCTGATGAAGAAAGACTCTTCACAGACTTACACATAATGACTATTGCTCTTCTGGAACCAAATTTGAAGAGTGTAGGGTAAGTGGTTTCTAACATGGATGACACCCACTTGAGGCAGCTGGAGAAGTCCTTCCATTCTTTCCTTCCTTCCTGTTTTCTTTTTCTCTCCTCTCCTGAACCTCCTTCTCCTCTTCTGCCTTGTCCTCACACTCTTTCTTCTGCACCCATAGCAGTTTGATGAAAAAAAGGAAGAACATGAATGTTGAAGGTAAGCTGGCCTAAGTTTAAAAACACTGATCAGTAACTTGACTTTGGGCCTCTTCTCTTTTCTCTCCTAGCCTCACTTCTTCCATCTGTAAATTACAGTTTACAGGGAATCATTGAGATGATTAGATGGCATTATTAAAGCATTCAGCATGTTGCTAGGCATGTTGATGATCACAATCCATGTTTCTCTCACACAACTCGAGTTTTCTCCTTTGCTTTTTCCAAAGCTCCCTGGCCTCTTTCCCCAGATCATCCCATTTCACAGATGCTGTTTTGTTTCCACTCTCGGTTTGCTTTGCCAGTGCCCCCAGCAGGCCTACCAATTCCAGATGCTGGGAGAAAAGCCCTTGATCCAGGCTGAATGCAGGGATGATATTCACTAACATGCAGATGGCACGTTAGGTACCTATGGGGAGCTTGTGTTCTGGATTGGAAACTGGCAAAGACAAAAATCTCTTGGCAGAAATGGACTCCTAGTCACGGGTAGGCAGGAAGGAACAGAGGCAGATGAAGGCTGGCTGATGGCACTGAGTTGCTCCTCTGGAGTCGAAATCTGCACCCATAGCCCGGATACAAGTGAAGTAGCTGCATCCTGGGAAGGGGTGGTTTATCTGAATGAGAAGGGGAGCTGGGATTCGGGGAGAGAATATCTTAGAGAAAAGAGTTGTACCCACAGGGTGTTTAATTACCTATCTTTGTGTCAGATGCTCGTGTGGGTTAAATGGGCCTGATCTGGCAATGAATGCACAAAGTCAATGGGAATTTTGAGGGCAGATCAAATGCACCACCAGGAGAACTGTGAACTTTACAGCCAAACAAGCCTCCAAGGCTGAACCAAATGATGTGCTAGAACACGGTGTGTATCTAGGCATTCTGAAGAACAACAACAACAAAATGGTGAAACAGGAAACTGCATTTATAAAGACCATTGCAATAACCACGTGGTGGGAAATAGGACTCCAGGGTAGACAGTGAGAGCTGTTTTTGTTCAAGGAGTCTTTGTTATGGATACTTGTATTTCTATACAAATCTTTTCCTTTTGGCCTTGGTTTCTATTTTCAAACTCCAAGGATTCACAGATTGGACTCACAGATTGCTAGTACTAAAGAGATCCTTAGAGATTACCTAGTTCCACCCTGTCATTTCTTGGCCAAGGTTACTAAAGCCCAGCGAGGTCTAATAAATTTTCTAAGAACACACAGCTAGCTTGGAGTCAGACCAAGACTGGAAGCTTGGCTGCCTGATTCCCTCTTTCACAGTCTCTCTATGCCAGTGGAAACTAGGTCAAAGTTGCTTGTACATTCATTCAACAAATATTTATTAATCACCTACTGTGTTCCAGTTACTGTATTCATCATCATGGTTTCAGTTATGAACAAAACAGACAAATGACACAGAACAGAGAGACTCAGTACATACATGTCCAGTAGAAACAGATCCAGCATTTAGAGTTGACCACACCTTTAATATACTGTGGGGGAATAAAACGAATATGTTCTATGAGGGTTGGGAGGTAGTTATTTTTGCTGTGAATTAGTCAGATCTTATAATGTCATATTTGGCTCATAAAAACTGTTGACGAGTCAGAAAAAAAGATTAATATAGCAATTTTTAAAAATGACTCTTATATTCCTATAAGGACAAAAATAAATGGGAGTGAGGTATTTGAATTAGAATTTAGAAACTCAAGAATGGCTTGAAACTAACTTGAATATGGGGAAATGTTAGCTGGACAGGCTCTATCTTTATAGAGAACTTTGCAAAAGAAAATGAGCTTCAGGCACGGAGGGAGAGATTGAGGATGGACGTAAAGAAACTTTTCCTGGCATTCAAGGTGATACACCTGGACTTGGCTCTAGTCTACACCATTGGTAGAGGAGGGGAAAGTTTCTTTTCTCTTGGTCACTTCTCTCCTTCTAAGTTCTTGGTCAGAAACTATGCTGGTAATGTTTTCAGTTTTTTTCCCTGAAGATTAGGCAGAATCATGAAATATTTGAGGTTCTGCAGTCCCTGAGTTCCTGCTCTGTCCCCCTGAGCCTGTCCATCGGCATCAAGTCCCTTCAGACTTCCTCTGATGAGAGCAGATTCTCCATATCGAAGTACCTGTGAGTCTGTGTGGTGGCTCCTCCCAACCACATTCCTCAAGCACAGACATTTAAGATCTTGATCTCCAAGTGTGGTTCTGGGCAGGATTAGCCCTACCCCACATCAACTGAATACCCAGTGATTTCTATGCATTTTAAAGTTTGAGATGCTTTGTTCTGGAACACTGGCCACTGAGGAGGACATACTTGACCTCAAACCTTGGCTCTGCTGTCATCTGACTCTATGACCATGGAGATTCCCTTTCCTCATCTGTAAAGTGGATACAAGAGTTCTTGCTTCTTAGACTCTCAGAAAGGCCTTTCCTGGTTATCTGACTTCACATGCATCCTTCCTATTACATTGACCTCAGTTTATTAAGTTTCTCCATGATCACAGTTACTACAACTTGAAATTACTAGTGTCTATCTTGTAGGGCTTCCTAGGTGGTGCTAGTGGTAAAGAACCTGCCTACCAATGCAGGAGACTTAAGGGATGCGGGTTAGGTCCCTGGGTTGGGAAGATCCCCTGGAGAAGGAAGTGGAAACCCACTCCAGTATTCTTGTCTGGAGAATCCCACGGACAGAGGAACCTGGCGGGCTACAGTCCATGGGGTCACAGAGTCAGACACAACTAAAGCAGCTTAGCATGCGCATCTTGTTTAGAATGTATGTTCTATGAAGGCAGGAACCTTGTTGCTCCTTGATATTTAACATTTTCAGGACTTCGCGCAGTACCTGGCACCTAAACGGTGGTTCCATATTTGTTGAATAACTGAATATTATAATGGTTGTTACGTAATGCAAGAAAAACATTAGCTCTATGTCTGACTTGGAGAAAATATTCGCTAAATGGTAGCTATTGGTAAAACTGACTGCTTAATTGTGAAGCCCAGCATAAAATGAAAGTGCAAAGCCCCTTGTTCAAAAAAATTATGAAGAATTTCAAGAACATTAGCATATTAACCCAAGGGCCCTTCTCAGAGTTGGACCCTTTGTAACTATATGGGCTGCATGCCCAGGAGGCCGGCTCTAGGTATCGATAGTGTTACTGATACTGTGGTTACTCTGTGGTTCATATGGTCAGCACCCTAGGAGGGTCGTCTCCCCCCTTCTCCTTGAGGTGTGACATCAGGCCAAGAGTCCCACAGTCCACCTTGCCTCCTGAGACTCAGCCCACCCTCCTCCACCTGCTCCAATGAAGAGACTAAGAGATAACTGGAAACTTGACAAATTGCAAAACGGACCCTGTCCAGTCAGCCGGGTCTAAACTCTTCCTCACAGCGGAGTGCTGATTTACACCTGATTAGTAAAGGTGGTGTTTATTGAATCAGCAAAAGTTCTGCAAATGTGCACCAAACAGAATTTCAGATGAGTTTCTGTAGTGCATGTATACATAATGTATGGCTTTTAATTTCCTTGATAATGTAAAAGTACAGTCTGAGATGAGGAACGAGGCAGACAGAGTCACTCAGTTCTAATGTAACAACTTCTCTTTATGAGAAACTGAAAATCAGGGCAGGGCTTAGAATATAAAACAGTCAGGAGGAAATGAAGCTAAAAGGAGGGAGAGATGAATCCACTCGAAAACAACCAGCACGGCGGCGCAACTGGTCCTCAGATCCGCTGGATGGTGGGAGCCTGATGACCAAAATCAAGGTGTTCCCAGGGGTCCCAGCCCTGCGGGGCTTAGCATGACATCCTTACTGGGCTACATTTATCCTTTCAGAGCCCGGGTTCCTTGGGCCGTTCAGCAGGGAAAATCATGCACCTCCTGCCTACCTTTGTAGGCAGAGAATAAAGAATGTTACTCTTGTGAAAACGTTTTGTTCAACATGGGACCCAAAAACAAGGCAGTATGCTCTGTAGAAAGACCACTGGCCTGGAAGTCAAAAAGCACAGTTTCTGATACATATTTTCCTATTTATTAACTACCCTTCTTCAGTGCTTTGGAGCCGAGTGGCTAGATCTGGGAGAAAATTTCAAAGCTGTTGCTATCTGGCTGTGTAAACTCGGACGGACAGGAGTCCTTTAAGTCCTCTGAGCCTCAGTTTTCTCATCTGTGAAATGGGACCGAACTAAAGCCAAGAGAATGTTTAGCACACCTGGCAAGTCCTCAGCATTTCTTTCAGAGCTCCGTTTTCCCTATTGTTGATTGGGATTTTAGAAAACCTCAAAGCACCGTCCTGCCATATGACACTCCAGTGTGCTGCATTCAGGCTGGAGACATCTTATTGCCCCTGTAGCTCCTTATCCTCTCTTCCACCGGCCCCAGTTTCTGTAGGGCCTTTTTGTTCAGAGTTATATGTCAAACGCACTTGCCAATGGTATTAACTTGTAACTGTGGTGGAAGCTCTCTAGTAGAGACTTGTGCTTGAACTGAAAGATTTTGAAACCAAAAGCACTTCACAGAGGCAAAAGAGCAACAGGTAGGTGGAATTTATATCCGGAGACACTGGCCCTACTGGGTGTACCTTCCAAACATATAGCTCAGGCTCTGTATACTTGTGAGGTCCATTTGAGCCAAGGTTTTAAATACCTATGAGGTTTGAAATGAAAGAATAGCTTAATATATCTGCTCAGCCTTAATGACCGTGTGATTTTGATGATGATCTCAATTCTGCCATCTATTGTTTTATTCTTTATCATTCTCAGCATTACATAGAAATCTGCTTGTGCTGTGCTGTGCTCAGTCATGACTCTTTGAGACCGCATGGACTGTAGCCCACCAGGCTCCTCTGTCCATGGGATTCTCCAGGCAAGAATACTGGAATGGGTTCCAATTTCTTCCTCCAGGGGATCTTCCCAACCCAGGGATTCAACCTGCATCTCCTGCCTTGGCAGGCAGATTCTTTACCACTGCCATCTGAGAAGCCCAGAAGTCTACTTATTAGACACAAATCACAGTGGCTGTACAGTTCATGATTTTCCCAGCAGCTGTGTGTGTGTTTCCCAGCTTCCTCTAGCACAGACATGACCCCACTCTAGCCAGCCCTGTAGACCCAGGACCCTAGGCTGCCCCAACTGCCATAGCTTCCCCTACCATAGTGAATGGTTCTGGAGGTGGCCATGTCACTCAAGGCAGGCCAGTTTTGTCCTTTCTCTAGATTTTTCCAACAAACTGCTAAACACAATGAAAAAAACGTGAGGCCAGAGTGATATGCAGCCCAGTGTCCCCGTTGGCATATAGCTCTAGAAATGAGACAGATGGACAGCCGTATAGATCACTGATGATATTCTAGCCAGTGCATTCCTGCCCTTTTCCAAAGTCACGCCACTCACAAATGGAAGTCCTCATTGTTCAGTCTGATACAAACATCCACATGGACGAACAACAAGACATCATTTCTCTCAGAGTTACGATTACAGAGGTGATGTTACAGTGGGTAATAAAGCACAGGGTGTGATTAAGTAAAGACTGGTGGGTACAAATTACTCTTGCAAGAATGCTGGTGGGGAGAGGGAGAAAGAGGTCAGGCAATAGTGGATGTGATATTGTGATATAAGAAAGGCACATTTGGTCTTCCTCCCCAGTTTCCGGCATAGAACTTCTGAACCCTTTGAGTTTCTGGGTGACAGGAAGAGTGAGAAGATTCCTTTGCTTTTTTTTTTTTTTTTGATTGTGCTGGATCTTAACTTTCGGCACCTAGACTCTCTAGTTGCAGCATGTGAGCTCTTACTTGCCACACGTGGGATCCAGTTCCCTGACCAGGTATTGAACCCTGGGCCCCCCCCGCACTGGGAGCACAGAGTGTTAGCCACTGGTCCACCAGTTCCTGTTATTCTTAATAAGCTTTTAGAAATATACGGAGTTTATGCTGATGAGATCACTCTTGGTGGGCTTCTAGGTAGCTTCAGGTTGGGGGCTGGTACCAAAGGAACCAACCATGTGGCTAAAAGGCAGAGACTTTCAGTCCCACCCTCTGACCTCTCAAGAAGGAGGGGCTGGAGATCGAGTTAACCACCAATGATCAATGATTTAATCAACCATGTTTATAAAACGGAACTCCCATAAAAGCTCTAAAGAAAGGGGCTGTCAGAACTTCTGGTTGATGAAACGCATCCACGTGCCAAGAGGGCGGTATACCCCAAACTCCATGGAAACAGAAGCTCCTACACTTCAGATCCTTCTGGACCTTGTGCCTCATCATCTGGCTGTTGACTTGTATCCATTTTATTAGCTTCTATAATGAACCAGTACTTGTAAGTAAAGTGTTCCCCTGAAATCTGTGAGCTGTTCTAGCAAATTTTTGAGCCCAAGGAGAATGTCATGGGAACCCCTGATTTATAGCTGGTTGATCAGAAGTACAGGAGACCTGGCCTTGCAATTGGCATCTGAAGTGTGGGCAGCCATGTGAGACTGAGCCCTTTAACTTATAGGGTCTAACTCCAGTTAGTTAATGTCAGAATTGAGTCATTGGACACCCAAGTGGTAAACTGAGAATTGGTTGTTGTTGTGGAAAAAACCCTACACATTTGGTGTCAGATGTGTCCTGATGTTGTGAAAAAAAAAAAGCAAATCTTATTAATAGCATAGCAGGCTCAAAGGAAGGTAGATTTTTCAGGCTAAAGGAGAATTTTAGCTGCCTGAGTTGTCTCTCCTCTCTTTAAGATGGGGAGAGGATAACCAAGGGAGCAAAGTCTCAGGAGAAATGCAGAAGAAGTTGTCAGAAGGGGCAGTAGCGTTGGTCAGTATAGACACTTCCCCTTTGAGAGCACAGCAGAGGAAGAGAAAATGATACTAGAGAAAATCTGAGAGATGGAGAGAAATTGAGGAAACTCATGCTGGGGTGGCCATGATTTTCTCACTGCAAGTGAAGATTTGGGAGATTAAATTGCTGTTCAAACAGAAATGTTTCCCTCTGGGGCCTGGGCTCTGCTCCCATGCTCTCTGGAACCACCCAAGGGCCAAGGAAAGGAGAGGGTGGTGGCCAAAACAGACCCCAGGAAGGACAAGGCCTCTGGTGTTGATGTCTACATTGTAATTGATGGGTTGGCATTGACTGTCATAACTCAACCTCCCTCCCACAGCAAGGGCCTCCATTGAGGCTGTGGGAGCCTGCTGTGCACAGGGCTGTGGAGAAAAGACATGTTCTGTTAAATCAGAACCTGACAGAGCAGAGGGAACCAATGGGCTATTTGCCCAGGTGATCTTTCTTTCATCTCTTAGTCAACTGCTAGAAGGACATTTCCCAAGGGGATATTTTCTGATGTTCTGATTCCACTGGGATTGTGGAGAGTGACTGTCCTAATGTGCCATGACTCTATATTATCCTCTGGTCTCCAAGATGGCAGACTCATGTGAAGCCTTAAGGGAGTGTCACTTGCGTTAAGAATATTCTAGAGCCAACTAGGTTGTTTGCCAGCTTAGCTTTCTGTTTTCATTTTGACTTCACAGCTGAGAGAGTATCGAATATAGAGGGTAAGACTCTGATCATATTGGTAGGTGGATCTTGTTTTGAATCTCACTGTAACTCTGATGATTTTGCATGACCTTCACAAAGTTGTTTTAACCTCTTTACTTTTCCATTCTTCACCTGTAAAAAAACATGAGTACCTACTTAATTGAACTATGAATATTAAATAAGAAAACATGTATAACATTCTTAGGTATAGCCAGCATGTAGTGTGTACTCACATAGCTGGATTCAAAGATGGCAAGAGAGAGAATCCAGGGCTCCTTATTCCTTCTTGTATCACAAGATTTGGAGAATTTTGGTTTGTTTTTTTAAACTGTTATGAGACTCCAGTGTACTTTGGGCATGAATAAAAATGAAAATGTTAGTCACTCAGTTGTGTCAGATTCCTTGCAACCCCATGAACTGTAGCCTTCCAGGCTCCTCATCCATGGAATTCTCCAGTCAGGAATACTGGAGAAGATCCCCTTCTGCACGGGATCTTCCTGACCTAGGGACTAAACTCAGGTCTCCCTCATTGCAGGCAGATTCTTTGCTGCCTGAGCCACCAGGGAAGCCCTACTTTGAGCATTTCTTTATGTAATTAAGCAGGGAGGTCAATTTAAAGCTTCTGTCATTAGCTTTATTTTTAATTAAGTGACTTGTTGAAAGGCAGACCACTAGGTCTCTCTGGTCAGTAAGTTTATCATATACTAAATCTAATCCATTGATATTGACCATTTAGGACATGGTAGTGAGGATTTTCTAGGCCAGATTGAAAGAATCTAGGCTATGATTGATTAGTGATGTCAGCCCAAGACATGGTTAGGATTGTGACTTAACCTCTTCCACATATGTGCTGACTCTGTATAGACCCTGAGGTCATGGATCACAGATGCAAGTCAGAGGCCAGAAAATGTTACATAAATTGCAGAATTGCCAATGCTCATGGAGAAGTTACCTGCTGATTTGAAGAGGCTAAAGCAGTGGCTGTCATTAAAACCAAGGGCACTGAACCGTGGATGGCTATAATGAGAAAGAGACAGCATTTGCAGTCTTGTGCTTGGAGAATGACAGTGCATTGTGCGTGTATAAATCTGGAGCCTCTAGAATTGACAGGTTTAAGACTGTGTCTGCACAATCTCAGGGAAATGTTTACAGAGTTAAAAAAAAAAGTGCCAATCAGCTGGTTGATGGCATCAGGACTTGCCTGATTTCCCGCTGCATGTCTGCTCCTCCCCAGAGTTGGAATTATTTGGGTCCCATGTGTAGCTCAGCTGGGGCCACCCCATACCCTGAACCTAATTCTTGCTGCTGTCAACAGAGATTTTAAGAACTCTAGTGGGCCTTGAGGTCACCTAGCACCACCGACCCTGGCATCTAAGCCAGCTGTGGTCTGAGTCTGGTCTTGTTGCCTTGAGCCCTCAGGGGTTGGGATCTGCCTGATGTCCTTGAAGGCAGGCCTATCGTCACCGTGTTGGTCTAGATCTCTAACGTGATTTTTTCCACTGGATTTTACATACACCTGTAAGGGTGTCTGTCCTCTTTCCTCTTTCTTTCATGTATCAGAGGCTTTCTAATTATACAGCCTGCATCTTATTAGCGAGGTTTTTCACTTCCACAGGGGATGTTTAGGTGACGGAAACAAGGTGAGCCTTGAAATTAGCCAGACCTAGCTTCCAATTTCAGCTCAGCATTTTTTTAACTACGTGGCATTTAAGCACATGGGTCCATTTTCTCATTTATAAAATGTTAATAACACAGCAGGGTGTTATATCCTGAAGGAAATAGACAAACACATTGGAGGACCTAGCATATAGGAGTTGCTAACACGTGAACCACTGACAACGAAATGACACAACCAATGGCTGTTATTTATTGAGCACTTGCCATGTGTGAGACGTTGATCCAAATAGTCTCCATAGTAAAATTAATACCATATTTCACATTTTATAGACAAAGAATCTGAGGTTTGGCAAGGTCAGTAACTTATCCAACCTCACCCAGAGAATCCAGGGCAGAGCCTGGGTTTAAGTCAAGAGCTGCTTATCCAACCTAAAGCCTGACCTCCTTTAATCACACTACAGGGTCAACAATAACATAAGCATCTTCCATCCATTTGGGTGAATGTTCTTGTGTTCTCTGAAGCTGACTTTGTCCCAAGCATTTACTGTGCCCCTCTGGACATAAATGATGGCAGTTTTCCTCAACCCACTCCCCTCAGTATGCCTCATTCTGTTCCCATGGAACATTTTACGGCTGATCATGTCAAAAGATATGACACCCTCAAGTCTATTAAGACAAATACATTTGAGTTTAAAAATACTGAGTTGATTTTATAAACAGTCCCGGAAGCAGTTTTCAAATCTGGGCTCCCAACTAACAAAGTATCGAAACTTTCCCTTTATTAATGGGAAAATAAGCATCTCCTTGGAAAAGGAAATGGCAATGCACTCCAGTATTCTTTCCTGGAGAATCCCACGCACAGACTAGCCTGGCAGGCTACACCCCATGGGGTTGCAAGAGTTGGATATGACTTAGCCACTAAACTGCCACCATCAAACATCACCTATAAATGGGTTTTTCCTTCCATGGCCCTTCTCATCAGATATGCAGGACTGAATGGGCATATTTCATGCGTGAGGATGTCATGTGAGACTAGGTGAACAGGTTGTCGATCCAGAACGGACCTCACGTATGAATCTGCTTGGCCCTGCTCTATGATGGTTCTTCCTGCTCCCTCTGTTCCTGTGGGATATTGTTTCATTAAAGGTTAGGCAGAAAAATGAGCATTTGCTGTGACTCCAGGAACTCAAACTGGGACTCTGAAAAAAACCTAGTGGGGTAGGATGGGGTGAGAGCTAGGAGGGAGGATCAAGAGGCAGGGGACATATGTATACCTATGGTTGATTCATGATGATATATGGCAGAAACCAACACAACATTGTAAAGCAATTATCCTTCAATTTTAAAATAAACAAATTGCCAGTCCAGGTTCGATGCAGGATACAGGATGCTTGGGGCTGGTGCACTGGATGACCCAGAGGGATGGTATGGGGAGGGAGGTGGGAGAGGGGTTCAGGATGGGGAACACGTGTACACCTGTGGCAGATTCATGTTGATGTATGGCAAAACCAATACAATATTGTAAAGTAATTAGCCTCTAATTAAAATAAATAAATTTAAATTTAAAAAAATAAAATAAACTGAAAAAAAATTGGAAAAAATTTTAAAAAGTTTAGGCTGGAGTGATGAAAGTGAAAGGGGAGAGTGAAAAAGTTGGCATAAAGCTCAACATTCAGAAAATGAAGATCATGGCATCTGGTCCCATCACTTCATGGGAAATGGATGGAGAAACAGTGGAAACAGTGTCAGACTTTATTTTTGGGGGGCTCCAAAATCACTGCAGATGGTGACTGCAGCCATTAAATTAAAAGACGCTTACTCCTTGGAAGGAAAGTTATGACCAACCTAGATAGCATATTCAAAGCAGAGACATTACTTTGCCAACAAAGGTCCATCTAGTCAAGGCTATGGTTTTTCCTGTGGTCATGTATGGATGTGAGAGTTGGACTGTGAAGAAGGCTGAGCGCCGAAGAACTGATGCTTTTGAACTGTGGTGTTGGAGAAGACTCTTGAGAGTGCCTTGGACTGCAAGGAGATCCAACCAGTCCATTCTGAAGGAGATCAGCCCTGGGATTTCTTTGGAAGGAATGATGCTAAAGCTGCAACTCCAGTACTTTGGTCACCTCATGCGAAGAGTTAACTCATTGGAAAAGACTCTGATGCTGGGAGGGATTGGGGGCAAGAGGAGAAGGGGAGGACAGAGGATGAGATGGCTGGATGGCATCACTGACTCGATGGATGTGAGTCTGAGTGAACTCCGGGAGTTGGTGATGGACAGGGAGGCCTGGCGTGCTGCGATTCATGGGGTCGCAGAGTCAGACACGACTGAGCAACTGAACTGAACTGAACTGAACACTGATGGACCTGGAGATTGTCATACTGAATGAAGTAAGTCAGATTAGGAGAAATATCATATGATATCCCTTATATGTGAATCACTAAAAAGTGATACAAACTAACTAATTTACAAAACAGAAACAGACTCACAGACTTAGAGAACAAACATGGTTACCAGAAGGGGAGGGTAGAGGGAAGGGATAATTTAGGGCATTTGGGATCACCATGTACACACTGCTATATTTAAAATGGATAACCAACATTTACTGTGTAGCACAAGGAACTGCTCAATATTATGTGGCAGGCTGGATGGGAAGGGAAGGGAGTTTGGGGGAAAATATATACAGGTATGGCTGAGTCCCTTTGCTGTCCACCTTAAACTATCACACCATTGTTAATCAGCTATACTCCAATTCAAAATAAATTAAAAAAAAATAGGTTAGGCTGGAGTCATGGGGAGTGAAGTCTTTTTGTAGGGTGGCTGTAATCAACCAATGAATAATGAGGAAGTTGTTAAGATTTGGCTACCAAAATACCAAATGACCATGAAGGTGATCTGTCAGTGGAGAACAGAAAAAAAACTTTATTGATCCAAATACTATCCCAAGTACTTTGTGTACATTATCTTATTTAATTATCCAATAATCCTGGGAGGGAGTCATTATTATTTCCACTTTTACAACACTGTGAAAATTAAATAACCTGTTACTAAACAGACTAAACAGTTACTAAATAACGCTACAACCCAACATATTTTATTAGAAAACCTACTTTTTGATTCCAAAGTTCAAATAGTGAATAATGAATGTAAACTCTCCAAATTGGTGTCAGAATTTCTCACTGATTCAATACCTATTATACCAGATGCATAATTAGAATCTACCCAAAACTGATGTGAGTTTACAGCCAGACTCTGAAATTGAGAGATGCCGTTCAGCTATTTGCATACAAATAGACTACAATTATTATGAAGGATGGTCCATTACAGAATTCAGTTTAGCTTGCATTTTAGCGAAAACCATAAAGTCAGCTAGGAAAGAGTTAGCTTTATCAATTACACTTTTTGTAAGCCCAGTTTTGTTTTTGAAGGTTTCGGAGTTGATGTGCTCAAGGGAAAAAAATTACCCACGGGCTAAAATTGAATAATCAACATTGTGGGTAATGAGACTGAAGTTTTTGAAAGTTTTGGTCTCTTTCAAAGGAAAGTGCCAGAAATCTCAACCATCATTAGATTTTGCCTCTGATCTCAGTGTTAAATCAGTGCTTGACTGTCAACTTGTGGGACAAGCGTTATGTAGGATAATCTCCTTGGAGCATCAGAAGATTCCTGGATTCCAGACTCGCCACCTTGGCTCTTTCTCTGTCTTTGTTCTGTACTGACAAAGGTCTGTATAATCAAAGCTATGGTTGTCCCAGTATTCATGTATAGATGTGAGAGTTGGACCATAAAGAAGGCCTAAAAACTGATGCTTTTGAACTGTGGTGCTGGAGAAGACTCTTGAGAGTCGCTTGGACAGCAGGGAGATCCAACCAGTCCATCCTAAAGGAAATCAACCCTGAATGTTCATTGGAAGGACTGATGGTGAAGCCGAAGCTCCAATACTTTGGCCACCTGGTGCAAAGAGCCGACTCATTGGAAAAGACCCTGATACTGGGAAAGATTGAAAGCAGGAGGAGAAGCAGGCAACAGGATGAGATGGTTGGATGGCTTCACTGATTCAATCAACATGAGTCTGAGCAAACTCTGGGGGATAGTGAATAGTGAAGGAGAGGGAAGCCTGGTGTGCTGCATCTATGGGGTTGCAAAGAGTCAGACACGACTGAGCAACTAAACAGCAGACAGTAATAGTCATGGAGGCCATTCTGCTGGGGTTACCATGAGAGATAAAGTATGGGATTTAGAGTTAGAAAATATGGGTCTGAAAGCTATATCATTACTTGTGTCTGTGGAAATATTTATTTTACCTCTCTCTGTTTTACAGCCTCCTCTGAAAAACGAGAATTATAATGGCATATTACCTCAAAGGGATGCTATAAGAATTAACTGGGATAAGAAGATGAAGTCCTCAGCATCGTTCATGGCATAAGGTAAATCACTCTGAATAAAGATTGTTAATAATTGTTAGAGAATTAACTTAGTGTGTGTAACCTAATAAATTCAGTAATGTATGTGGTCTAGTCAAAGAGTTGTGTGTCACATCCAAGGAAACTCAGTCCTAAACTAAAGGCACTTAAAAGCAATAGAAATCTCCTATTTGCATTTCTTGGAGAAGATCAAAGAGAATGTCATTACTAAGCCACCTTGACGCTTTGTAACATCACTTTTCCTTTTTTTCTCCCATTCGCTTACACCCTGTAGCTGCCTCAATATCTCTTTCTTTATAACCTCAACTCCAAAAGAGACTCTTCCTTGATAACTAGGCTTCAAAGTTTTTTGATCTCCCATCTCCTTACCCCTCTTTCTATCATTTTATTATGTAGGTCAACTTAGCTTCTCTCTCAGTAAGCAAAAAATCCTTTCTTAGTAGAATTGAGAAGGAGTGGGAACTGAACAGGCATAGCAGGATTATTTTTAAGGGGCTGGAGGTGGAGTGGGGGTGGCTGTGAGCACTCATGGACAGAAAGGTTTACTTACACCCACAGTTATAATCTCTGGAGCAAGGAAAGTTCTGGCTTCTAAGCTGTTTACCCTATACCTGAAGCCCTACTTTGTGAAGAATGTCATTCCACTTAACTGTGTATGCTGCTACTGCTGCTGCTAAGTCGCTTCAGTCGTATCCAACTCTGTGCGACCCCATAGACGGCAGCCCATCAGGCTCCACCGTCCCTGGGATTCTCCAGGCAAGAACACTGGAGCGGGTTGCCATTTCCTTCTCTAATGCATGAAAGTGAAAAGTGAAAGTGAAATCCATGGGATTTTCCAGGCAAGAGTACTGGAGTGGGGTGCCATTACCTTCTCCATAACTGTGTATAGAGGGAGTAATCCATAAGAAAATCCTATGCTATGACAGCTGCTTTTAGATATTTTTTTGAATATCTAAAAGCAGCTGTCATAGCATCCTTGAGTTTGGCCAGTTCATATGGAATGACCATGCACTGAAACAGGATTTTCTTATGGATAACTGTGTATAGAGGATAACTGCCTAATCTGTAGTTCATGGCATCTGAGAAGGAATTTTTTTTGGGGTGGGATTCTGTGGTCTAGTGCTTTCTCTGATTCTGTCTCTTCTTTCCTTGGCTTTAGTAGCGTAGTTCTTGTCCTCACCCCAGTGCCTGTGTAATTCCTATGAAATGGCTGGTGTGATTTCAGACTTCACTGGTCTCTTCCTGCCAATCTAGAGGTCAGAGGAAGTATGAGTCCAGGAGAGCAATATTATGGGACGGGCCATATAATGGCCACATGTCTGGACCTTAGGAGCTCTGGGCTCTTGTCCAGGTTCTGGTGCTAATTCTGTAAACCCCATCTCATGTCTGAGTCTCCATTTCCTTATCTTTAAATGAAGCACAACATAGCTTCTTTCTAATGTTCCCATGGTTTTTTCAACTCATGATACTCAGGGACTAAATCCCCCTCTGGTAAGAAGTGAAATGACTTGTGGAAATTGTTAATAAGCTGAAGCAGCATTTGGAATCTCAGTATTATGCTGTTCAACTAATTTTCATTATGGGTTTCCCTGGTGGCTCAGTGGTGAAGAATCTGCCTGATGGTACAGGAGACACAGGTTCGATCCCTGGGTTGGTAAGATTGCTAGAGAAGGACGTGGCAACCCACTTCAGTATTCCTGCCTGGGAAATTTCATGGCCAGAGGAGCCTGGTGGGCTATAGTCCATGGGATTCCTAAAGTGTCAGACACAACTTAGCAACCAAACAACAATATTCATTCTGCACCTACTATATGCCACATACTCTTTTAAGGCATAGAAGATGTAGCAGCTGACAGGGCAGATAAGGTGCCTGCCCTCACAGAGATTACATTCTGGGGTCTACAGAACCTCTTGACAGGTCAACAAATAGACAAGCTCATCTCATATTGTGAAAAAGATAAAATAGGATATTAAGTTTGAAACTGATCCTGGAAGTCTAGAACAGCCTGTCTGAGGAAGTCCATCTGAGCTGATTTTCTATTTAGGATAGGGACCAGCTCTAAGAGGACACAGCAGAGAGTGAAAATAAGGGCGAAGGCTTTGGGTCTGTTTAAGGAGCAGAAGGAAACCTGCTGTGTCTAGAACACGATGGTAAGGAGGGACCAAGATGCTCGAAAAAGTAGGCAACACGCAGATCATCATCAGAAGAGTTAATACTTAATTTCATGTGTACGGGGCTAGTGCATTTCTTGAAGGACACCACAGGGAATCCCATTGCTAACCACCTCAGCACTTGTAACTGCCCAAGATGGTGGTAAATTCAGGTGAGGGGCTAGAACTGGCATGACTGTGGCCTGGGCCAGATGGCAGCAGGAGAAGTAGAGAGAAGAGGATGCGTTCTGGAAACATCACAGTGGAGCCAGTGTGACTTACATTGGAGTCAGTATGAGGTACGGGGAGTACAGAAGGCAAACTTGAAATCTAGAACTACTTTTTGCTTTTTCTCTCTGAGCATTTGAGAATGGATGTATCATGGGAGAGGAATAGGGGTTATTAAAAATAATGGAAAAAATAACAATGGCTATTATTTATTAGACATTTAGTACATGAGATCTGTGTCTGCCTTATGTCTCCAGCTCTATAAATTTGTTGAATTCATTGTATGTCAGGCATGATTTTAAGAACCTTGCCTACATTATTTTATTTGATTCTTAGTCAGTATTGGTTTACACAGTGACTCAAGAAGATGAAGTAACATAGCAAATAAACTACAAAACTAGGATTTAAACCCAAGTCAGTCTAATTCTGGAATCTGGTTTCTTAATATCTATACATTTATTTCCTAGCATATCAGAGCATATAAAGGGAACTGCTAGCTAGTTCTGGGGAGCTGAGCGGCCTCCCAAGAGGCATCCCCAGGTAATATCAGCAGAGAGGCACACCTACAAGAAATGACTTCAATAAAAATTGAAGAAACATGGAAGTCGATTTGAGGATCTGAACGAAACAAAGCTTCCATACTATGTATCCTCCTAACACGACCATAGCAAGACTCTAATGCTCTTTCCAAAATCTGGTTTGGAATTCCCCAGTGTTATAGGTACACAGTGAAGCCTGAACTATCTGTAAGATAAATAATGACAAGTCTAGTCCATGGATACTTACTGGCTTTTTTTATCTGACAGAAAAAACTTTTTCCATATAAAAAGGTGGCTGAACATGTTAGTATCATTTAATGATATCAAACAAGGAGAATATATTTTTGTTATATGTCATGGTTACCAAGAGCTAGGCACACGGGGTAATGTGTTCTGATTTTCTGTAATTGTGTAGCCAGTCATATTCTCAGAGATCAAAAGAGCCTTTAAGAGAGAAACTTGTAAGCTGATTTCAGGAACAGGAATCAATGTGAAGTTACATGTTTAGCACATTAACTCAATGCTAGGAAGTTGTACTCTTTTCCTTTCTTTAAGATGTATGGAATAATGACAAAAACTGATGAAGATGTGAAAATTAAGCCAAGTTCTATAGGGATAGGTTGGATATATTGCCAGTTTCTCATTGTTTAACCATCGTTCCTTGACTGCCCTTCAAGGACTAATGAAAATTGGTGAATCTACCTCTCTTACATCTTTGCCAACTCCTCCTTCTTCTGATCTGCCTTTATTTCTGGAATGTTTTTCTGCTCTACTCAACTAATAAATTGCAGTGCTATATGATTTCATGTTAATGCTTGGCTGTGAGCTCTTTGAGGGTTTTCATATCTTATTTATCTTCATCCACCTTAAACTTATGTACTCCATTACATAACTGGAAACCCAGATACAGGACAGAAACCTGAGTTAATGTGGTAGTACTGCCCTGGTTCCCTATAGTTCTTTTGACCCTTGGTTTTCCTGTCATTAAGCTGGTGGCAAGATGTGGGCGGCAGTTATGAACTTCACATCCATATATGGCCATAATCAAAACAAAAGGTATTCCTGGTGGCTCAGCGGAAAAGAATCACCTGCAATGCAGGAGTCGCAGGAGACACAGTTTCAATCCCTGGGTCAGGAAGATCCCCTGGAGGGGGGCATGCAGCCCAGCCTACTCCAATATTCTTGCCTGGAGAATCCCATGAACAGAGGAACCTGGTGAGCTACAGTCCAGAGGGTCACAAAGAGTAGGACATGACTGAAGCAGCTTAGCACACAGACAAGCCTTCCTGTGATGGTTTCTTCAGACCAAGGAAGAACTTTCCCAGAAGCCTCCAAACAACCTTCTTAGTCTCAGTGGCCAATGAGGAATAAGTTGCAGTCAAGATGAATGAGTTTACCGTGATTGTTTTAGATGAATTAGCTCCTGTAACTGTATGGAGGTGATGGAATTCTAGTTGAGCTATTTCAAATCCTGAAAGATGATGCTGTGAAAGTGCTGCACTCCATAAGCCAGCAAATTTGGAAAACTCAGCAGTGGCCACAGGACTGGAAAAGGTCAGTTTTCATTCCAATCCCAAAGAAAGGCAATGCCAAAGAATGCCCAAACTACTGCACAATTGCACTCATCTCACACGCTAGTAAAGTAATGCTCAAAACTCTCCAAGCCAGGCTTCAGCAATATGTGAACTGTGAACTTCCAGATGTTCAAGCTGGTTTTAGAAAAGGCAGAGGAACCAGAGACCAAATTGCCAACATCCGCTGGATCATGGAAAAAGCAAGAGAGCTCCAGAAAAACATCTATTTCTGCTTTCTTGACCATGCCAAAGCCTTTGACTGTGTGGATCACAATAAACTGTGGAAAATTCTGAAAGAGATGGGAATACCAGACCACCTGACCTGCCTCTTGAGAAATTTGTATGCAGGTCAGGAAACAACAGTTAGAACTGGACATGGAACAACAGACTGGTTCCAAATAGGAAAAGGAGTACATCAAGGCTGTATATTGTCACCCTGTTTATTTAATGCAGAGTATTTAATGCTTATTTATATGCAGAGTACATCATAAGAAACCCTGGACTGGAAGAAGCACAAGCTGGAATCAAGATTGCGGGGAGAAATATCAATAACCTCAGATATGCAGATGACACCACCCTTATGGCAGAAAGTGAAGAGGAACTAAAAAGCCTCTTGATGAAGGTAAAAGAGGAGAGTGAAAAAGTTGGCTTAAAACTCAACGTTCAGAAAACGAAGATCATGGCATCTGGTCCCATCACTTCATGGGAAATAGATGGGGAAACAGTTATTTTTTGGGCTCCAAAATCACTGCAGATGGTGACTGCAGCCATGAAATTAAAAGACGCTTATTCCTTGGAAGGAAAGTTATGACCAACCTAGATAGCATATTCAAAGCAGAGACATTACTTTGCCAACAAAGGTCCGTCTAGTCAAGGCTATGGGTTTTCCTGTGGTCATGTACGGATGTGAGAGTTGGACTGTGAAGAAAGCTGAGCGCTGAAGGATTGATGCTTTTGAACTGTGGTATTGGAGAAGACTCTTGAGAGTCCCTTGGACTGCAAGGAGATCCAACCAGTCCATTCTGAAGGAGATCAGCCCTGGGATATCTTTGGAAGGACTGATGCTGAGGCTGAAACTCCAATACTTTGGCCACCTCATGCGAAGAGTTGACCCATTGGAAAAGACTCTGCTGCTGGGAGGGATTGGGGGCAGGAGGAGAAGGGGACGACAGAGGATGAGATGGCTGGATGGCATCACTGACTCGATGGACATGAGTCTGAACGAACTCCAGGAGTTGGTGATGGACAGGGAGGCCTGGCATGCTGCGATTCATGGGGTCGCAAAGAGTCGGACATAACTGAGCAACTGAACTGAACTGACTGAACTGAACCGACTGAACTGAACCGTATGGCTATTATCCCATACAGGACTGTAAGAAAGAAAGATCACAATGTTCTCCACCCAGGTAAAGCCTGCTATAGAACTTGAGGCTTAAATAATGCTCAGTGAGTGTTTTTTTGAGTAAATAAGTGAATTACGATGACCCACTGCCTAATAAGCCCTTTTCAGAACTTCTGTATTTATAATCAACACCATTTACTTGGCTTGGCAGTTAATTTTATATTTTGTATTGTTCTTTGATAGTGTCATATGTGTTACTCTTGTCTTAAGAATTGGTATTAACTATCTAAAGGCAGGATCCATAGCAAATAAATGTTAGTTGATTGAATGAATCTTGCTTTCTTGGTATGTTGTCAAGTGTGAGACCAAGAGTGGACATGTAAGACATGTAATGGTTTATTTGTGAGCTTTACTCTGCAGTGAGGAGCAAGACACATGTTTCTCTGATAGGAAACCAGGTAAAAAGGAGAAAAGTTCCTGTTATATTTAATTTAACTAAAGCTGTATGGAACTCAACTTAAATTTAAGCTCAAGTCAACAAGAAATTAATCACTGGGATAAAAATGTCATATGTTATGTGTGTGTTAGTCACTCAATTATGTCTGACTTTTCGTGACCACATGGACTATAACTACTAGGCTCCTCTGTCGATGGAATTCTCCAGGCAAGAATACTAGAGTGGGTTGCCATTCCTTTCTCCACGGGATCTTTTCAACCCAGGGATTGAACCCGGGTCTCCTGTATTGCAGGCAAATTCTTTACCATCTGAGCCACCAGGGAAGCCCTTAGACATGCCTCACTCTGCATTAGGTACAGAGTGTCTATTTAAGAGCAGTGTATGCCCTCTTCACTGTCTGCTCGAGTGAGCCTGGCCTGGCTCATCAGATGTAAAGAACCTGGGAGTGGAACAGCATTGAGAGGATGAACTGCCCCAGGCTGACTAAAGTATCCACATGGCCGTAGCAGTGGCCGAAAAAGTGCCTCACAGCTGTTGACACTTATTGAGCAGTGCTACAGTGTCAGGCATTGCTTATTCGTTTTGCATATAAACCATTTTGTCTTCTCAGCAATTCTAGGAGGTAGGTGCCATTATGAGCACCATTTTTCAGTTAAGAACATTAAGGTTTAGAGAATTAGAATGGCCTGCCCAGGGTCATACTGTTAGTAAATGTTAGTGTGAGGATTTGAATTCAGGAAGCCTGTCTTCAAAATCTATGCTGTTTCCCACTGCTAAAGATGGTCTTGAGTTCAAAGCTAAATGCACAGAGCAAGGAGAGGTGAAAAACCAGGTTTAGAAGGTTAAAACAAGGGGACTTCCCTGGTGGTCCAGTGGTTAAGAATCTGCCTTGCAATGCAGGGGACTCAGGTTTGATCCCTGGTCGGGGAGCTGAGGGGCAACTAAGCCCAATCACCACTGCTACTGATCCTACATCAAAGATCCCAACACATCCAAGTAAATAAATAAATATTTTTTAAAAAGAAAATTAAAACCAGGAAAATTATCAATAGCTCAGGAAGGAAGATTGAGATGAGTAACAGCAAATTGTTCAGGACTCAGTACAAAAAAAATAATGCAAAACATTGAACGAAGGTGGTCTTTTATTTGAAGCCAAGCATAAGATATGTTGAAAGAAGGTGTCTTAATAGCTTAAATTTATTATATAGAGCTTGATGGCCTTTGCTCTCTTACAAATTTTCATCTAGCTAAGAAGATATGGACATCATATATATGAAATGGGGCTTCCCTGGTAGCTCAGACAGTAAAGAATCTGCCTGCATTGCAGGAGACCTGGTTTCAATCCCTGGGTCAGGAAGATCCCCTGGAGAAGAGTATGGCAACCCACTCTGGCATTCTTGCCTAGACAATTCCATGGACAGAGGAGCCTGGCAGGCTACAGTCTGTGGGTTCTCAAAGAGCTGGACACAACCAAGTGACTAACACTTGCACTTTCATATATGAAATACTAATAAATTATGTAGGAAAGTAGATACTCAAGGGCGACTGAATGGCATATGGACTATAAAGAGATTGTATGAGAGGTTTTTCTATGTTGTCATCACTCTGTATTTTATATGGATTGGATTCCCAGGCAAAAACTGCACATTGTCTTCCCTAGAGTCAGATGTTCCAAGTGCCAGGGACTATTTCTCTGCAGTCTATGGATAGAATCCGCCTGTAATGCAGGAGACCGCAGTTTGATTCTTGGGTCAGGAAGATCCCCTGGAGAAGGGATAGGCTACCCACTCCAGTATTCTTGGGCTTCCCTTGTGGCTCAGCTGGTAAAGACTCTGCCCATAATGTGGAAGACCTGGGTTCGATCCCTGAGTTGGAAAGATCCCCTGGAAAAGGGAAAGGCTACCTACTCCAGTATTCTGGCCTGGAGAATTCCATGGGCTGTATAGTCCGTGCGGTTGCAAAGAGTCAGACACCACTGAGTGACTTTCACTTTCACTTATGGAAATATCTTTATGAGTGGCACTTAGATAAGGCAGGAACACAGCAGCTCTGGCTTGCCTGGCTGAAGCATGCCCAATGGTGCTGTATCATGGAAACCTTCTCAGCCTGTTTGCAGTGTTGTCTGACCCTGCTTGTTGAATGTCATTCTTGTGGGCCTTCTGTGAGAAGGCTTATTTCCTTTACTGTGTTTGGCTGAGACAGGAGTACCGTGGGTGGCTTCAGCATTAAGTTTGGAGCAGAGGAAGTATTGCAACGCATGCCAAGAATTGAATTTTATTCTTAAAAGCTACTTTTCACAGAATTGAATATCTTGACCCTCCCTGGTTACAGCAGACCCATCACACATGGGAACTGGTGGAAGGTGGGTGACTTAAGCATCCTTTAGTGGCAAGTACATTTTCTTTATAGGACTAATCTCAAGAGATAACACTTCCTTTTGGGGACCCTTATCTCTCAAATCCTTTTCTATGGCTCCCTCAACCCCCTGTTCTCATTTCTAGCACTGTTTTAGCATCCTGACAAGCTTTGTGACTGAGGTAGTTTGCTTTGCTTTGTGAAAGAGCAGATGTATTTTGTGATTTCACACTTAAGTGTCCTGTTCTCTGTGTGGCCACTGGGATGAAACAGTTCAAATGTAAATCTGGGAAGTGGGGTTGATGGAGAAAATCAAGACCACCAAAAGCTTAACCCTGTGGCCTTTGGAAAAGCTTTCACTTAACTTCCCCTTCAAATGGTTCTAGATGATACAGGATGAGAGCATCCTTGGAAGATGTGGTGAGGCAAATGATGAGGCATGTAAGACACTCAAGATGTCTGCAGGTACAAAGCCTCGAAGCATCAGTGGCACCATTACCCTCCTATCCACTGGTCCTCGGGCTTTATTTCTTAGTTGCAACAATGCCTGGATTTTTAGGAGATGAGTATGGAGTCAGCATTCTTGCCTGGGAAATTTCCCAGGCAAGAATGCTGACTCCATACTCATCTCCTAAAAATCCAGGCATTGTTGCAACTAAGAAATAAAGCCTGAGTTGACACGACATAGCGACTAACAACAACAAGAAACACTCATGACTTAGAGGACAGTGGGTAGAAATTCCAGGTCTCAAGAGTGCAAAGGCAAAGCTGACCCACTGAGCGTGAGAGAAGGCATATGTGTTTTCTCAGCTGTAGCAGGGGAATCCTGATGTAGCTCCGTAAAGGCTACAGGCAGGATCAATGTGCTACTGTGGTTGCAGCGTTAGGGAAGTGTGTCATAGTGTTTTGGCTTGTGGGTGGTCTACCTTCCCCTTCCTCAGCTTTGGCTCCTAGACCTGGAGGCCTCTCTCTCCAACAAGACTGCGGACTGCCAAGCTGCCTGCTGGGAAGGACTTTGGAAGCCTTACAAAGCATGGTCTCTGTCAGATACCCGCCAGGGCAAGTTTTTCTCAGGATTGCTATCAAGTAGGCTGTATCTTCCTTTGAAATGTGCTTTAAGAACTGATGTACTTGATTTTTTAAATTCTATTTATCTGTTTGTGGCTGTACTGGGTCTTTGCTGCTGTGCACAGGCTTTCTCTAGTTGCAGGGGGTGGGGGCTACTCTCTAGCTGCAGTGCTTCTCCTGGTTGCAGTGGCTTGCATGTCCTAGAGGCTGTTGCATCTTCAGGGAGGTGCAAATTCTTGTTGCAGTGGCTTCAACTGCAGAGTATGGGTTCTAGGATACGAGGGCTTTAGTAATTGTGGCACGTGGGCTCAGTAGTTGTGGCTCCCGGGCTCTAGAGTGTGGGTTCAGTAGTTGAGTCACATGGGCTTAGTTGGCCCTCAGTATGTGAGATCTTCTCAGACCAGGGATCAAATTGGTGTCTCCAGCATTGCAAGGCAGATTCTTAACCACCTTACCACCAGGGAAACTCGATATATTTGCTTTTTGACTTTGCTTAACATTGGGTATTAACTCAATGCTCAGTCTTGTTGGCTGTTAGTCAGTGCTCTTTGGAGAGAGGTCCTCACAGTAAGGCTTTAAACATCTGTCCTTTAAACATCTGTCCTTACTCAGGTGCTTGAAATGTGAGGAGCAGGGAGAGGCACATTTGTCTCTTCCTTTGAAGGTTTAAATGTTTCAGAACTTTCAAGTGATTTCAAGGATACTTTAAATCCATGTAAATAAGATGTCAGAAAAGGTAGAGCCTAAGAGAACAATACGTTCTGGGTCCAAAATTCATAATTATCAACTAAAGACAAAAGGATGCATATAGCTTTGATGATTATTTATGAATGTGTGCACTTATTTATTGGTATCCACCCTCCAGCAAGGAAGACATGAGAAAGGAAAGTGAACCTGTGAAGATCCCAGAATTCATCGACAGAAAGGTCCTGTTCTCTCTTCCCAAGACTGGAGCCACAGAAGACACCAGGTGTGAGGGATGACTCACACGTTGAGTCAAGGTTGAGGTGGATGGGACTGGACATATAGAAAAGCTAGAAACTATAGAGCAAATGTGCCGTGGATCAAAAGCAGGTAGCAGGTCTCAGGATAGGTGTAACTTCAGAGCCGTCTGGCTTCTAGGAATGTTCACAGCCTCTCTCCTACTCCAAGTTCCAAATTTTACCCTCAAGGAGAAATATTGGTAAAGGATTAAGGTCAAGATCATTTACTGTGCCTCAATGCTAGAGGTTGGAACATCTTTCCTAACAAAGAGGATGATCCCTGGGTCCCCTGTGGCAGGAGTTTCTCTGGAGTCCTCTGGCATCTCCTGGAATCTTCTTTCCTCTCTTTCTTTCTCAAGACATATGCAGAAGGAAGGCCTGAATTACAGGTTCAGGAATTGCCCTGCTCTAGGAATGTCCTGGAGTTGATGACTAGATCAGCTGACAAGGACAAATGCTAACTCTCTGGCTTGGCTTGGCCTTGACGTGATTTTCCGTGGATCTGCTTTCCCTCTTCATGGCTATGGGCCCAGGAGAAGAAGAGGAGGGAATTGCCTTTATCCTAGACAGGCTTTCACATTGTCCAGCTTTGCTCTGGGAACTACAGATGGAGATTGATGTTGGAGTGAAATTCTCATGGACTAAAATGTCTGTGTTACACTTTTATTCTCTGTACTTCTTGAGTTCCTTGTAGAGGGCATTTGTAGGAGGGCAGGATTCAAGGATTTGGGATTCTGTATCTTGGCCAAATACAATTTTCTCAATGTCTTCCTGTCATGTCATGATTTATGGCCCACAGAAACTGAAGAGGCAGAACAAAGAGTTTGGACACAAGGCAGGATGCCAGCAACTAGGAGAACCATAGAAATTAAGAAAAATTGGTCATTCATTCTCAGTCATTAAAAAAATATATATGTTGATGCTGTACAAAATGGAATTGCAGATTTACCTAAAATGGGATCCCTTTTGTTGAAGGGTTCACTATTTAGCAGGGTAAGTGTACTTACAAATGAATATTTATCATCAGTGGGAGAAGTGCCATATTGAAGAGGAGTATTGTAGTAAGTTACAACCACTGGGCAGAACTCCAAACTCTCCCTCCTAAAACCCTGCCCCATTCTCCACTCCTTCCTGTCTTTCTATCTTTGTAGTTATAATTTTTAATATCTGTAAATATATAACACATCTCCATGAATGTAAAAATTCAGCTGCTCAAAGCTTTCTCAAAGCCAATGTGGGGGTGGTAGATGGTAAAGACCAGCCCAACCCTGGGCTCCATTTTCCTTTAGTCTCTTCTGGGACTTCTTTTTTTCTTTCAGCAGCACTGGTTATACACACAACCAAATGATAGGTGTGGTTCTAAGGGGAAAAGGAGAAAGGACACAATAAGGGACTTTAATGCCAGCACATTCTTGACATGTCACGTGACCTAGGCTCCTCACCAAGAGTGAGTACTGGCATATGGGGAAGAGGCCTCAACCAGTAAGAACATTGCCTTCTCCTGGCCTCATCACCTGTGAACATCAGGGAGGATGCCTGTGACAGGATAGAGGGCTGGGCGATTCCTCACTGGGGACTCCAGCTCTCCAATGGAGGGGAAGTGGGTGGGTTGTGATTGGAGTTACACCAGGGATGAGAATCCTGTAAAATATGATGTGTTGAAGAGAATAGGTTCCTTTTCCTTTCCCTCCCAGAAGAGAGAAGTTGTCCGTTGCTTGGCATCTACATCTCAAAAATAATAAAAGTATACTTGGGAGGTTGGGAAGATAATGTCTAAAGACTGTGGAAAGATTAATAGGATCCCTTTATCCCTGCTGGCAGCAACAACAATAAAGAAACAACCTACCAAAAAACAAGGCCCAGTCTACCAGTGTAAAGTTTCATGAGCCACAGAGAGCCACTGTACAACATTGTATCTATAGTCAACAGTAATGTTTGTGTAGTTAAACTTGGGTGTAGAGGGTAGCTCATGTTAAATGCTCTTACCATAATAAAATAAAATTTAAAATAAATAAATGAGACTTCCCTGGCGGTCCAGTGGTTAAGAATCCGTGCTTCTATTGCAGGGGGCATGGGCTCGATCCCTGGTCCAGGAGCTAAGCTCCCACATGCTGCGTGGAATGGATAAAAAATAAATAGATAAAAATAAATCTTTTAAAATGCATAAAGACAAAGGGAAAAAAGGGAAATGCAAGGCATAGGCTGTGAAGTTGTGTCAACAATGCCTTCCTGGTGTGAAGGAAGCATGTCCTGGGTGGAAGAGGTTTCAGCAGTAGAGGACTGGTTGGAAGCCTAATTCTACCACTTACTGGCTGGAACATCTTAGGCAAGTGACTCAACTTCTCCAAGACTGTTTTCTCATATGTTGTGTACTGTTATTTCTATTCTCAAAGAGCTGTTACATGGACAAAATGATATTCTATATGTGTGCACATGCGTGCTCAGTCACTCCAGTCATGTCTGACTTATTGTGACCCTATTGGCTGTAGCCTGCCAGGGTCCTCTGTCCATGGGATTCTCTAGGCAAGAATACTGGAGTGGGTTGCCATTCCCTCCTCCAGGGGATCTTTCTGACCCAGGGATTGAACCTGAATCTCCTGCATTGCAAGTAGGAGATTTACTGCTGAGCCACCTGTGAAGCCCAATATGCTAAATACCTATATATATATATATATATATATATATATATATATATATATACAGCCCTGGCACAGTCCCTGGCATTTAGAAAGAGCTCAATAAATGATGCTTTTGCTGTTGTGATTAAAAAGTACCCTTTTGGGGGATAGCACTGCCTGAGCCAGCCTTCTCAGACTCTCATTGGAGAGGAAGAGGCAGGCTATCTTCCTCTTGATGGTTCAGAAAAGTGGATATTGGACTGGAAAAGCAGAGTTCACATCTTTGCTGGGTTCTAGGTTCAAACTCCTGTTTTGGTTTTCTAAAGCTGCATAACAAAATACCCCAAAACAGTGATTTAAAAAGACATTTATTGATTTATTCATTATTCTGCAATTTGGACAGGATTTAGCAGGATCAGCTCATCTCTGCTCTGTGTCACACTGGCTGCCATGGCTCATCTGGAGAGGTTCAAGTGAGGCTAGAGGATTTTCTTCCAAGATGGTTCACTAGTGAGTTGATGTTGGCTGTTGGTGGGAGCTTGACTGGGACTCTCGGTGAGGACCTCCATTCTCCTCATGTGGTTAATTTGGTCTTCTCACAGCATGGTGACTGGGTTTTGAGAAGGTGTATCCCCAAAGCACACATTCCAAGGGGACAAACCTCTCCTTTCACCAATCTTGCTAATATCCCATTGGCCAAAGCCAATTGCATGACCAAGGCTAGGAAGTTGAAGAGGTGGAAGAAGGAGGGAATGACACCAGTCATGGATGACATCATTCATGGTTCATTGGTGGCCACCAAAGTAAGGTTCACTAAAAGCAAAAACAGTGAGATGTAAGAATTTACAACCAAAATTCTGAATTCAGAGCAGATTGTCTATCCACTAGCTTCTATTCTTCATTGTAACTGATTCTTATGAATTATTCTTTGGATTGATGCACTCACAATCTTCAAATACCCCTGGAAGATGCCAA
The DNA here is from genome assembly GCF_029378745.1 of Bos indicus. Classification (NCBI taxonomy): domain Eukaryota; kingdom Metazoa; phylum Chordata; class Mammalia; order Artiodactyla; family Bovidae; genus Bos; species Bos indicus. The sequence goes on from NC_091773.1 coordinate 46,871,129, forward strand.
GCAGGCTTTGCTAATGTGATACTTCCCTCACCCTTCATTTTCCAAAATATAAATATTTTAGATGAATGTACAAGGAGTCCAGGGCTGGGTGGATCAATGAGTCAGGTCTAATATGTGCAGTTTCGTGAGTCTGAATTGAACCATCTAAAAACATCCTCAGATCTGCTCACCTCCCCACTGTTCACCCTGGATGAACAAGTTTTTTTAAAAAAATTATTTTTATTGACAAGGAATGAATTCTCTGAAACCAGCAGAAGAACCATTGTATTTTACCAATAGGTGTGCATTACCTGAATAAATGGATAAAAGACTTTATTTGCAAGAGGGAAAAAATCCATTTAGTGATTGAAACAACTTTCTCTTTTATAGCTAGTAGTATTAATTAGCCTCCCCTTCCTCTCCTCTTTTAAAAAGAGCATGTTTTAATTGTTACCTTTTTTCATATCCTTTTTTTTTTTATGTCTGCAGTTCCCAAATTGATACTTGGCCTACTAGTAAGATCTTAAAAATAGGTTTGCATTACTTTTGAGAAAGACAGTTTTCAATTAATTAAAAATAATTTCATTTCAAAACTTAGAAACCTACTGTGAATTCCGAACCTAATACTTACGTTCTTTAATTGCATGAAGGAGGAATGCAGAAGTAAATTTGGTTGAATGTGTAATTGGCATGCTCGTAGTAAGATTACTGTTTCACCCTCTTATGCTTCCCAGGGAATATACAGAAGTCTCAACTTCCACCAAAAGCTTTTGAATTCTTTGGCATCAAGTGGTTTAGGAGTGAAAATGTGCAGAAAGCAAGTGGGGTACCCACGGGTGGGCTGAAGGAAGAGAAAGATGAAGCAGCCTTCCCTTGGGGTTCTCCCCAGATTTCTTTGTATAGAGGAAGTACGGCAAATGTTCCATGTTTCTGATTTCTCCTAGAGCTAGAAACCTGAAAACAGCTGTAACATTCCCACACAATCAAAACTGTGTTGCTTTCACCTTTTTCCCTCCAACTGAACCTCCTTCTTTGTCATAGATCTGCCTCAATACACAGTACTCTAAAGAATGGTATTATTGATTAAGCCCTTATATTACCGGAAGGGGGACCCATTCCAGGGCTTGAGAACAGACTCTTGTCCAACACACTGAAATGAATTGTTCAAGGAGACACACATGGTGACACAGCAAGAGATTTTATTGGGAAGGTGGAGAGCACCAGGGCAAGGGAAGCCAGGAGAACGGAGCTGCCATGTGGCTCTCAGTCTTGGGTTTTATAGCCACATGGTTAGCTTTCTAAGTTGTCTCTGGCCAATCATCTTGCTTGTGCCCATATTTGGTCCCATTCAAGGCTCTTCCTGGTGGCACACACATCTCTTTGTCAGATGATTTCTAGCACAAGAATTTCTGAGAAGTTGGTGTGTGTATGCTAAGTCGTTTCAGTCATGTCTGACTCTTTGTGACCCCATGGACTGTAGCCTGCCAGGCTCCTCTGTCCATGGGATTCTCCTGGCAAGAATTACTGGAGAGGGTTACCATTTCCTTCTCCAGGGGATCTTACTGACCCAGGGATCTAACCCATGTCCCTTACAGCTTCTGCATTGGCAGACAAGTTCTTTACCACTGTGCCACCTGGGAAGCCCTAGAACAATATTATGGGTTGATGTCTCCTCCCTTCTTTTGACCCCTCCCAGATTCTCCTGGCTGGTGGTAGTTTATCAGTTCTGCATTCCCTGTTTGGGTCCTCTTGTTGTGAGACAATGCATGCAAGTGGCGATTATCCTGCCTGGCCAGGGCGGGTGGTTTCAGTCAATGATTCCCTAACACTTATGGGAACTTGGACTGGATAATGCTACATACATTTATTATCTCTCAACTCTAAGAAGTAGATGTCATTATTTTTCTCTTACAGATGTGGAAATCAGGACATAGAAAGGTTAAGTGATTGGTCCAAAGTCACACAGCTTGGTTCTGAGCTTAATTCTAAAGTCCTTTTTTTCAACCATTACTTTATTGCCTTTCATTTCAGTAAGGAGAAAGTTACCAAAACACCCAAGTTTCCTTTTCCCTGTGTAGGTAACTTCTCCTAGGAGAGACGTGCTTTGCAGGCAGGATAGTACTTTTGAGAGCATAGTTTGGGATCAGCAGATGCCAGATGTGTCTTTGGTTGTCTGTGTGACCGTGGGCAACTATTTCATTTCTCTGAGCTTCAGTGGTCTTGTGTTCAAAGTAAGAACCAGAGAGGAGCACACTGGACTGGTTAAGACTGTCACCTACTTGAAAAATGAAATGAAGTAATCGTACATGCTACTACATGGATGAACCTTGAAAATATGATACCAAGTGAAAGCAGCCAGTCAAAAAAGACTGTCTATTATATAATGCCCAGAAGGGGAAAATCTATAGAGACAAAAAATAGATTAGTGATTGCCTAGAGCTGAGAAGAAAGGGGGAAATTGGGAGGTGACAGCTAAATGATATAGGACTTCTTTCTGGAGTAGAGAAGATGTTCTAACATTTGTTATAGTTGTGTATCTCTATGAATATCCCATTAGCCACTGATGCACACTTTAAATGGTGAATTGTGTGGTATGTGAATTGTTTGTTGTTCAGTTTCTGAGTCATGTCTGACTCTTTGTGACCCCATGGACTGCAGCATGCAGGCTTCCCTGTCCTTCACTGTCTCCCAGAGTTTGTTCAAATGCATGTTCTTTGAGTCGGTGATGCTATCTATCTCATCCTCTGTCACCCTCTTCACCTTTTGCCTTCAATCTTTCTCAGCATTGGGTCTTTTCCAATGAGTTGGCTCCTGGCATCAGGTGACCAACGTATTGGAGCTTCAGCATCAGTCCTTCCAATGAATGTTCAGTGTTGATCTCCTTTAGGATTGACTGGTTAGATATCCTTGCTGTCCAAGGGAGTCTCGAGTGTTCAGCAATACAGTTCAAAAGCATCAATTCTTTGGTGCTCAGCCTTCTTTATAGTCCAGTTCTCACATCTGTACATGACTACTGGAAAAACCCCATTAATGGGGCCTCTATGCCTCAGCATCTTCACTTGTAAGATTGGGATCAGAGTACTTACTCCATGGAGTTGTTGAGAGGATTGAATACTCTAAAGTACACAAAAGCATGGAACAGTGTCTGGCACCCATAAATTCTTTTGTTTTTAATTGGGGTGTTTTTAAAATTGGGGTTTAGCTGCTTTTGCTACAATACTGGAAAAGATCAGTTTTCATTGTAATCCCAAAGAAAGGCAATGCCAAAGAATGTTCAAAGTACCGCACAATTGCACTCATTTCACACGCTAGCAAAGTAATGCTCAAAATTGTCCAAGCTGGGCTTCAACAGTACATGAACGGAGAACTTCTAGATGTTCAAGCTGGATTTAGAAAAGGCAGAGGAACCAGAGATCACATTGCCAACATCCGTTGGGTCATGGAAAAAGCAAGAGAATTCCAGAAAAACATCTACTTCTGCTTCATTGACTATACTAAAGCCTTTGACTATATGGATCACAACAAACTGCAGAAATTTTTTTAAAGAGATGGGAATACCAGACTACCTTACCTGCTTCCTGAGAAATCTGTATGCAGGTCAAAAAGCAACAATTAGAACCAGACATGGAAAAATGGACTGGTTCCAAATTGGGAAAGGAGTACGTCAAGGCTGTATACTATCACCTGGCTTATTTAACTTATATGCAGAGTTCATCATGCGAAATGCCAGGCTGGATGAAGCACAAGCTGGAATCAAAATTGCTGGGAGAAATGTCAATAACCTCAGATATGCAGATGACACCCCTATGGCAGAAAGTGAAGAGGGACTCAAAAGCCTCTTGATGAAAGTGAAAGAGGAGAGTGAAAAAGCTGGATTAAAACTCAACATTCAAAAAACAAAGATCATGGCATCTGGTTCCATCACTTCTTGGCAAATAGATGGGGAAACAGTGGAAACAGTGAGAGACTTTATTTTCTTGGGCCCCAAAATCACTGCAGATGGTGACTGCAACCATGAAATTAAAAGACGCTTGCCCCTTGGAAGAAAAGCTATGACCAACCTAGACAGAATGTTAAAAAGCAGAGACATTACTTTGCTGACAAAGGTCCGTCTAGACAAACTATGGTGTTTCCAGTAGTCGTGTATGTGCTCAGTCGCTTCAGTTGTGTCTGACTCTTTGCGACCCTGTGGCCTGTTGCCCACTGGGCTCCTCTGTCCATGGGATTCTCCAGGCAAGAATACTGAAGTGGGTTGCCATTTCCTTCTCCAATGGATGTGAGAGTTGGACCATAAAGAAGGCTGAACAGTGAAGAATTGATTCTTTTGAAATGTGGTTTTGGAGAAGGGTCCCATGGACTGTGAGGAGATCAAATCAGTAAATTCTAAAGGAAATCAATCCTGATTATTCATTGGAAGGACTGATCCTGAAGCTGAAGCTCCAATACTTTGGCCACCTGATGCTGGGAAAGATTGAAGGTAAATGGAGAACAGGGTGACAGAGGATGAGATGGTTGGATGGCATCACCGACTCAGTGGGCATGAGTTTGAGTAAGCTCCAGGAGATGGCGAAGGACAGGGAAGCCTGGCGTGCTGCAATCCATGAGGTCTCAAAGAGTTGGACAGGACTGAGTGACTGAACAACAGAATAGTTGCTTTGAATTCTCAGATGGCTCAGTGGTAAAGAATCTGCCTGCAGGTTTGATCCCTGGGTCAGGAAGGTCCCCTGTAGGAGGAAATGGCAACCCACTCCAGTGTTCCTGACTAAGCATGCATGCTGCAATAGTTGTTTTACAGTGTATTGGTTTCTGCTATACAATGAAGTGAATCAGCTATATGTATACATATATATGGAGAAGGAAATGGCAACCCACTCCAGTATTGTTGCCTGGAGAATCCCATGGAAGAGGAGCCTGGTGGGCTACAGTCCATGGGGTCACAGAAGAGTTAAACACGACTTAGTGAATGAACAATACAAATATCTCCTCCCTCTTGGACCTCCCTCTCACTCCCCTACACCATCCATTTAGGTTACCACAGAGCACCAAGATGAACCCCCTGTGCTATAATACTTCAGGTTCCCAAAAGATATCTGTCTTACACATGGTAGTGTGTGTATGCAATAAATGTCATATTTCTAGTATCAGTATTAATTTAGTACAACATCTGACTATGTCAACAAAGGTCTGTCTAGTCAAGGCTATGGTTTTTCCAGTGGTCATGTATGGATGTGAGAGTTGGACTATAAGGAAAGCTGAGCGCCGAAGAACTGATGCTTTTGAACTGTGGTGTTGGAGAAGACTCTTGAGAGTCCCTTGGACTGCAAGGAGATCCAACCAGTCCATCCTAAAGGAGATCAGTCCTGGGTGTTCATTGGTAGGACTGATGTTGAAGCTGAAACTCCAATACTTTGGCCACCTGATGTGAAGAACTGACTCATTTGAAAAAACCCTGATGCTGGGAAAGATTGAGGGCAGGAGGAGAAGGGGATGACAGAGGATGAGATGGTTGGGTGGCATCACCAACTCAATGGACATGGGTTTGGGTAGACTCTGGGAGATGGTGATGGATAGGGAGGCCTGGCATTCTGTGGTTCATGGGGTCACAAAGAGTCAGACACGACTGAGCGACTGAACTGAACTTACCTATGAGAAATGTTTTGTGAGTGGCAGCTATTGGTAATAGAAACTAGGACATCACTGTTTAAGGGAATTATCTGAATTTGAGAAATCCTGTGATGGGACTGCTTTTGGAAATCAAACACAATGGACTTAAAGAGTGCTCTGCTCATCCTGCTGAGAAGCCCTGAGTTTTGGGTTCTAGTATTACTCTCTTGACTCTGTGCCCTTGATCACATGGATAGACATTCAGAGGTGTTTGGCATCACCCACCATCATCAGGAAAGTCCCGGGGTGACTTCATCCTGTCAGCCCCTGAAGCATTGTGCCCATGGGCCCTCTCAGTCCCAGGCTGGACAGGGGAGTCCTCTCACTGCCCGTGAAGCTCTCTCAGGAAAGAGATGCTGGGACTTACCTGGTGGTCTAGTTGTTAAGACTCCATGATTCCAATGTAGGAGATGTGGGTTCAATCCCTGGCTGGAGAACTAAAATTCCACATGCCACATAATGTGACCAAAAAATAAGACTATTTAAAAAAAATAAAAAGGGAAAAGATGCTAAAACCCTCCTCCCAGCTTCTCACTATTTGAATTCCTCAGCGCTGACTTGCATGCACTTGCAATCTGTTCCTTTTTCTGGCTTAGCTTCAGGAAAACTTTGAAGCCAACATTTTGCCCAAGAATGATAATCGACTTCATTCAGGCTACAAGTAACACTTACCCCTTCTGTTTCCTTCAGATGAACTCTGGTCTGTTTTCTTCTTAAATGGTTAGCATTGTTTCTCAGATCCTGTCAAGAGCAGACGGTGATAAAAACCCTAACTTAATGCAAACATAAACATTTTGGCATCTCAGCCTTGTAATATGTGGAAGTCAAAATGATGTAAGGGGAATTATTTTTTAATTCCTCAACATGAAGGTCATTCAGAACCTACATAGATGATTCAAAGCCAAAGAAAGTTTAAGGAGGAGGACAAAGATGAGGACCCAGCTTCTTCACAGTGTTCATGAAACTTTTGGGAGATTTGAACATCCTTAGCTACTTGAGAGCAGACTGGAAGCCATGCCTTTGGCGAGGCTCATCACTCACCTTGTTATTTACTGGGGAGGGAAGTTGAGTGCTGTATGAATGACTGACAGAGCTGGGCCTTTTATTGGGCTGCATTTAAAAAAAAAATGGGTTGAGTTCCTCTGAAATCCTTCGTTCCTCACATGGCCGCTATGAATCATCACTGGAGCTAGATCCATCATGGAATGCCAAGAGCCTGATACAGGCTGATGCATTGCCTTGGCCAAGAAATCTGGGGAAGCGGCATTGTGATAAAGTTGCTTCTTATTTGACTGCCTTTCTTGTAAAATAGAAACTTCTGTTACTCACAGGAAGGTGCCAGAGGCTGTTTTCATCCCCTTTCTCTGTGCAAAAATGCTTGATTTTTAAGCAGCCTATTTTTATCATCCTTTCCCACCATTCCCAGACTTCATAATGCTGTTTTGAGGACACAGGAGTATGGCTCCTGGACTTGAACCCCGTTGTTGTGCTGTGAGGCCGAGGGCAGAGGAATGGACTGTGTGGTTTGCTTGGTTTCTGTCCTATTTGGAAACTGGAGAAGAAGCCACATTCACAGTGCAAGTTAGAGTAGCTGAAAGTGAAACGATCGCTGGGACCATTTCCCTTGAAACGGCTTTCATTTCAAACACTTGTACTGAGTACCTGCTAAGGACCAGGTGCTGTACTGGGGGCTTGGGTGTTTAAACATTTAATGTGGTCTCTGTGCTCCAACGAGGAGCTAATGGTGATGTTGTAAAGGACACAGGCATGTAACTAATAGGTGTAAGTTATGTTTGGGGTGCAGAGGAGAGGGTAGTCCATTCTACCTATGGGGTGTCAGGGAAGTCGTCATACTGGAAGTGATACTTTGGAGCTTTAAAGACGAGTAAGTGTTCCTCTTGGACTGCAAGGAGATCCAACCAGTCCATTCTGAAGGAGATCAGCCCTGGGATTTCTTTGGAAGGAATGATGCTAAAGCTGAAACTCCAGTACTTTGGCCACCTCATGCGAAGAGTTGACTCATTGGGAAAGACTCTGATGCTGGGAGGGATTGGGGGCAAGAGGAGAAGGGGACGACAGAGGATGAGATGGCTGGATGGCATTACTGACTCAATAGCCATGAGTCTGAGTGAACTCCGGGAGTTGGTGATGGACAGGGAGGCCTGGTGTGCTGCGATTCATGGGGTCACAAAGAGTCGGACACGACTGAGTGACTGAACTGAACTGAAGTGTTCCTCTCATGGATGGGCTTGGAGGGCATTTTTATTCCAATGATTCATCCCAATATGATATCAGGGAATTTTTTTTTTAATGCAACAAGGATTCTCCACAGTAAACCACAGGGACCATGCTTGATGTATCACTGGATTCCTGACATATTAGATAGAAATCAAAGAGGGACACTAGGGTTTGTATATGGCAACAAGATGGGACTGCGGCATTCTTAACGTTTGGGACGGGATAATTTCTTTTCATTAAGGGGCTGTCCTGTGCATTGTAGGATTTTTCACAGAAACCTTGCGTCTGCCCACTATATACCAATCGTACCCCACCTCCATCAGTCATGAGAACTCAAAAATGTCTTTGACATTGCCAAATGTCCCCTAAGGAGCAAAATTACCCTCGATCGAGAAACTCTGGGCTGGAGAGACATTTAGAACAATTCTGGAGCTGAAGAATGGCAGGGTGGTTGGCAGAACTTTAGAAATACTAGACACATGGAGCCTACATGGGTTGGCTTGGGAGAACTGTTTATTAGTATATAAATAACTCCTTGGAGCTGCTCATCTGGGGATCTGCTTATCACATGAAGAGAAATGTATGGGGCTTGCCAGGTGGCGCTCATGGTAAAGAACCTGCCTACCAATGCAGGAGATGTAAGAGATGCAGGTTTGATCCCTGGTCAGGAAGATCCCCTGGAGGAGAACATAGCAATCCATTCTAGTATTCTTGCCTGGGGAGTCCCATGGACAGAGGAGCCTGGTGGGTAATATTCCATGGGGTCACAAAGAGTTGTACACAACTGAAGCAACTTAGCAGCAGCGGGAATATAGAGTATGAGAAGCGGCTTAATAACGTATTGCTGTGCTGTGCTTAGTCATTCCGTCATGTCCAAATCTTTGTGACCCCCTGGACTATAGCCCGCCAGGCTCCTTTGTCCAAGGGGATTCTCCAGGCAAGAATATTGGAGTGGCTTACCTTGCCTTCCTCCAGGGGATCTTCCCAAGTCAGGGATCAAACCCAGGTCTCCCTCATTGCAGGTGAATTCTTTACCATCTGAGCCACCAGGGAAGCCCAATAATGTATTAACATCTGCAATTCAGAACATCTGTCCAAATGACCTTCCACTTGGAACTCATAATTGAAATTACCTTTGGTTTCCCTAGTCTGAGTCCTAATACATTGAGGAGGTCTCTCCCAATTGGCAACCAAACCAGCTTTGCATTGCAACTTCTCTGAAAGCTACCAGCCTTTCTTTAAGAGGTAATCCCAGAGTGTCACCACATGAATTTCCCTTTTGAGTCAGACTCTCAGAAAATGTGCTCACCAAAGTTGACCAAATTCATCTGGCCATTTCTGCATGACTTGGAAAGATACAGAAGATGTTACCATTTTATAAAACAAAGTATGAAGATCTATTCAAAGCATCAAGATAGAAGCCATTTTTTTTAGAGCCAACCAGTTATGGGGCATACAAATATGAGGGGCACAGAGTCTCTGTTATACAAGGGTTCTCAGAGCTAAGATTATTAATAGAATTCATGGTGATTTGAAAGAAGTTAATAATCTCTCTGTATCCATTTTTTTTCCTTTGTAAAATGAGGTAATATAAATATGTATCTTTTTATGGGGTTGGTAAGAATTGAAAGGAAATCATCCAAGAACGATATCAGCGGAGTGCCTGGTGTGCAGTGAGCACTTTACACATGTTAATGGAAATTTATTGTCACCAGTATTTCAATGCCATCATAATATGCTTGGAAGCTCTGAGAGCATCAAGACGGGATCCTTGATTGAGGGCAGACAGTGAAAATCAGCGAAGGCTCTCTGTAATGGGAGAAACCCAGTAGGAGTCCTGAAGGAGGAAGATCTAGAAGCTGGGCAGAATGAGCAAGACAAGGGGGTGTTTTCAGCCTTCCTGTTCTCTCTACTGAACCAACCATCCCCAGATCTCTGAAAGACTCACTGCCTCCCTCCAGTGGGACTTTGCTCAAATTTTCTTCTTTCTCATTAAGTCGTTCTACCCACATCCTGCAGTCCATGGGGTTGCAGTCAGACACAACTGAGTGACTGAACTGAACCCACATCCTGTGTAAAACTGAACTTTTCATTCTTTCACAACCTATCTCCTTGCTTTATGTTTCTCCTGGGAGTATGTCACCTTCTGACATTTTGCTTATTGATAATGTATATTGTCTGCTGGAAGGTAGGCTCCAGGAGGATGGAATATTTCTAAAGTTCATTCACAGCTATATAACTACTCTCTAAATTCTAGAACAGAGCAGGGCACAGGGCTGGAGTTTAAGAAATATTTGTTAAATAAATGAATTCCAGGCATGCAGTCTGAAGCATAAGGGTGAAAGAGAACATCTGTTTAGGGAAATGAAAGCAAATTGATATGGCTTAAGCGTAAAATGTACGTTTTGAAGAAAGAAGAAATTAGGCTGGGGAAGTAACCAGGAACTTGATCATAGAAAGCTTTTTTTGACCTTGACCTTTACCTGAAGAACTGTTTGAAGGATTTAAAGGATGGTCATCATTGTATTCTATAAATCTCACTCTAGCATCAATAAGGGGCTTCCCAAGGGGCGCTAGACCTCGAAGCTGGGCAGAGTGTGCAGGACAAGAAGGTGATTTCAGTCTTGCTGTTCCCTCTGTTGGACCAACCATCCCCAGATCTCTGAAAGACTCACTGCCTTTCAGATAGGAAGGATGCAAAGAAGAGGAAGCTGACTAAGCACAAGAGGAGCAGTCACTTGACCCTTGTCTGTTAAGATGAAAATGAATGAAGGTCTGACCTGGACATAGGTGATATGGATGACGAGACATCTTTGAAATGAGGTTGGAAAGGGCAAGAAGTTGACAGTTAATTGGATGAGAAAGGTAAATGGTGAGTGGGGAACCTAAAATTATTTCAAGGTTTTAAACTTGGACATTACCCAAGCAGGCAGGTGCCCAAGACTGGATCCATCTTATACTTTATTCTGAGACTTTATTCATTTATTTTGTAATTGGAGGATAATAGCTTTTCAATGTTGTGTTGGTTTCTGCTGTACAACAATGTGAGTCAGCCATAAGTATACATATATCCCCTCCTCTTGAGCCTCCCTACCCCTTCCCTCCCACCATACCCCTCTAGGCCATCACAGAGGGCCAGGCTGGCTTCCCTGTGTTATACAGAAGCTTCCTACTAGCTATACATTTTACACATGGTAGTGTACATATGTCACTGCTACTTCCTCAGTTTTCTGGAGTAAGGTGTACAAAGGCAATGCACCCCCTGCCCCCGGAAATTTCAGGACCCCTGAGTCAGCAACAGAGGTAGCCATCCTGATAAGATGATTCTGATATTTTTTTTTCTTTCTGCTTATTTGCCCTATGACTCTGCTTTCTTTGTATTAGACCCAGAAGCAGATGCTGAGCCTAGGATTTGAGTACAAGCAATTTATTATGGAGATGATGCCTGAAAACACAGATAGAGAAATAGGTACATCTAACAGAGAAGGAAAAGAAGTCGAGAACGAGCGTTTGATTGAGCAGGTTACCACTGTGAGCATCTGGGACTCGTCCACTGATACCTCTGGGAAATTGGGTAAGAAGTGGTTCTCAAAATATGGACTGAGGCGCAGCAGTATTGGCATCAGCTGTGAACATGTTAGAAGTACAAGTTCACAGGCTCCATGCTGATCTACCACATTAGAACCTCCAGGGATGGAGCCCGTGAAGGTATTTTAATAAATGCTCCAGGCAATTCTTCTGTATATTAAACTTTAGAATCACTGGTATAGAATATGTCTTAACATTAGCCCCCATGGACAGCAAAAAGCTGGGTGTATTTTTCTACCTACTCTGATTCTTTGAGGTCATTAAAAATAAAAGTAAAGAGTAAATGGGAGATGGATGGTTGTCCTGAAACCTTCAGTGAATTGGTTTTTAGGTATATTCTGTGCTATGAACTGCTTTCCATGATTACACCCGAATTTGGCTTACAAGGTGATGTTTTCTAAGCACTGTGGGAAAAGTTGAAATTAGTCTTATTCTATTTTATCCCCTTGCTGGAGCCCTGCTTCACCACCTGTCACATATTTCTTCTCACACTGAGACCTCTTTTCCTTGTGCTTGACCTGTGGTGAGTTGGACATCATTTATAAGAGTCATAGAGAAAAAAAAAGAAAAAAGAACAGGAATTGGTACACATTAAAGTTGGCATAATTGAAACAAGCTGAATGACAAAGACCCACTGGCTCTTGATGTGAAGTTTTGAGTAACCTTGGTCAGATTTCTGAAAAGTTTCAGAAAACATCATAGACTTGAAGGTTTTTGAAACAAAGACTTCAGTTGTTGCCCCAAAACCAACCTCAGGACTGGTATACTGTTTAGAATTTGACTCTTCCTTTTGTGATGAACTGTTGAATTTCCTAAAGCTTCTGAATTGTAGGATTTGATCACTACTCTCTGGCTCCTTGCATGAAGATTTCACTTGGTTAACAGGGGGCACTCATGGAGAGAAAAACCTAATACCCAGAAGTAAATAACACACACCCAACAGAGTATTTCTCTATTCACATTTAGCAAGGCTCCTTACATCCCAGTGTGCTGTACTTTTGTGGATGAATTTCAGATGGTAGCTGCTGAGGTGACCAAGTCATAAGCATCCTCCCTTCCCCTACATCCTAATCTCATCATTTTAATGGAAATAACATCTGCCCATTATTCTTTAGAAACTCAAAACCAAGCCCTCCCCAGTGACAGTTAATAATAGTTAATTCTATTGGTAACCACATCTCACTCCTTCAGTCTCTTCTCCATTTTCACTCTCCCTAGAGACGTCCTCACTCACAGGTCTTTAAATATCACCTTACAGTCACTCAGTCAGTCACTCAGTTATATCCGACTCTTACAGCCCTATGGACTAGAGATGCCAGACTATTCTGTCCATGGGATTTCCCAGGCAAGAGTACTGGAGTGGGTTGCCATTTTCTTCTCCAACGGATCTTCCTCACCCAGGGATTGATTGAACCCACGTCTCCTGCATTGCAGGCAGATTCTTTACCACTGAGCCATTCGAGATTCCATGTTGATAAATTCAAATTTTCTATCTTCATCTCATTCATCTTTATCTCAGACTTCTGCTGACAGCTCCTGTGGCTGGCTCCCAAAACTCAGTTCATCTAGAAAGAGGTTCCTGATCCTCTTCAGGGGTCCTGAGTGTGCTCCTTCGGCAGTGTTTCCCATTTCTAAAGAGCATGCCTCCATCCATGCTGTTGCTCAAATCAGAAATTTGGGAATTGTCTTTATCAGTCTCCTTTTCCTCGTCCTCTGCATCTCTTCATTTTCTTAGCTTTGTTGATTGTCTCTAGACTGTGTCTTGAGTCCATCTACTTTTCTCCACGGTCGCTGCTCCTACAGTAGGGCAATCAGTGGCCTCTGAACCAGTCTCTCAGTAGTCTCTCTGCAATCTCCTCATCCCATGGCAGCTAAGGTGAACTTTATGAACATAAAACTGATTGTGTCCCTCTCCTGCTTAAAATTCTTCAAGGATTTTCCGTAGCTTTTAAGATTAAGTTCTAAAGGTCCACAAGGTCCTCTAGGATATAGCTCTCCAGCCTCAACTGTTGTTTCTCTCTCACTCAAATTCTCTCCAAACTCAAGGTCTTTCCCCTGCTCTCAGTCTGGGTAATGCCTATCTCACTCTAAGTGCTGTTTTTCCAAAGGAAGCCTTCCCTGGTTCCACTGAGCAGGTTAAAATTGTCCTGTTCATGATGTCCTGCTCACACAACTTTTCTCTCACAGGAAGTATCAAAAGTGATTCATTTTCCATGTGATTATGTATTTACTATCTATTGGCCAAACTAAGCTGTGAATTTGTAAAATCAGAGACCATATCTGTTTTGTTTGCTGCTAAATTGTTAGCGTGTTTTACAGAGCTGGACACTAAGTGAATACTCAAGTGACCGTTGAATGGATGGATGAGAGATGTGGCAGTAGTTAAATTCCAGAGTGATTGAAGATAATTAAGGTGTCCAGGAAGACTTGGGAGAGAGGGCTGACCTGGTGAGCCAGTGTGAGAAGTTCAAAATGGAGAGGCTAGGATACTTCCTTCCTCTGTTCTGTGTACTAAGCTATAGAGAAGAGATTTAGGGATCACCAAACAAATAGGAGCAGAGTATCTTCTTAATGAAGTTATTCAAGAGTCAGTCATCTCATACAATTCAGAGCTCCTGGTAACCTGGTTAGAGAAGCTTGTCCACTTAGAAACTTGGGCCTGATTCACACACCTGGTGACTGGTACAGGATGGAAATGGGGATGGAGAAAGGAGGGAGATGAGACAGGGAGAGTCGGAAAGAAAGATCCCGTGTGGTGGGGGAAGCCCTTCCCATACTGAGACAAGAAGCAGAGAAGAAAGACCTTTCTGCCTAAGAGCCCAGATGTCAAGAGATCAAGAGACCACATTGAGGGGGCTTAATGAATGGCAACTGACTACCTGGCCTGGATACTCCCTTTATTTGGGGAAGAGAATAAGGCAGTAGTTAGTGGAATAAGAGGGCTAAGTGCTCTTTCTCATATACCTCCCTTATTGGAAGTAAACAAAACTTCCTTTTCAAGAGGAAAAGAAATAAGTTTTCTCCTCCTGAGGCCAGGAGGCTGAATGTGATCACATGCCCCAGTAGCACTTCTGGAGTGGAACCTAAGAATTTCCTCCTTTGAACTATTAATTTGGTGATTTTCCATTGTGAAACACTCCATTATTCTTACCTGGAGAATCCCATGGACAGAGAAGCCTCGCAGGCTACAGTCCATGGGGTTGCAAAGAGTCAGACAACAGTGAGCAACTAACACTTTCACTTTCCCCATTATACTTTATATCTATATTATGTATATCCCTTATATTATTAGACAGTTATTACCTCTTTATAAATCAGTATCTCCCAGTAGTCTTTGAGTTTTTTGGAGGAAAGACCACACCTTTTTCACTATTGTAACTTCTAGGTCTATGAAGATTTTTTATACTCAATAATGTTTACCATATGCATATGCACACAAGAAAGTGGTCAGGATCTGAAGATGATGAGATACTGTTCATAACATTCCAGCTTTGAGGAGATTCTCTGTTTTTGTTGGTCTTTGTGTCTTTCCCATACTGTTCTAAATCACTAATCAATCCATGATCATTACAATTCTGTACTTCTCCAAATAATCCATGAGTATATATTTTAATTTTCTCCCTAAGTAATCCAGGGAGAGACAATAGGAAGCCATGATTTTAGGTATGCAGAGTTCACATAGGTTTGCAGGAGCATTTCAAGTTTGTAGAAAATCCCTGGAGGTTGTTGCAAATTATTTATAAATAATGAACCAAAGTGATTAACCTCTTCATGTGTATGTGAATGAGATTATCCTTTTTATTTTTCAGCCCAGGTTTTGTGTGTATATGTGTGTGTTGGGAGACACTTGGAAATTAGAATGTTAATAACTATACCCTGCTTTTAATGAGGACCTGGAGATAATGAGATCATGGCAGCATAAACCTAATGCTACACAGCTAATTTAGTCCAAGGATTTCTATGCTACACAACAAAATAAAGGCCTTAAACTCTGTTGAGTTCTCTCTCTTTTCTAATGATGGATTTCCCAAAACACAAGGGTGTATGACACAGCCGCTCATGTTCAAACTAAAAGACTATGTTTTTCTCTTTGCTGTATGATCAATGAAACGTGTCAGTCCCCAAGACATGACCAAACAGCATCAAAGCAGGAATGAAAATGCAGACGTTGTCTGCATCATACTTCTGAAAGCCACCAGGAGACTATTAAGGGATTTGAGACCAAACACTACACTAGTAAGATTCTTAAGAGGGGACAGTTAGTTGTTATGAGAGTCACATCTGTATGTTTGGGAAGTGGAGCATTGTTACATGTAGAGCAAAGAGAGAAAGAAAGCAGATTAAGGTATTCAAAGATGGATTCTTGGGGATTTTTTAAAAAATGGTTGTTTTAATTTTAGATTTTGTTTTTTAGATCTTAGATACTTTAAAATTGTATATATCACATGTTAGGTAATTTCACATATTTAGGTATTTTAGTGATTAAAAAAAGGAGTGGGAAGACTTTTGACACTGAGTTCTGTTAGCCAAGTAGCTGTACATTTTTTTTTTTTTTTTTACTGTGCAGTGCATCATGTGGAATCTTAGTTCCCTGACCAGGGACCTAACCTGTATCCCCTACATTGAGAGTTCAGAGTCATAATCACTGGACCACCAGGAGAGTCCTGGTGTCTGAGCTTCTCAGTGTAGATTGAGAGATGGAGGCCTCAGGTGAGTCTAAAACAAATTCAGGCTATCCGGCATATCTATGAAGTGGTGGGTGCAGTAGCCTTCAGCGGTCTATTTATCTGAGGTGATTTATGTGAGATTGAGGAGTTTTTTTTTTTTTTTTTTTTTAATCCTTATTCCACGGAAAACAAAAGGATTGAGGGACATGTGGAACATCAGAGTGTCTGAACCCAGACCCATGGATTCATATTGGTGGGGTAGGGGTGAGTAGAGGGGCTACTCTGCTACAGGTTAGAGGACTCATTTCTACCAGTGAGACTTGAGAAAATAGTCCTGTTTTGGGGAAATGTGGAATGGTAATATAGTGGGGACTGTGAAAAAGAAATAACTCCCTATAATGTTACTGCTTTAGCATTATAAAGATTTGCTTATGGATCACAAGGAATTAATGCTTGGCATGGACACCAGTGTTAGCATGTCCCTGGGCCACTTGTTTATGTTAGAGAAAGGAGGAACTCAGTGTAGACCTGATGTTCTTAAAACACTATGACAAATGAATGTCATATTGTCAGAACTCCATCCCTTGGACAAGACTGTATGGACCAGGGTTCATACTCAGCATGTCACCAGGCTCACACTGTCTTTCATGGAAACTCCTAGTATGTCTCATAAAATTCCAGGTTGAAAACCACCACAATCAATACGATTTAGGATGGTTGTTGCTGATGTTACTTGAGAGAAAATATTAGTCATCTAAGTTCAACAAGTGTTCTACCCAGATTGAGTACATCAGAACACGGAGAAAGACTTCAGCCTTGTTCTTCACAAGCCTCTCCAAACAGGAGGATGGTTGAAGTGAATGTTACAGAGGAGGGATTGTAAGTAGCCACAGTGTTGGCCACACAGTCTCTTTCTTCCTTGGGATTCTTTTCCTCTAACATGCAATATTCCCGAGATAGGTAAACTGCATAGTCATTACTACTGGGGACATTAGATGATATGAAAAAAGTGGGACTTGGGCTTCCCTCATAGCTCAGATGGTTAAAGAATCCACCTGCAATGCAGAGGACCTGGGTTCTGTCCCTGGGTTGGGAAGATCCCCTGGAGGAGGGCATGGCAACCCACTCCAGTATTCTTATTTGGAGAACCCCATGTACAGAGGAACCTGGCAGGATACAGTCCATGGGGTCGCAAAGAGCTGGACATGACTGAGCGTAACTAAGCATAGGGAGTGGCTCATTTGATGAGGAAGAAAGAATGTAGGAAGAGAAGGGATAGAACAGATCACAAATTTCGCTGACATTACAGGTTGGTGTGGGGCAAGCTCTGCTCATAGTCATCCTCACTTTTTAGTGTGTGAGATCCATCTTTGGTGTTTCCACCTCAGGATGCAATTTTGCCATCCCTGACTTTACGTATTCAGAGTAAATGTATTCCCGTGAACCTTGAAGCTGATATATTACAACACAACATGGACTTCCCAACATTATCGATTCTAGTTGTGCATTGGCCATGAAGCAGGATCTTTCATCCAAACATGACAAAGTGCTTTATATGTAGTCTGTATTTTTCTCTACTTTTTACAGTTAATAGAAAGGTATTGGGTTGGCCAAAAAGATTTTTTGGGTTTTTTCATACCATCTTATGGAATAACTCAAATGAATTTTTGGGGCAACCCAATAGAAAGCTGCCTGGCTGGCTAGAAAACAGAAGCAGAGCTAGAAATAGAACCTAGAAGTCTAACTTCTCTTTTTCACACTCTTTCTAAAATTATGGGACTGTTTGCTTCCTCCTCCTCCTTGTCCCATTGCTCTTCCCACTTGTGACTGTTGTTCACACCAGAACTTCACAGAAAGACTTCCCTGGAAGTCAAAAACATAGAATTGTGAAAGCAAAGTCCTGAATTTTCAACAGCCTATATTCTTGGAATACCAGGGAAGGATATTTCTCATCATTGAGAGAGCTGTTCAGAACTCATTATGAAAGTGTTACTGAGAGGTTTATATTCATATCTAAGTCAGATATTATTGGACTGTTTCTTATGTTAAAACTTGATATTATGACCTGTAAAAATGGGGTTAAATTATATCCTTGGTAGGATTTTCTGAGGATTAAATGGAATAGTTTATATTAGATGCTCAGCTACTTTTTATTTTATGGCTGTAGATGAAAGGAGAAAAAGGTACCATATTGAAACCTTCAATTTAACATAATTCAAATAATTTGAGTTCCATAAATATTTCCTGTGTATCTATTTTGTGTGAAGAAGTGCCTTCTATTCCCAGAAAGATGAGATGTTAACTGAATTATATCACATTTGGTTCTGTGTGGATGCCTATGGGAATCATTGTGCTGCTGCTGCTAAGTCACTTTAGTCGTGTCCAACTCTGTGTGACCTCATAGACAGCAGCCCACCAGGCTCCACCATCCCTGGGATTCTCCAGGCAAGTGCACTGGAGTGGGTTGCCATTTCCTTCTCCAAGGCATGAAAGTGAAAAGTGAAAGGAAAGTCACTCAGTCGTGTCTGACTCTTCTTGATCCCGCGGACTGCAGCCTACCAGGCTCCTCTGTCCATGGGATTTTCAAGGCAAGAGTACTGGAGTGAGGTGCCATTGCCTTCTCTGAAACATTGTGCAGGAAAACAATATGCCAACAGTAATATTGGTACCATCTTTGTTGGGCATTTCTTTAACATAATGGCTCAGAGCATGGGTTCTAGAACTGCCTTAGATCAAATCCTGCTTCTGACCCTTTCTGGCTGTCTGACCACGGTACATTTCTTAATCTGTGCTGCAGTTTCTTCGTAATATTAATAGTACTTACTTCATAGAATTGTAGAGATTTTAATTTTATTTTTTAAAAATTTATTTATATGGCTGCACTGGATCTTAGTTGCAGCACTCAAGATCTCTTAAAAGTTCAATTTATGTAAGACATAAAGAGTCATGCTTGGCTTGATGGTAAGCTCACTCACTGTTAACTCATCCCTATGTGTTGCAGCTTGACCAGTCAGGGTGTACTGTCTGTCACTTAGAAGTTTTGGCTGGCTCTCCATCACAGCTTCAAAGGAGGAAGTACCCTGTTGGGTCATGGTATTATAGAGTCTATTCCTCCATTTACACGTTCAGACTCACAGTTTTGTAAATGCACTGAAATTTATCTGAAGGCTGATTTACTAATTTGCCACAAAAATATAACCACTGTATACTGTAATGGTTAAAAGTCTGAACTCCAGAGAAATGTTCTAACTTAGCTTTAAGCTCTGACATAGCTGCCTGTCCTTGGACAAGTTGCTTATCCCATCTGAGCTTCAGTTTCCTCTCCTGTAAGATTAAAATCATAAGTATACCATTTTCTGTGGAATGTGATGAGGATTACATGCTATAAATCATGTAAAGCACTTAGTACATGGGAAAGAAGCTGTGAAGATGTCAATTCCTAGGTTCTCCTTTCTGAGTTCTCGGCTTCCCTTGCAGTCAGATGAGACCATGTGCCTGAACTCTGGCCACCGGAACGTGAACACAGGTGATGTGCATGAATTCCAGACTCGCTCACCAAACCTCCATGTGCATTTTCTGTTCTCTTTCTCTATCCACAAGTTGCCTAAATAAGTCTCTGTAGACTCAGGGGACAACAATGCCAATGACAGAAGAAGCTGAGATTCCTGATTAAGCGCAGGCTAGGGCCTCCCTGTTCTTTCCAGCCAAAACCCACACACCAGCATAAGTGAGGGAGAAATTTTAAAACTCTTATTGGGTTAAGCTGCTGAGATTTAAGGTTTCTGAAACAGGATTTTTAGCCTAGCCTGGGTAGCACAGTAGCTGACTGATCAAAATGATCAGCAAATGTTAGCTATTAATAGTAACCATCATCAGCAATCAGACCTTGATGCTCATGGTCACAGTTCTCTCCCTGTTTGTGGCTCCATGTGAGAAATTAAATAATAGCGCTCTACATTTCTCAAAACATTTGTGAGTAAAGGTACCAGAACAAAGGCACATGCTTGTTAGAGCCAAAGCAACAGTGATTCTGACAAACAACTGAGAAGCCATAATACAAACCCACTGGTTCCTCAGTAGTGAACTTGGATTGACCATGATGTTTCTACTTTCTGATTCAGTCAGGACAGGGCTAGGTAAACACTGATACATTTGTTCCCTTTGGAGTAGTCTTTTTGAGATGGTATGTCCATCATCCTCACAGTGCTTGCATATCCTTTCTTCAAGCAAGGTCCAATGCAGTCGATGCAATAAAATGCTCTAAGTTACCAAAAATCTATTTTTTCCTCAGTTACATTGATTCACCCTGACATACCAAATTGATGCTATGTGTATGCTGCTGCTGCTAAGTCGCTTCAGTCGTGTCCAACTCTGTGTGACCCAATGGACGGCAGCCCACCGGGCTCCCCCGTCCCTGGGATGCTCCAGGCAAGAACACTGGAGTGGGTTGCCATTTCCTTCTCCAGTGCATGAAAGTGAAAAGTGAAAGTGAAGTCGCTTAGTCATATCTGACTCTTCGAGACCCCATGGATGCAGCCTACCAGTCTCCTCTGTCCATGGGATTTTCCAGGCAAGAGTACTGGAGTGGGGTGCCATTGCCTTCTCTGTATGTGTATGCAGTTGGAGATATATTAGTATAACTTATGCTTCCTTGAGACTCTTGCATATCACCCTGATTGGAATTTTAAGCATTACTCTAAACTCTTTTAAGAACCAATTGGTTGATGTTGGCAGTTGGGTTGGGTCATATTTGAGGGATAGATTTTAGTAATTAATTTCCAGGGAATAACCTTGACTTTTGCCCATAATATTGTCTCGCTGCTCTGCTTTCCATTTATATTTTGTGCCCTTCAAACCTTTACTGAGGCCACTTGACATCACTGGACATTCTTTTTTTTTTTTTTTTAATATTTATTTAGCTGGGATCTTCAATCTTCATTGCAGCCTGTAGGACCTTTAGTTGTGGTCTGTGAACTCCTAGTTGTCACATGTGGGATCTAGTTCCCTGACCGGGGATCGAACCCTGACCCCATGCATTGGGAGCATGGAGTCTCAGCCACTGGACCACCATAAAAGTCCCCTCATTGGGTGTTCTTTTACATCTCACCTTTCTCAGGTATCTTCCACCTCCTAGGTTACTTTCAGAAGCTTGATTAAGTCCCTGTGGTAGCTAGCATGATGTATTGGCACAGCACAGTGGAAACAATGGATTTCTAGAGATTTACCATCTACCATCAGAGGAGTTAAAGAGAGCCCTCTAAAAGGGGAAGCATGATAAACTTATGCCCTCATATTACTGTAATTCTGCATCACTCAACGGGCTTCTCTTTTGGCTCAGACGGTAAAGAGTTCACCTGCAATGCAGAAGACCTGGGTTTCATCCCTGGGTCAGGAAGATGCCCTGGAGAAGGTAATGGCTACCTACTCCAGTATTCTTGTCTGGAAAATTCCATGGACAGAGGACCCTGGCCAGCTACAGTCCACAAGATCTCACAGAGTCAGGCATGACTTAGCGACTAAACAACAGCAGCAGCAGCAACAACAACAAAGGTGCCGAGAAGTAAGAGTATAATTATGAGTAAGTTGCACTTTTGTGCTGGAGAGCCCATGAACTTGTAAGGGAGAAACAGACATATTATTATTCCATGACTATTGTTTATTTTTAATAGCTAACTTGTTTTTGTTCACTTAAAGAATGCCTGAGTTATATACAACTTTTGTACCTTTTAACCGAGACATGGTTCATATACAGTGAAGCACACAAATCTTAGGTATGCTGCTGCTGCTGCTAAGTCGCTTCAGTCGTGTCTGACTCTGTGTGACCCCATAGATGGCAGCCCACCAGGCTCCCCCATCCTTGGGATTCTCCAGGCAAGAACACTGGAGTAGGTTGCCATTTCCTTCTCCAATGCATGAAAGTGAAAAGTGAAAGTGAAGTCGCTCAGTCGTGTCCAACTCTTCATGACCCCATGGACTGCAGCCTACCAGGCTCCTCTGCCCATGGGATTTCCCAGGCAAGAGTACTGGAGTGGGGTGCCATTGCCTTCTCCAAAATCTTAGGTATAATGCTCAATAAATTTTTATATGAACGCTCACAGAACTATAGCTCAGTTCAACATACCCAGCACCTCAGAATATGCACCACCCAAAAGGATACCTCTGATACTATAGATTAGTTTTGTGGTTTTGAATTCTGTAGAAATGTACTTATATGAGCCTCTTGTGTCTAGCTTCTATTGCCTAAGATTATCTGTAAGACATGTTACTGAGTGTTGTCATAGATTCATCCATCTTGCTCTTGACTCTTGGTTATTTATAATTTGAGGACTTTATGATAAAGCTACAGCGAACATTCCTGTATAGGCATTTGCGGGTTATAAGCACTCATTTCTGAGGGTTATAGACACAGGATTGTAATTACTGGGTTACATATTTGCTTTAGTAGATTCTGATAAACAGTTATCCACAGAGTATCAATTTGTATTCCCTCTAGTAATGAGTAGTAAGGAGACAGGGAGCAAGACCATCCCCAGGAAAAAGAAATGCAAAAGCAAAATGGCTGTCTGGGGAGGCCTTACAAATAGCTGTGAAAAGAAGAGAAGTAAAAAGCAAAGGAGAAAAGGAAAGATATACCCATTTGAATGCAGGGTTCCAAAGAATAGCAAGGAGAGATAAGAAAGCCTTCCTCAGCGATCAGTGCAAAGAAATAGAGGAAAACAACAGAATGGGAAAGACCAAAGGTCTCTTCAAGAAAATTAGAGATACCAAGGGAACATTTCATGCAAAGATGGGCACAATAAAGGACAGAAATGGTATGGACCTAACAGAAGCAGAAGATATTAAGAAGAGGTGGCAACAATACACAGAAGAACTGTACAAAAAAAGATCTTCATGACCCAGATAATCACGATGGTGTGATCACTCACCTAGAGCCAGACATCCTGGAATGTGAAGTCAAGCGGGCCTTAGAAAGCATCACTATGAACAAAGCTAGTGGAGGTGATGGAATTCCAGTTGAGCTATTTCAAATCCTGAAAGATGATGCTGTGAAAGTGCTGCACTCAATATGCCAGCAAATTTGGAAAACTCAGCAGTGGCCACAGGACTGGAAAAGGTCAGTTTTCATTCCAATCCCAAAGAAAAGTAATGCCAAAGAATGCCCAAACTACCATGCAATTGCACTCATCTCACACACTAGTAAAGTGAAGTCGCTCGGTCATGTCCGACTCTCAGCGACACCATGGACTGCAGCCCACCAGGCTCCTCCATCCATGGGATTTGCCAGGCATGAGTACTGGAGTGGGGTGCCATTGCCTTCTCATACTAGTAAAGTAATGCTCAAAATTCTCCAAGCCAGGCTTCAGCAATATGTGAGCCATGAACTTCCAGATGTTCAAGCTGGTTTTAGAAAAGGCAGAGGAACCAGAGATCAAATTGCCAACATCCGCTGGATCATGGAAAAAGCAAGAGAGTTTCAGAAAAACATCTATTTCTGCTTTATTGACTATGCCAAAGCCTTTGAATGTGTAGATCACAAGAAACTGTGGAAAATTTTTCAAGAGATGGGAATACCAGACCACCTGACCTGCCTCTTGAGAAACCTGTATACAGGTCAGGAAGCAACAGTTAGAACTGGACATGGAACAACAGACTGGTTCCAAATAAGAAAAAGAGTAAGTCAAGGCTATATATTGTCACCCTGCTTATTTAACTTCTATGCAGAGTACATCATGAGAAATGCTGGGTTGGAGGAAGCACAAGCTGGAATCAAAATTGCCAGGAGAAATATCAATAACCTCAGATATGCAGATGACACCACCCTTATAGCAGAAAGTGAAGAGGAACTCAAAAGCCTCTTGATGAAAGTGAAAGAGGAGAGTGAAAAAGTTGGCTTAAAGCTCAACGTTCAGAAAACGAAGATCATGGCATCCAGTCCCCTCACTTCATGGCAAATAGATGGGGAAACAATGGAAACAGTGTCAGACTTTATTTTTTGGGGCTCCAAAATCACTGTGGATGGTGATTGCACCATAAAATTAAAAGATGCTTGTTCTTTGGAAGGAAAGTTATGACCAACCTAGACAGCACATTAAAAAGCAGAGACATCACTTTGCCAACAAAGGTCTGTCTAGTCAAGGCTATGGTTTTTCCAGTAGTCATGTATGGATGTGAGAGTTGGATTATAAAGAAAGCTGAGCACGGAAGAATTGATGCTTTTGAACTGTGGTGTTGGAGAAGACTCTTGAGAGTCCCTTGGACTGCAAGGAGATCCAACCAGTCCATCCTAAAGGAGATCAGTCCTGGGTGTTCACTGAAGGGACTGATGTTGAAGCTGAAACTCCAATACTTTGGCCACGTAATGCAGAGAGCTGACTCATTTGAAAAGACCCTGATGATGGGAGGGATTGGGGGCAGGAGGAGAAGGGGACGACAGAGGATGAGATAGCTGGATGGCATCACTGACTCGATGGACATGAGTCTGAGTGAACTCTGGGAGTTGGTGATGGACAGGGAGGCCTGGCGTGCTGTGGTTCATGGGGTCGCAAAGAGTCGGACACATCTGAGCTACTGAACTGAGCTAGTTGAGAATTCCAGTTGTTACCCATCCTCACCAAAACTTAGTTTTGTTAATTAGTTCTTTAGTGTTAATTGTGTATCTTATCATGGTTTTAATTTTCATTCCCTAGTAACAGATTTATTTATTTATTTAGACATTTTTATATTCTCATGTGAACTGCTTTTTAAGGATTTTGCCTTTTAAAACAAAAAAAGTATTGTTTCTTTTTCTTATTAAGGTAGGAATTCTTTACACATTCTAGTTTAAATATTTGGTAGGACCTATCTACCCATCTATCTATCTACACAAACACATATATACGTGATTATTCACTTTATTATCCTTATAATTTCTGTAGGAAATGTAGTGATGGATTTTTTTTCCTTCCCTAATTTGTTTTCTCTCTCTCTTTTTTCCCCTTGATCAGTATTGTTTGGACTGTATCAATTTTGTAAGCCTTTTAGAAAACATTTTTTGCCTTTGTTGATTTTTTTCAATAGCCTTTCTCTTTTCTATTCAGTTGATGCCTATTTTTATTTAATTGGTATCTATTTCTATTTATTTGGTGTCTACTTTTATTGTTATTAACGTTTCTACTTTGGGTTAAATTTTTCTTCATTTTTTAGCTTCTTGCAAAAAATGCAATTTTAAAGCACTGGTTTTAAATGTTTTTTTTTTCCTTTTTCTAATATATGCACTGTTTTAGCTTTATGCCACACATTTTAACATGTGGTATTTCATTGCTATTAAGCTAAAAATAATTTTTAATTTTCCTTATGACTTTTCTTTGAATCTTGGACGTAGTTGCAGGTTTGCTTGCTTCTCCTTTCAGTTCTGTTAACTTTGCTTTATGCTTTACACATTTGGAAGCTGTGTTAATTGCATATAAATTTCAGCTCTATCTTGTTGCATTTTCCCTTTTACTATTATAAAATGCTCTTTAACTCTTGCCTTGAAGTCTACCTGATATTAATGTAGCAACCTCAGCTTTCTTTTGATTAGGTTTGATTTGTTTAGATGTTAAAAAATTATTTTACTTTTACATTTTTAAATGGACTTATATTTACATTCTGTCTCTTATATACAGCATGTAGAATTGGGTTTAGTAGCCTGAAAACATAAGCCTTTTAATTTGATTTTTAAAAATCATTTGTATTTATTGTAATTGCTGATATAGTTTTATGCTTGCCATCTTATTTTTTGTTACATTTTTCCCTTATTTTTTGTTTTCTTTTAGGTCAATCAGGTATGTATTTTGTAAATACATTGTATGTTACTGACTCCACAAGATATTACTAATGTTGTTACTTTAAAATTTAACATGTATGTTTAAATTTACGGTTGTTACCAGGTATTTTCTGCTAAAAGCTTGGGGTGGGGCTAGAATTATTTTGCTACTGTCAAAAAAAAAAAAAAGACTTTGCTTGATGCATGATAAAGGGGGACATGAAGAAGAAAGAGAGGCAGAGTGGAGGTAGAACAGGAGCTAGTGAGATGGCAGAAGGTCAAGAACTTTATGAAATCATTTCTCCTTAAAACTCCTAATTGCCAGACCTTTTATAACTACTATAAAATATTGAAGTGCCTACTAAGTATGTATTTTTTATAGAATAATTTATTCATTTATTCAACCATTTTTTCCATTCATCTGTAAAACATCAGTGGAGCATGTATTCCAGTTCTGGGCTAATTGCTTAAGATAAAATGATTAAAATGAAATAGACATAGTTCCTGGCCTCAAGGAACTCATAGTCTCTAGACAAAGCATATATATATATATATACTATAAACAGATATGAATAAGGTCTCATTTAATTCAGAAGAATGGTTTGAAATTTAATTAGGTCACCCATGTCTCTAAAAATATCTAATCAATTTTGATTAGACTTAGAAAAAATCTAAATCTTTGAGGTGGTCTGCCACTGCCTGTCTCTGTCTTCATCTTTTACGGCTGCTCTCCCATGCACCGTTTCCCTAGGACCCAAATTCATTGCTACCTCAGAGTTGCTGCCCTCATGGTTCTGTCAGTTTACAACATTTGTCTCAAACTTGCCACAAGACTGATTTCTTCACACCTTCAACTCTCAGCTTAAATGTCATGTCCACATGACATGTGTCATGTCCATCTGACACATGTCAGATGTTGACATGTCAGTCAACATCTGACCACTCCACCTTAATTCTGTCCACCTTGCCAAGTAATTTTCACATTACCGAAACCTGAAATCATCTCATTTATTAATTTTTTCTGCATTCCCTCTACTGGGATGTATGTTTCATAACAGTAGAGATCTGTTTTTCTTCATTTCTGTATCCCAACTTCATTGTATATGGTGGGTGTTGAATTCATGAGGGCTTACAGTAGAGTGTGACACCTCCCCTCCATGATACTCTATTCTTACTCTCTTGAAGTTCCTTCATTCCAAGGTTTTGACAATAGTTGGTGCCAGGATTCTGGAGGGAAATTCTTTGCCATAGACTGTGTGAAGAATTTGAGACATTATTCTACTTATAAGAGATAAGGAGAATGTGGTAAGGGTTGGAGTAAAGAAGATATTAGAGGCAGAGTGCTATACTACTTGTCTCCTTTGGATGTTCTTCCCTCCAAATTATGAGACCCATGAATAGTTGCTGTTGATTATAGAAGTCAAAGTGTTGAATTTCATCCCAAAGTGGTCTAATGACGGAAAAAAGCAAAAATCAAAAATCAAGGAAGCTAAAGCTTGAGAGATAGAGCAGAGGAGATGGGTGTTGGGCTTCACCAAAAAGGCCAGCAAGCTGTACTTTCCCAGCCTCAAGTCCCCCTCCCCCCCCAAAAGAGCCTGGAGTCAGCAATAGAGACATCGATGCTTTAAGCGATAGGGAGATCTTATATGTTTGAAGCAAGGTCCTGGAGTGATACCCTGCTGTGTGCAGCAGATGGCAGGCAGGACATGAAGACATGGCAGCAGTCTTCACTGGGGTATGCTGGGAGGTAGAGAGAGGGGTTACCAGTTACAGGGGGAATTGAAGTCAGGTTGGCTCATTGGTTACCAGGGAAACCAGCAGAGGAGCAAGCCCCTCACTGCCCTTTTGATGAGCTAGTCTGGTGGAGATGTTCTGATATAAATATTAGAACAATCATTAGCTGGGACTAGGGGCAGGTATGTAGACATTTGCTGATTAGGCTCTATGATTAAGAGGAATGATCAGTCGTGTGAGTAGGGTATGGGTGAGGCAGAGGCAGGTCAAGTGAGGATGTTCAGAGAGCAGGAGAAAAGTCATCATGAGTGGCCTGATCATATGCAGAAATATTGAAGGGACACTTCTCAAGGCCACAGAAATGGGAAGTTCAATACAATCTTGCCTAGCTTTTGTAGGGTAGGGAGAGAATGATAATTAAAATCTTTGCTACATAAAAGAATTGTGCATTAAAAGATACTCTAAAATGGAGGAAATGATTGAGAAATGATTAAGCCTGTCCACTAGATGCAAGAAGGGGGCTGTTCTGTAAAGTCTTTTAATACTGTATGTAATGACTAAGGTAAGTCTTGAAGAATCAGTCAATGTTTTCCAGGTAGACAAAGCAGTTGTGAGTGAAGAGTGTTTCAAGAAGAGATAGCAACATGTGAAATAGCATAGTGGTGTGAATCAGTATTCATTTAAAAAAAAAATAATTCAATCACCTTTAGTGAGTTCCTACTAATTGCCAGGCTCTGCACCAATCATGGAACTGCTGGGATTCCATTTTGCCCTGCAGGCAGCAGACCAAGGTAGAAGTTCAGAGCATAAGTTCTGGTGTCAGATGGACTTGAGTTCAAATCTTGGCTCTACTACTTCTGAGTTGTGCAAACGTGGGCAAATTACTTAATCTCTTTGTGCCTTGGTTTACTTGCTATGAGTATACATATGAAAATTCATGCTGGGCACTTTGCCCAGTGGCCCGAGCTTGTGCTTAGTCATTCAATCATGTCTGACTCTGTGACCCACGAACTATAACCCTCTAGGCTCCTCTATCCATGGGATTCTCCAGGCAAGAATACTAGAGTGAATTGCCATGCTCTTCACCAGGGGACCTTCCCAACCCAGGGATTGAACCTGGATCTCCTGCACTGCAGGCAGATTCTTTACCATCTGAGCTACCAGGGAAGTGCCCAGTGCCTATATGTGACCAAACTGTCAGCCACTAGTCCTTCTATCATGTTGTTAATCTGGTATAAATGAGTACAAAATACTTGTGTGGTGTACAAGATAATGAACTTTGTAACTGTTGCAGGAAGGGGGACCTCTTCTAGGGCCTAAGAGGCGGCCCTTGTCTAACACTCAGAAATGACTTGTCTGAGGAGACACATGTGCTGACACCCTCTATTGGGAAGAGGGTGCCTGGACGGAGAGCAAGAGGGTGAGGGAACCCAGGAGGACTGCTCTGCCACAAGGCTCACAGTCCCAGGCTTTATGGTGACAGGATTAGTTTTCAGGTTGTCTCTGACTAATCCCTCTGACTCAGGGTCCTTCCTAGTGGTGCACACATCATTCAGCCAAGATGGACTCCAGAGAGGAGGATTCTGGAAGTTTGGTAGAACATGTGGCATTTCCCTTTGACCTTTCTCGAATTCTCCTGGTTGGTGTTGGTTTGTTAGTTCTGAGTTCCTTACCAGACCTCCTGTCGTAAAATAACTCATGCAAGTTACAGTGCATGGCCAGAGGAGGTGGTTTCAATCAGTGTTTCCCCTAACATAACCACTGGCAGGTCTTTTTTGTAGTACATCATTATGGGGAAAGCTAGAGTTTTTCCAAACTCTTCTCCTGGGGCCAGGGGTGGGGATTCTTGATCTCATTCCACTGGTTATGAAAAGTTTTCACATAGAGGCAAAGCATCCTTGTACTTCTCTCCCGGAGGGTGGGGAGAGCTGCTGGCTGGGTACATCTGCATCACAGCTTTCTGGGTAAACTGGTCACTCCCTACAGATTTGTTATCATGCTAAAAGTGTCTCCTCCCTTCCTTTCTGGAGCTTTTGCAGCTGTTCCTGGAAGGAGACCCAGTTGAAAGGATTGTTATAGACCCGGCACAGCTGGGATCTTTAACGATCTGTCAGCGGCTCACAGCGAAGTTCCAACACCCTGAGGTAACGAGGAGGGTGGTGGAAGGCTCTGAGGAGGAACTGATTCTGCAACAAGCTAAAAGCTCCTTGGAAAGCTTGTGACACAGCTATGGAGAGGCCAGAGGCCTGGAGAGGGATGTGGGGAAGGAGGAGAGGAGAGGTTCTTCTCCAGAGATGTCTGGAGGGCAGACAAATGAGATCCTGGGGGAGACTTCCAGTGTGGGCAGTGGGGGAGACATCCCGGGGCCAAGAAATTATAGCCTCATAATAAACTGGTCAAAGCAATCAATAGTCACATTGATTGTCATTTGCTCACAAATTGCACACCTGGTGTCCCTCAGAAAATCTTGGCCACAAGACATAGACTGCTGTTCTGAAGGTTATGGACAGTAATTACTCTCTGTCCTATCGCCAGTCACAGTATCAGCCCCAAGACCCTTGGTCTCTTGATTCCAAAACAGGGCACAAAGGACCCAGCAAGTTAGTATGGAGAGTGCTGCTTCTTGCATGGCTGCATGGTTCGATGGCCCCATTTGTTTGGTTTTTAGGAACACTGATCATAAGCTAAGAGATCCAAGACCCTGTTATTTTAAAATTTCTTCCATAACCCGGGATTCCACCCTGCATTTTTCACACTTTTTTTGGCTTTTGTTTGTTTTGTTTTCCATGGTCAGGATTAATGACACAAATCCAGCCGTAATGAATAAATACATTGTTTGTGTCAGTAAAAATTTAAGTCAGAAGGGATTTTGTTTGTTGGTGAATTCAGATGATGACAAGCTCTGGATGTGGCTCTACCCAGAAGCACATGATGTCTTCGGGTCTCTGTATGTCTCTATTGTCATCTCTCAGTTTTACATTTTTCTTTTATTCTTTACGTGAGAGGTTTCCTCCAGAAGGCGGCAGAAAAAGTCACTAGTGGCTCTGAGCCTTTATTCTACTAGCTTCCACAAGTCCAACGTACAGAGGGAAGCCCTTGCTCAAAGGCTTTAGTGTAGAGGACTCTCACTGGTTAAACTGCCATGTGTACATCTTGGAACCAGTCATGGTGCCGCTTATCAGCAAAGCGTGTGTCACAGATGTGTCTATCCTTGACAGGGGTAATAGGGCCATTTGTATATGAACAGCTTTGAATGAAAGTAAGAGTTGTGGTGGTTCCCCAGTGGCAAACTGGGGTGCAACAAGCAGAGCATGAGTAAATGTGTGCAGGGGAGGTAAAAATTCCAAATGTTTTACTTCATACCGAAACTAGGTTTCAAGTCTGTATTGCTCATCCAGCTTTGATAGGTGAACTCTTTACCACTAAGCCATCAGGAAAGCCCATACTGCTCTTCCAATCATGAGTCCCCACAACAGTGGATAGATTTGGTTCAATTCAGTTCCACAAACATTTACCAGGCACTTACTATGTGCCAAGATCTGTGGGAGGCCCTGGGAAAGCAAAGAGGAATGAAACATAAACTCCGCTGTCAGAGATCTCACAGTTGATGACTAAGACTATAATAGATAGTATGGATGAGGTTCTGTAGAGTGGGATGGACAAAATCCACAACAGCACAGAGAAGAGAGTATTTATCATTGATCAGTGACTGACTGGGTACTGAGAAGACTCTCTCAGAGGGTCTTCAACACTTTGAGTCTTTAAGGGTGAGGAGGGTTTTGTTGGAAGAGTTAGAATCGGGGGAAGCATTACAAACAGAGGTATTGGCATGTGCAAAGGTACAGAGGTATGTTGTGTGGTTGAAACTGGATGAGACACAACAGGGAAAGAAGGCTCGTTAGGCTATGTCAAAAGCTTAAGTGAAGTTATGAATTCCCAAGTTTGGGAGGGGAGAGTGGTAGGCAGGTTCTAAGATGACACCCAGTGGTCAATCCCCTTGTACAGTCTCCTCCTCTGTGGGTGGGTGGACCCTATGTATATGAGGACATGTTACTCAATGAGGAGGTTATGTTCCATGGCACAGTTGACTGTAAGCAAAGGAGACCTAGTGGGATAGGCCTAATCACATGAACCCTTTAAAAGCAGAAAGTTTTCCCCAGTTCAGTTCAGTCGCTCAGTCATGTCTGACTCTTTGCAACCCCATGAATCGCAGCACGCCAGGCCTCCCTGTCCATCACCAACTCCCAGAGTTCACTCAGACTCATGTCCATCGAGTCAGTGATGCCATCCAGCCATCTCATCCTCTGTCATCCCCTTCTCCTCCTGCCCCCAATCCCTCCCAGCATCAGAGTCTTTTCCAATGAGTCAACTCTTCGCATGGGTGGCCAAAGTACTGGAGTTTCAGCTTTAGCATCATTCCTTCCAAAGAAATCCCAGGGCTGATGTCCTTCAGAATGGACTGGTTGGATCTCCTTGCAGTCCAGGGGACTCTCAGAAGTCTTCTCCAGCTGGTAGCAAAAGAGGAAACCAGAGATTTGGATGCATATGGTCATATGGAAAATTCTGAGAGTGGCCTTTGGCAGCTAATAGCAACACCCAGCTGATAGCCAGCAAGAAAACAAGGACCTCGATCCTATAACCACAAAAAACTAAATCTCCCTATCCATAAAAGAGCTCCAAGTGGATTCTTCCCCAAAGTCTTAGCTCAGCCTGGCTGGCACCTTGATTTTGGCCTTTGTAAAGCCTTCAGCAGAGAACTCAGTTGAGTCTGCCCAGTTTTCTGAGATCCTAAACTGTGAATTAGTCAGTGGGTGTTGTTTTAAGCTGCCAAGTTTGTGATGGTTGGTTCTTTATTAATAGAAAACCAATATAGATGAGAACAGTGAAGAGCTCATCATAGGATTGTACCTAATTGATTCCAAGACTCTCACAGAAGTGTAGGCTCCCTGGGTCTGGGCTTGTGTCTTGTGTTTAGCAGTCTATAACCAGCACCCATTGCTCTGCCTGGTACACAGAAGACAGAATGCAAGAATCACTTGAATGAACAGATTTGTGAACGATCAGTTCTAACCACTATTACACTTTGCACACTCTCTAGATGGCTAGTGAGCGTATAGCCTGTCTGTGTGTGTGCCACTCTGCCTGCCAGCCTGAATTCCTAGGATGAGCCAACAGCAGCCAAATGACTATTTCCTAAGCCAACAAGTTGTTTTGGAGTGTCAGTTCTACACACAGTGCTATGCTAGCTTTTCTGCAGGTAAAACCCAGCAGCTTAAAGCTCCAGTCTTCAGGAAGATTGTTGACTTATTGGGGAGTGAAGATCATCAAATGGAATGTAAGTAGAGGCAGTGTGTTATGGGGAGACAATCAATGGGTTTGTAGTGAAAGGACCCGAGTTTGAGACCTGGCTCAGCCACTTACTAGCCTTGTGACCCTAACCTATTATATAATATTTTTTGAGCCTCAGACTCCTCATCTCTTGGGCACCATGGTAATATTTATATCTCATTGCTGTTGTGACACTCATACAAAATGTTGGAGAAAAGCAATTTGCAAGCTGTAAAGTTATGTCCATATTAGTAGCAAAATGAAATCCTAGTAAAGTTAAAGATAACCCTAGAAATTGCTAGAGAGTCTGGGTTGGGTTGAGATTTCAAAGAATTCATGGTGGCAAGGGCATGGAAAGGGTGGGGGTGACTTTGGGGTAGAAGTATATCTAGAATTCATTTTTAAACCATTTAATGCATAAACTTTTCCTGGGAATCAACTGCATTCAACGAGTGCTGAAAATTTGACAAACAAAGAGCACAGAGACCTTAATATTCTTGTATTATTCAAGGATTCCATCCTTTCAGCATGGCTGGAGCAATCCAGCAGTTACGAAGATTTTAGACAATGACTCTGATCTCAATAAAAACACAAATTGCTTGATTAGGGTAATTACCAAGTGCTTTCTTGGCAGTCTGATGGGGTCAGTCAATAAGGTCAAACCAAATTTCTTTCCTGTCAGAAAAGAATGACTCAAAGCAGAGTCCCTTTGTGTGATATCCCCAGGGACTTGCTTCAATTAGTCCACACTGTAGGTTTGAGGGAGTCAGGAGGCAAAGCAGCTTCCAAAATCTTGGGATCCCAACTCTTTTCCTGTTTGGTAAATTCTTAACCACACTTTGATGGTGTGGGGCTGGGGCAAAGGGAGATGCTTAAGAAATATTTTAAGGTGACTGCAGAATAATAATGGTAATAAATAGATGGTAAGAAGAAATAGAGAATGGTGTGAATTTCAGCCCACAGCATTGAGCAGACTGAATTGAGGAGGAGGTACCAACTATGAGATGATGGCAGACTAATCTGTTGGTTTGTCTATATTACATTCTTTCCCTCTTCTTCTGATAATATAACTCTTCTTTTCTCTGGAGGCTGAGTGAGGCTAACTCATCTGGCCCTCCCCTCTAGTCACAGTGTTGGGCATGGGACCTAGATATGTCCAGTAAAATACCTGTACCTTTTGGTCAAAGTGATTTAAGAATGAATACACTCTGAACACTCTTTGATTCCCTTTAGACATAGGTATCAGGGAACATGTCTTTTGTTAGGCTGCCAGGGTTGCTAAACTAGATCTTGGGCTTCTGGAAACCATCGTAGAAGAGATACCATAGAAGACGTACCTGAAACATGGAGAGGAAGAGACTGAGCCCTGATGACTTATGTTGAACCTCTGTGTCCAGTAACATTTGAAGTCACTCATTTGACTTCCCTGTTATAAACACTAATATTCCTTTTTGCATGTGTGTCAAACCTCTATTCCTTGCAATTGAAATTAGCTTAACTTACATAAATACCAAATCTAAGGATCAAAAAACTTCCCACTTGCCAATGCTCACATTAATTCATTAGTCTAGAGCCATCTAGGCATTAAGTACAAGGCATTATTCTAGATGTTAGCAGCTACCAAGATTCCTTTAACTATCAGTAAGCATTACTGAGGAACATGCATGAAACAGATGCCAGAAGTTATTGTGGCACATTCTTTTTTGCCTTTGAGGACATCCCAATTTAGAAAGACATATAAACAAATCACTAAGTCTGCAAGTGTTTTGAGAGTTCAGAGCATGATGCTTCATGGTTAAAGATTACTTCCAAAAGCAGGAATACAAAAATATGATTAAAATATCTAAAATGTGATTCTTGCTGTTACTGAGTTTGCTGTTAAGATAAAGAGGAAAGGCATTCAAGAACTGAAAACTCCTGTGCTAGAAAACAATGTGAGATTAGAACACAATGGCAGGTGGTATAGCCAGTGGCTATGGAGTTCAGACAAGGGAATGATCCCGGAGAACTCCATTCATCCAGGAGGGCTTCCTGAACAAGGTTAACCCTGGAAGGGGCTTTCAAGACCAGATTAGATTCTGATTGGTTGCACATGATGTAGCTAGGAACTTTAGATCTAGATAGACAAGTTAGTAAGAGGGTGTACCTTTGGCCTCAGCCAAGATCAGCCTTTTTTGGTGGCTGGGAACCTTTCAGGGAGGCTGGAAATCCTAAAGTGAGGGTTTTTCATTAACAAAGCTTGGATATTCAGAGATCTCCTAACACCTTCCATATTTGACCAAATTTACTTTCATCTGCAATTATGAAAAAAATGAAGACCTAGAATATCAGTGGTTTAAACAAGAGAGATGTTTATTTCTCTCTCAGATGACTGAACATAAGCATTTGGGGTCTGGCATGGTTTCTCCAGGGTTCAGAGACTTAAGCTTCTTCTTGTCTGCTTTCTAGAGGGTAGTGTCCTTGTCCATGTTGTCACTGCTATGTTTGAATCTCATAACAGGGAGTGAGGAAGAACAAAGAGGGGACTCACATCCCTTTCCTATGAAGGCAGGACCTAGAAGTGCATTAGTCATTATTGCTCATATTCCATTGGCTAGAACTCAGTCACATGGCAGAGAGGGAAATGGCAACCCACTCCAGTATTCTTGTCTGGAGAGTCCTGTGGATGGGGGAGCCTGGTGGGCTGCTGTCCATGGGATTGCACAGAGTTGGACACGACTGAAGAGACTTAGCATGCATGCATGCATTGGAGAAGGAAATGGCAACCCACTCCAGTGTTCTTGCCTGGAGAATCCCAGGGACAGCGGAGCCTGGTGGGCTGCCATCTATGGGGTTGCACAGAGTCAGACATGACTGAAGAGACTTAGCAGCAGCAGCAGTCACATGGACACAGCTAGCAGCAAGAGAGGCTGGGAAATGTAATATGAGCATTCATGTATTAAAACTCAGGGATTCTAGACTTAAAGAAAAGAGAAGCATAAATATTAGGACACACCCAGTCTGTGTTACATATTCCTTTTCTAGGAGGCTGTTGGGTTGATGACTAAGGAACACATGCACTGAAACCCTTAACAAGAGCTAATCCACTTTCTTCTTTTTCCCAGCCCCACCCGTTAGCCTCCAAATGAAACTGAGAAAATGTAAGAAAAGAGAGAATGTTTGTTAAACACTATTTAAGGAATTTTCTGAGGCAGTTTAATCACTACATCACTATTATGAAATAGACATAATTATCCCTACTTTAAAAACAATGATCTGAGATAGAAAGGTGGGGAAGTAGCATTATTGACCCATTAGAAAGAACCAGGCACTTTATAATGATTAAATATGCCCAGCATTTAATGTTTGTTAACTCATTAAATCTTTACAATGTAGTCAGATAAATATTATTTCTTCTTGCATATATTAAAACCAACATTGGGAAGATAAGCCTGGAATTTGAATTCAGTTCTAATTCCAAAAGCCAGAATATTTCCATTGTACATACTACTTCCCACCATTGTCAGCTACAACTTTTTCAGTATGAGTTGATCCTTTTATTCACTTACTAACTAATTAATCAATCTATCACTTTAACAAAAGAGTTTTAAGCACTCAGAGTGTGTCAGGCTCAAGTCTCTGACCTCTTATGGCTCACATTCTAGACAGGGAAATATAATCATTGAAACAAACACTTATTGTGTGTTTATTATGACTAAGTCTGGTGTTATAAAGACAAGTACAATCCTTGGCATATAGTAGTACTCAATAAATATTGAATTAATTAAAGATATAACCCTAAGGGACTTCATGGTCTATTAGTTCAGATTCAGAACAATGTGAATTGGGGAAAGGATGCTACTTGCCTACAGCTCTAAACCGAAAGACAATCTTTAGATGTACTGGGTGTGAAGAACTGTTGGAGTCAGGACCATCTTCTCAATGTCTCCCTTATACACTCTTCTCTGAGCTCCCTGTGAGAAGCATGCTCTGAGCTCCCAGTGAAAACCAAGCAGAACCCAGGCTGCTGCTGCTGCTAAGTTACTTCAGTCATGTCTGACTCTGTGACCCCACAGACAGCAGCCCACCAGGCTCCCCCGTCCCTGGGATTCTCCAGGCAAGAACACTGGAGTGGGTTGCCATTTCCTTCTCCAATGCATAAAAGTGAAAAGTGAAAGTGAAGTCCCTCAGTCGTGTCCAACTCTTCTCGACCCCATGGACTGCAGCCTACCAGGCTCCTCCGCCTATGGGATTTTCCAGGCAAGAGTACTGGAGTGGGGTGCCATTGCCTTCTCCGAGAACCCAGGCAAAAAACACTGTTTGAGCTTAGAGCCAGTGACTAGCAAATGAGTTCATTCCTTGGCTTGCAGGAGTTGCCTTGTACTAAAAATCTGGTCATGGTTTCAGGGTGACTAAGGGCAGCTTGAGAAAGAGGAAAAAATGACAAGAACCCCTTAAATACATCTGTATCAAATCAACCCTGGATTTGGTAATGAACACAAGGCATTCCTGAATCAGAAGGGCCCAACATGGGGGAAATGTTGCTGGATACATTCTATGTATTGCCCTTTTGGTTTTTCCCCCACCTATCACCCTCCAGGGTACTTCTGAACCACATATCTAAGAGTTATCTAGGTGAGAACCAAGGGTAATGATGGCTTCCTGATGGAGATTTCTTAAAAGAAGAATGAATTTTAATATTTGGATGGATGCCCAGATGGAAAAAAAAGTATGAAAAGAAAGAGAGAGCATTGAAATAGAATGTTTGTAGAATGGAAAATGAAGTGAGAGGGTGCAAGAATTCTCATTATTCTAGGCACCACTATGGGGCTGCTGGCTTTTTAGTGGAATGATCGGTATCTCTATTCCTATTGTGCTGATAGCTGACAGGAGAATCTGATTCTGAGAGAGGAAAAATTGACGGTAATAATAATTCTTGTTGAAATTTGGGGTCATCTTTTAACCTGTCTCATAATGTAGTTGTGTTTTGAGTTGGGGAAATGGCTAAAAATGATTTCTTTAAGGGTAGAAACTTTTGGTCGCAATTTGGGTGCACAACTCCAGAGTGGTATGAAGTTTGGA
This sequence comes from Bos indicus, assembly GCF_029378745.1. Taxonomy (NCBI): domain Eukaryota; kingdom Metazoa; phylum Chordata; class Mammalia; order Artiodactyla; family Bovidae; genus Bos; species Bos indicus. The sequence continues at coordinate 46,909,172 of NC_091773.1, forward strand.
AGATCTTTAAGGGGGAGGGGAAATAAGTAGAATCAACCAAGGAAAGCAATCAATCCAAATATTTATATCCAAAATGAATGGTGTCATTAACTTAGTCACCTTGGAAAGTTATACACTGATTCCTCTGAAGCTCTCACAGAAAGAGTATTTTTGTAAGCTTTCTTCTTTTCTTTTATATTATTGTTATTATTCAGAGGAGGAATTGCGGCTATGCTATACACACATGTGGGATCTTAGTTCCCCAACCAGGGATGAATCATGCACCCCTTGCAGTGGAAGTGCAGAGTCCTAACCACTGGACTGCCAGGGAAGTCCCTTATTTTCTTTTCTTCAAAATGCCTTTATAGCCATTATCTGTGCTCTTCAGTAACGTAATTCTCATTGCTTTCTGGTTTCTCTTTGTTTAAAAATACACCAGCATATTAGGAAGGGTGGTAAGGAAATAGAAAAAAGAAATATAGTTAATATGTTAGCATGAAAAAATCATGTTGCATTCCTTGAAATGATCAAACAACGCTTGTTTATTGTAGGAAATGTCTAAAATTAACAAAAAAAAAAAAAAAGAGTTTTCTTGTAATCCCAGCCACAATGAAAAACACTTGTAACATCTTTCAGGCTTTTTAATGCCTACCTATGTGGCAGATTTGATGACTCATTATCACAGTGAGGTAGGAGAGAATAAAAAGATAATTAACTTCCCCATTTCACCCCTTCCCTTTCTACCCTCTTCTCTCAAGACATTCAAATTCTACTAAGGGGGAAAAAGCACTCTTGTCTCTGTCTTCCAAGGTTTAAGCTCAATTGTGTTTGGATTTGTGTGTGTGTTGAATGTGTGTATGTGAATTGGGTTTGAGGGATGAAAATTGTGTTGAATGTGTGTATGTGAATTGGGTTTGAGGGATGAAAATTGAGATGTGACCAACCAAGGCTTTAGTTTCAAAGATTAGGCTAGTGGAATTAAGAGAGAATTGTGCTATGTCGGGGAGGAAAGAGATAAATTGGTGCTTTTGTATAAAGGGTGGGGATAGCCCTAGACGAGAGCTGATGTGCCCAAGGGAGGCTGAAAGGAGAGAATGGAGCTTGAAAGGGTCTGAAGCTGCACCCCCCCACCACCCAGCACCCCAGAGTGGCATGATCTCTGGGGATGTGTCCCTAGGCAGAGAGCACTGAACAGCACTGTTTTGAGATTAGTGGCAGAAACTGCCTGTAGCCAAACCTATGACAAGTCCAGGTCTCTGAGGGGCATCTCTCTACTCATCTCCAGGACTGCTGCCCTTGTCAATATCAAGGTGTTCTATGAGGAATTATGGTAACAGAGGCACTTGACCGTAGTCTAGAGGTAGGCACCTTTTCCATTTCTTGGTACCACATAATCCCTGGGCTAATAGGAAGGTCCAAAGGAAAGGATGTGTGTAGGTGGGGGTGGGGGAGGGGTATGAAATAACAGTCCCTGACATGGTTCTTCCTTTCAGCTAGGCAAGATGGGACTCTAAACCAGATTTCATCCAGTTTAGAAAAAGAAAAGTGGTAATTCGTGCATCTGTATGGAAGGAGCGAATTCATGCCTGATATAGATGTGTTTTTCAAACACAGTCGGAATGAAATCACACTGTATAATGTATCACGATCATTCCATGCTGTTAAATATTCTTTGCAACATAATTTAAAGTAGCTGCATAATAACTCTTTGTGTAGCCAAAGTATAATTTATCTACTTCCCTGTAACTAGATATTTAGGTGGTTTCTACTAGTCTTATAAAAATTTCTGAGATTAAACAATTATACTGCTATATGTCTTTACTCACATCCCTTATTTCATTAATTTCCAAAAGAATTCCTGAGTTGAAGATTTTCCAGAATTCTAAAACTCTTGAACTCTTGATGCATATCAATAAATTTTCCCACAGAGGGAGTGTCTTACTTCTCACCAGTAGAATAGGAAGTTGTCCATTTCCTGGCACTCTGCTCAAGCCTGGGAAGTAGTGTTTTAAAAATGTTGGCAATTGGATGGGTGAAAAATGGTATTGCCATGTTTTAACACTCCCTTTAAAATAACAGGGCCATCATTTCTGTTCATCAATCACCTTAGTTTCAGACTTTTAACTAATTTGTAGACCTTATCTTCCTCCATAGATCATAGATTGCCCTGCTGAGCACAAATCACAAGATGTGTTACATAATAATAAAATGGCTAATAAAATGACTCCACCTAGATGCAAAGGAAGTGGGGGTCAGGTGTGAGACAGAAGTGTTCCTGGCTTAGCTGCTACTACCTGGCCATGGTTCTCTGTTATCGAAGAGGAGACAGGTATCTTGGGCGGCAGGTAGCCATCTTTGTGACAACTACTTACACACTATGCATCTGGATGGGTTACTTCACCCCTCGACGTGTCCATGTCCTCATCTGTTAGATGAGAAGGTAATCATTTAGAGAAGGTAATACCTACCTTGTTGGAGGACTAAATGGGACAGTTTTATAATGCTGTGAGCAGAGTGGTGACATATAGTAGGATCTCATGAAGAGTCAGCTGCTCTTATAAATATTTAAGTCTTTATTTTGGGATCCTATGTTGGGGTACACCTTTTACAAAATTGTAGACATTATCTGTGCTTCATTTATCTGTATACGTATAATGACTTGTTTTCCTTAATAAAATTTTGGTTTTCAAGAAATGTACATTACAAAAATTTTAAAGTTTAAAATAGAGGAAAAGGAAGAGAAAAAGAAATCCAAACTGTGATTCTTTTCTGTATTCTTTCCAGTCTTTCTTTATTTGCATAGCTATAATCATCATGTGTATATGATTTTGTACCCTAGCTTATACATTTATGTTAATTTCATATTGACATCTTGTCCTTATATTTGCCCTTTCTGGTGTTGTCTATATTGTTCCCTTGAATGAATGTCCTGTAGTTTCTATGATGATTCCTGTAATATCAAACATTTGGGGGTGTTTCTAATTTTTATTGCTATCCTAAATAGCATGATTGTAAACATTGTCTTTCGCATGGTGTTTTACATATTTTGACTTATTCCTTAGGATTTGGAACCAGAAATTAATTGCCAAATTGCATTTACCAACTGACAATGTCACCAACGAGCTGAAAATATATTTTACTGCACTCTAGGTAGCAAGGCTTTCTAGCTTTCAGTTATAAATATCATACAGACTTGAAAAGTGTAACCTCAATGCCTTTTTTAAAAAATTATCTTTCCTTTATTTTTTTCTTTTTAAAAAATATTATTTATTTTAATTGGAGGCTAATTACTTTACAATATTATAGTGGTTTTTGCCATACATTGACATGAATCAGCCATGGGTGTATATGTGTCCCCCATCCTGAACCCCCTTCCGACCTCCCTCCTCATCCCATCCCTCAGGGTCATCCCAGTGCACCAGCCCTAAGCACCCTGTCTCATGCATCAAACCTGGACTGGCAATCTATTTCACATATGGTAATATACATGTTTCAATGCTATTCTCTCAAATCATCCCAAAGGACACATACAGACTGAAAGTGAAGGGCCGGGAAAAGATATTTCATGCAAATGGAGACCAAAAGAAAGCAGGAATAGCAAAACTCATATCAGATAAAATAGACTTTGAAATATAGGCCGTGAAAAGAGACAAAGAAGGACACTACATAATGATCAAAGGATCAATCCAAGAAGAAGATATAACAATTATAAATATATATGCACCCAACATAGGAGCACCGCAATATGTAAGGCAAATGCTAACAAGTATGAAAGGGGAAATTAATAGTAACACAATAATAGTGGAAGACTTTAATACCCCACTCACACCTATGTATAGATCAACCAAACAGAAAATTAGCAAGGAAACACAAACTTTAAATGATACAATGGACCAGTTAGACCTAATTGATATCTACAGGACATTTCACCCCAAAACAATGAATTTCACCTTTTTCTCAAGTTCACACAGAACATTCTCCAGGATAGATCACATCCTGGGCCATACATCTAGCCTTGGTAAATTCAAAAAAATTGAAATCATTTCAAGAATCTTTTCTGATCACAGTGTGGTAAGATTAGATGTCAACTACAGGAACAAACTACTAAAAATGCAAACATATGGAGGCTAAACAACATGCTTCTGTATTACCAACAAATCACAGACAAAATCAAAAAATAAATCTAAATATGCATAGAAACAAATGAAAATGAAAACACAACAACCCAAAACCTCTGGGATTCAGTGAAAGCAGTGCTAAGGGGAAGGTTCATAGCAATAAAAGCTTACCTCAATAAACAAGAGAAAAATCAAATAAATAACCTAACTTTACACCTAAAGCAACTAGAAAAAGAAGAAATGAAGAACCCCAGGGTTAGTAGAAGGAAAGAAATCATAAAAATTAGGGCAGAAATAAATCAAACAAGGGAGACTGCAGCAAAAATCAACGAAACTAAAAGCTGGTTCTTTGAGAAGATAAACAAAATAGACAAACCATTAGCCAGACTCATCAGGAAAAAAAGGGAGAAGAATCAAACCACTAAAATTAGAAATGAAAATGGAAAAATCACAACAGACAACACAGAAATACAAAGGATCACAAGAGACTACTATCAGCAACTATATGACAATAAAATGGACAACTTGGAAGAAATGGACAAATTCTTAGAAAAGTATAACCTTCCAAAACTGAACCAGGAAGAAATATAAAATCTTAACAGACCCATCACAAGCATGGAAATCGAAACTGTAATCAAAAATCTTCCAACAAACAAAAGCCCAGGACCAGATGGCTTCACAAGTGAATTCTACCAAAATTTTAAAGAAGAGCTAACACCTATCCTACTCAAACTCTTCCAGAAAATTGCAGAGGAAGGTAAACTGCCAAACACATTCTTTAAGGTCACCATCACTCTAATACCAAAACTCAGTGCCTTTTAATTTGCATTTCTTTCCTGACTTGTGAAGAATACTTTTCTCTTTTACTTTCTAGAGCTAGTTATTTTTCCTCTTTTGTGATTTTTTTTTTAAAAGAACCATTATGATAGCTTCTAGAATTGAATTATATTAAAGCTGGTTTTCTCTCTACTTCAGAATGCTATTACATTGTCACCAATGGTTATTTAGTACCTACTTTATACACAGCTGTGAAGACATACCCCACATCCAGGGTAAGAGAAACCCACGTAAGACGGTAGGTGTTGCAAGAGGGCATCAGAGGCAGACACACTGAAACCATAATCACAGAAAACTAGCCTATCTGATCACACGGACCACAGACTTAACTCAATGAAACTAAGCCATGCCATGTGAGGCCAAACAAGATGGACAGGTCAGGGTGGAGAGGTCTGACAGAATGCGGTCCACTGGAGAAGGGAATGGCAAACCACTTCAGTATTCTCGCCTTGAGAACCCCATGAACAGTATGAAAAGGCAAAATGATAGGATACTGAAAGAGGAACTCCCCAGGTCGGTAAGTGCCCAATATGCTACAGGGGATCAGTGGAGAAATAACTCCAGAAAGAATGAAGGGATGGAGCCAAAGAAAAACCAATACCCAGTTGTGGATGTGGCTGGTGATAGAAGCAAGGTCTAATGCTATAAAGAGTGATATTGCATAGGAACCTGAAATATTAGGTCCATGAATCAAGGCAAATTGGAAGTGTTCAAACAGGAGATGGCAAGAGTGAACGTTGACATTCTATGAATCAGCGAACTAAAATGGACTGGAATGGGTGAATTTAACTCAGATGACCATTATATATCTACTACTGTGGGCAAGAATCCTTTAGAAGAAATGGAGTACCCATCATGGTCAACAAAAGAGTCTGAAATGCAGTACTTGGATGCAATCTCAAAAACGACAGAATGATCTCTGTTCGTTTCCAAGGCAAACCATTCAATATCACAGTAATCCAAGCCTATGCCCCAACCAGTAACTCTGAAGAAGCTGAAGTAGAACGGTTCTATGAAGACCTACAAGACCTTTTAGAACTAACACCCAAAAAAGATGTCCCTTTCATTATAGGGGACTGGAATGCAAAAGTAAGAAGTCAAGAAACACCTGGAGTAACAGGAAAATTTGGCCTTGGAATATGGAATGAAGCAGGGCAAAGACTAATAGAGTTTTGCCAAGAGAATGCACTGGTGATAGCAAACATCCTCTTCGAACAACACGAGAGAAGACTCTACACATGGACATCAACAGATGGTCAACACCGAAATCAGATTGATTATATTCTTTGCAGCCAAAGATGGAGAAGCTCTATACAGTCAGCAAAAAGAAGACCAAGAGATAACTATGACTCAGATCATGAACTCCTTATTGCCAAATTCAGACTTAAATTGAAGAAAGTAGGGAAAACACTAGATCATTCAGGTATGACCTAAATCCAATCCCTTATGATTATACAGTGGAAGTGAGAAATAGATTTAAAGGACTAGATCTGATAGACAGAATGCCTGATGAACTTTGGATGGAGGTTCGTGATGTTGTACAGGAGACAGGGATCAAGACCATCCCCATGGAAAAGAAATGCAAAAAAGCAAAATGGCTGTATGAGGAGGCCTTACAAACAGCTGTGAAAAGAAGAGAAGCAAAAAGCAAAGGAGAAAAGGAAAGATATAAGCATCTGAATGCATAGTTCCAAAGAATAGCAAGGAGAGATAAGAAAGCCTTCCTCAGCGATCAATGCAAAGAAATAGAGGAAAACAACAGAATAGGAAAGACTAGAGATCCCTTCAAGAAAATTAGAGATACCAAGGGAACATTTCATGCAAAAATGGGCTCGATAAAGGACAGAAATGGTATGGCCCTAATAGAAACAGAAGATATTAAGAAGAGGTGGCAAGAATACACAGAAGAACTGTACAAAAAAGATCTTCATGACCCAGATAATCACGATGGTGTGATCACTCACCTAGAGCCAGATATCCTGGAATGTGAAGTCAAGTGGGCCTTAGAAAGCATCACTACGAACAAAGCTAGTGGAGGTGATGGAATTCCAGTGGAGCTATTTCAAACCCTAAAAGATGATGCTGTGAAAGTGCTGCACTCCATATGCCAGCAAATTTGGAAAACTCAGCAGTGGCCACAGGACTGGAAAAGGTCAGTTTTCATTCCAATCCCAAAGAAAGGCAATGCCAAAGAATGCTCAAACTACCGCACAATTGCCCTCATCTCACACACTCGTAAAGTAATGCTCAAAATTCTCCAAGCCAGGCTTCAACAGTACGTAAACCATGAACTTCCAGATGTTCAAGCTGGTTTTAGAAAAGGCAGAGGAACCAGAGATCAAATTGCCAACATCCGCTGGATCATCAAAAAAGCAAGAGAGTTTCAGAAAAACATCTATTTCTGCTTTATGGACTACGCCAAAGCCTTTGACTGTGTGGATCACAATAAAATGTGGGAAATTCGGAAAGAGATGGGAATACCAGACCACCTGACCTGCCTCTTGAGAAACCTGTATGCAGGTCAGGAAGCAACAGTTAGAACTGGACATGGAACAACAGCCTGGTTCCAAATAGGAAAAGGAGTACATCAAGGTTGTATATTGTCACCCTGCTTATTTAACTTATATGCAGAGTACATCATGAGAAACGCTGGGCTGGAGGAAGCACAAGCTGGATTCAAGATTGCTGGGAGAAATATCAATCACCTCAGATATGCAGATGACACAACTCTTATGGCAGAAAGTGAAGAGGAACTCAAAAGCCTCTTGATGAAAGTGAAAGAGGAGAGTGAAAAAGTTGGCTTAAAGCTCAACATTCAGAAAACGAAGATCATGGCATCTGATCGCATCATTTCATGGAAAATAGATTGGGAAACAGCAGAAACAGTGTCAGACTTTATTTTTTGGGGCTCCAAAATCACTGCAGATGGTGACTGCAGCCATGAAAGTAAAAGACACTCCTTGGAAGGAAAGTTATGACTAACCTAGATAGCATATTCAAAAGCAGAGACATTACTTTGCCAACAAAGATCCATCTAGTCAAGTCTATGGTTTTTCCAGTGGTCATGTATGGATGTGAGAGTTGGACTGTGAAGAAAGCTGAGCGCCAAAGAATTGATGCTTTTGAACTGTGGTGTTGGAGAAGCCTCTTGAGAGTCCCTTGGACTGCAAGGAGATCCAACCAGTCCATGCTAAAGGAGATCAGTCCTGGACGTTCATTGGAAGGACTGATTTTGAAGCTGAAACTCCAATACTTTGGCCACCTCATGCAAAGGGTTGACTCATTGGAAAAGACCCTAATGCTGGGAGGGATTGGGGGCAGGAGGAGAAGGGGACAACATAGGATGAGATAGCTGGATGGCATCACTGACTTGATGGACGTGAGTCTGAGTGATCTCCGGGAGTTGGTGATGGACAGGGAGGCCTGGCATGCTGCGATTCATGGGGTCGCAAAGAGTTGGACTTGACTGAGCAAATGAACTGAACTGAACTTATACACAGAATTGTCTGGGCATTTGGTCTGGGTATAATAAGGGGAGAGAGCTGGATCTGATACAGAGAACGGCATTATAGCAGATAAAACCCAAAGGAAGACATAATGAGGCTGAATATCTTCTTGGATGTTTATTGGCATTTGATTTATTTTTTTTTCTGAATTATCCATTTAAGTCATTTGTTCATTTTTTTCTTGATCACTTATGGATACTCTGTATATTTTGATTATGTTTTGAAATGTTTTGCTGTATGTGTATGAGACTAAGGAAGTTATATATAAATTGCTTTAAACTATTTTGTTATGGAGCCACTAACAAACTTCCACAGACTAATGGCTTAAACAACAGACATTTATTTTCTTACAGTTCTGGAGGCTCAAAGTCCAAGATCAAAGTACATGCAGGTTTGGTTCTCTGAGGCCTGTCTCCTGGCTTGCAGGTAGCTGCTGTGAAATAATAGAAAATGTACATATTGGTCTCTGTCCCCATTTGCTGGCACAGACCTCCCAAAACCTTTGTAATGTCCTAAGTGATAAGAGTACTACAAACATCTTTTGTTCTAATATTTGGTCTTTGACCCTGGTTCCTGACACAGAGCTCCTAAGGCCTTTGGGATTTCCTAGGTAACAGGAGTATCTTTTGTTCTAAAGAGGCAACTCCTGGATGGCTTTAGGATGGGGTCTTGTCACAAGATAGACCAAGTCATGATTCAAAGCTTGGAAATTTCAGCTCATCCCCCATTCTCTGGGAAGGGAAGAGAGGGACTGGAGACTGAGTTAATGATTGATTATGCCTATGTGATGAAGTATCCAGAAAAATTCCCCAAGGTCCCCAGTGGCTCAGATGGTAAAGAATCTGCCTGCAATGCAGGAGACCCAGGTCCCTGGGTTGGGACAATCTCCTGCAGAAGGGAATGGCTACCCATTCCAGTATTCTTGCCTGGAGAATTCCATGGACAGAGGAACCTGGCGGACTACAGTCCATGGGATTGCAAAGAATCGAATATGATTGAGTGATTAATACTTTCACTTTTTCATGTGATGAAGTCTCCACAAAAATTCCCCAAGGTGGGGGGTTTGGGAAGCTTCCAGGTTGGTAAACACCTCTTTGTTCAGGGAGAACAATGAATCCAAGCTCCACGAGAACAGAAGCTCCTGGGCTGAGGACTCTTCCAGACTCTATGTATCTCTTCATCTGGCTGTTCACCTTTATCCTTTATCGTATATTTTATTATATAATCAATTGCTAAACGTGTTTCCCAGAGCTCTCTGATCTGCTTTAGCAAATAATGGAATCCACAGAGAGGGTCATGAGAGCCTCCAGTTTGCAGTCAAGTAAGACCGAAGTTGCAGGTAACCTGGAGACCTACTACTGGGGGAAAGCCTTGTGAGACTGAACCCTTAACTTGCGGGGTCTAATTTAACTCAATTTAGTTTCAGAATTCAAATGACTTGTAGTTCACCCAGCTAGTGTCAGAGAATTGGTAGGTATGGGGAAAAAAATCCCACATATCTGGTGTCAGAAATATTGTGTTTGAGAAAAAGGAGAAACACAGGGAGCTTTCCCTAGGCAGCTGCCTCCTCATTGTGTGTTCACATGGTGGTCCCTCTGTACAAGTGTTCCCTTGTTTGTCTAATTTTCTCTTCTTAAGAGGGTGTCAGTTAGATTGGACTAGGGACCACCCTAACAACCTCATTTTAATCTAATCATATCCTTTAAGGCCTTATTTCCAAATGCAGTCACATTCTTAGATACTTGGGGTTAGTACCTTAATGCATGAATATTGGGGGTGGAGAAGGTGATGGCACCCCACTCCAGTACTCTTGCCTGGCAAATCCCATGGACGGAGGAGCCTGGTGGGCTGCAGTCCATGGGGTCCACGACTGAGCGACTTCACTTTCACTTTTCACTTTCATGCATTGGAGAAGGAAATGGCAACCTACTCTAGTGTTATGGCCTGGAGAATCCCAGGGACAGGGGAGCCTGGTGTGCTGCCATCTATGGGGTCGCACAGAATCAGACACGACTGAAGCAACTTAGCAGCAGCAGCAGTGAGACAATTCCACCCATAACATACATACCTATATTATATATGTATACATGTATAGATTTTTATACATGCATATATACATAAATAAAAACATCTTTTAAAATTTATTCATGATAGCTCTCCACATAATACTTATTTGCATGTTTATTTAGTTGAATCAGAGACAAGGTGCTCAGCGCTGGTGCACTGGGATGACCCAGAGGGATGGGATGGAGAAAGAGGGGGGTTCAGGATGGGAGAACACATGTACACCCACAGCTGATTCATGTCATTGTATTGCAAAACCACTACAATATTGTAAAGTAATTAGCCTCCAATTAAAATAAATAAATTAAAAAATATATATATATATATTTTAAAAGATATTATAGTTGAGTTTCCTAGAAGCAAAGGCTGAAATGGCAATTTGTATACAGGTGATTTATAAGAGAAATACTCCCAGGAGAAAACTGTAAGTGCAATGAGGGAATTAGGATGGAGAAGGGGAAGAAGCTGGGATGTGATTTGTGGTTAGGTCCAGACTCAGCTTTAAGAGAATGGGAAGAGCAGACAGCAGCTTTGGCTGAATTGGTAGATTGTCCAGAGGACGTTTGTAGCAGTACCTGCAGAAGCTGGGCTAGGGCACTCCCAAGAGAGAAAAGATCCTGGACACCTGGACTAGACACAACGGCATCTGCAGTATCACCTTTTGCTTCATTTTGCCTGACACTTGGCCCATAGGTAGAAAAATGGTCTCCTACATTTGCTGATATTTTCTTCTGATATTTTTATGGCCTAAAAAATACTTGAAATTTATTTTCCTATCTAGTATGAGGTAGAAATATCATATAATATTTTCCTAATGGCTTATGAGTTTTCTCAATACCAGTCATTGAAATAGATTACTGGGGTCTAACAGGGGCCATAGTAAGTGGGAAATTGCTATTTGGTGCCAACATGGGCACCTCTCTGAGGTGAGAGCACAAGCTTTTTTATGATAATGAAATATTTTATTTATTCTGCCTCAAAGAACTACTGTTTGAGAACACATAATATTTATAATATTAATGGAACTTAATCCCTGGTAGGTCAGATGGTAAAGAATCTGCCTGCAGTGCAGGAGACCTGGTTTGATCCCTGGGTCAGGAAGATCCCCTGGAGAAGGGAGTGGCTACCCTTCTAGTATTCTTGCCTGGAGAATCCCAGGGACAGAGGAGCCTTGCGAGCTACAGTCAGTAGGGTCACAAAGAGTCAGACATGATTGAGCAACTAACACACCATCTAAGAGAAGTCCAACTTACATTTTTTTTCACATTTCAATACTGGATATTAATCAGAGAGATAGTCAAAATAATTATGGTCAAAGTTATTTGGTCAAAAACTTACAATAAACATTGGATGTTAATTTTGTTGTTCTTCCTGTTTAGTCACTAAGTCATGACCAACTCTTTTGTGACCCCATGTAGCCTGCCAGGCTTCTTTGCCCTTGAAATTTCCCAGGCATGAATAGTGGACTGGGTTACCATTGCCTTAACATACAGTTCAATTTTTGGTGTACAGTTATTTGGCTACAAGAAAGAACTTTTGCTTTACTCCATTAATAGGAATATCTCAGTGCTGGAGTGGCCTCTTCTTATTTCTTCTGCTGTTGATTTTTAGCATAGTTATTTGTGATTGTATGAATGGAATTGAGTGGAAAGGTACTCATTGTGTTTATTCTAAATAAGAGAACATAGCCGATTACTATAGTAATAAGGAAGTAGAAGATCAGTGCAATTGCCCAATATTTTTGAAGCCAACGGGTTAGGCCTAAGAGGCTCTAGCTAGTTATTATTGATCTAGGATCAAGCATTTATCCCAGTTATGCTCCCAGAGTGAGCAGGTAATAGTGGCAGAAGTGATGAAATTGGCCATTAGGAAGGTGCTTTATATTCAGCATTGATGTTCAACTCAAGCAGTGAGGTCCTATCACCATGTTTGAGAAGGTTTGTTCTTAGAGGGTGCCTGGTCCCTAACCTCCTGGAACTGAACCTCTGAGAAGATGGAAGGTTAAGTCTGACTCCGTGATCCTCATTCCTATCGCTGCTTCTCTTTCCTCTCAGGAGATCTGGTCCACATGAACTTCCATACTCTCTTCCTGGCTCTTGCCCCAGTGGCTGTCACTGCTGCATTTTCTTCCTTAAGGAAAGCACATCTGCCTTGGCTCATGGTGTATTTTCTTCCCTGGAGAATCCTAGGAAGATGCTTTCGTCCATCTTTCCTACAACGTCCAACTCCTCCAGCAAGTGACCTTCCTTCTAATCTTGGCAAAACCTTGCTGAGTCCTTAGTTGACCGCTTATTCCTTTTACAGTAGAAAAAGAGTTGTTCTATTATTTATCTTAACTTCTCATAAAATCTTCATTTTATTCTTTGCTTCACTTTTCTTATCATGTTGGTGCACTCCCTTCACCGCCAGCAAACTTCCCCTTCCTCCCTGGGAAGGATACCTGCTGTGTATGTTTTTATAATTCCTGTGGCTTTCTCTTATCTTGGATGACTTCATGTTAAATTAACTCAGTCTGGCTTGGGGCATTCACACCCATGATTGCTTTAGTGCTACAGTGACCTTGCTGGAAAGATCTAGTATTGCTGATGAACTCTCTAAAAAATGCTGACTTTAGCTTAGTGTGTGACTTGTCAGGGATGGGAGTTGGACATATCCCTGATTTTAGACCTGAAATTTGCTTGTTCAGTTGAATCAGAAATGAATGTAACAGGGAATGAGGTCTCCTAGCTATAGTAAAGAAGGAAGTAGGGTTACTATCCAATATAAATTATACCATGCGACCATTAAGTAGGAGAATGTTCAGAGAGGTTGATGAAATTGAGGCTTGGTTCCTTTGAATTAGCCTACAAACGACTCTATCAGGGTCATAATCAGTGAACGAGACAGGGTCAGTGATATTTGGGTCTAGCTGTGGATATCGAATACCAAACATATCCTGGGTGGCAGACGTTCTTCCTGAAGCTATTTGTTGTGTAGCTCCAGTAAGTCAGAAATGTTTGGAAGGTAAGATCAATACAACCTACCTGATCCAGTCTCTTCACAATTTAGATCTGTTATACTCATTCATTTATCATTCATTTAAAAATTTTTATATAACAGGACCAAGTTCACCCTCGACCAACACTGTGAAGTAGATAGTTAATTATTTTTGTGCCAATCGCCTCCTCTTTTGAAATATTCTGCTTTCCCCCACCTTTCTCAGGTGCTGAGGGTCATCATATTTGCTCTTTCCTTCCTTCTAACACGGCATTGCTTCTCTTGACTCTTGCTACTTCTCTAAAACATACCCCTTCATGATTCTCTTCCCACAGAACCCTGATATTCAGGGTTAAACAATCTAGCTAACCCCAAACTCACTGGACAGTCTGGCTAACCATTCATCTAAGGTGCTGTAATATTGCAGACTCAATTTCTGGCATCAGGGGGCCTTTTTGGAGAAGTCTTTTTTAGAAGGTGCTGGTAAATTGAGAGGGTCAGTGGAGAATATGCAAGTGGCTGCCTACTTTCAAAGCATAATTGTTAAAAAGTTTTTTAAAAAAGACTTTCCTATAAAATACTATGGATTTGGGTTAGAAGTAGATATTAGATAAAATACCAAACTGCATCATACCCTACAGGGCAATGTAACCATAACTTTAGGGGTTATCCATACTACTGGATAGAAATAATTTGCAAGTGTATTGTATAAAAATGTACAGGTTAACTTGTGAGAGTGTCCCCTCTAAACAATAGCAAGAACAATGTCAAATGGAAGTATATTCTCCTAGATAATTAAAAAAATCTTTGGGTAGGCTTGTGAAGCAGTGTTGTAATATCACACTGACAAGGACATATTTCATTTTTTCCAGGGGTTGAAGATACAAACACACACTGATGTTTTATACATGTATGTATATATAATACTATATGTTGTATATAGTATTATATATGCTATGTATGTATAACATATAAAATGATATATATTTATACAAATACATGCATATATATTTCTATTTCTCTCTCTATATATAACCACTTTTTAAAAATTGAAGTATAATTGACTTATATATTAATTTGAGATGTAAAACATAATGATTTGATGTTTTAATAAATTACAAAATAATCACCGTGATCATGCTAGTGACCATCTGTCACCATACAAAGTTACTACAATATTATTGACTGTATTCCCTATGCTGTACATTACATCCCTGTGACTTACAAGTAGAAGTTTGTACCTCTTAATCTCCTTCACCTATTACGGCCATCTCCCCTACTGACCCCCTTCTAGGAACTACTGGATTGTTCTCTGTATCTACGAGTCTGTTTCTGTTTTGCTATGTTTGTTCATTTGTTTTGTCTTTCAGATTTCACATATAAATGAAGTCATATGGTATTTCTCTTTCTCTGTCTTGTTTCATTTAGTATAAGGCGCTCTGGGTCCATACATGCAGTCACAAATGGCGAGATTTCACTTTCTTATGGCTGATTTCTCATATGTGTGTATCTTCTTTCTCAAGACTGCTTTGGCTGTTTGGGGCCTTTTGTGGTTCCACACAATTAGGATTATTTGTTCTAGCTCTATGAAAAATATCCTTGGCATTTTAATATGGATTGCCCTGAATCTGTGGATTGCTTGGATAGTATGGACATAAGAACAATATTAATTCTCCCAGTCCGTGAGCACGACATATCTTTTCATTTCTTTGTGTCATCTTCAATTTCTTTCATTAAGGCCTTATAGTTTTCAGAGTATAGGACTTTCACCTCTTTGTTTAAATTTATTCCTAGGTATTTAATTCTGTCTGATAGAATTGTAAATGTATTGATTTCTTAATTTCCCTTTAGGATAATTCATTATTAGTATATATTAATAGAAATACAACACATTTCTATATATTAATTTTATATTTTACAACTTTAATGATTTGTTACTTCTAATAGTTTTTTTTGTGTGTGACACCCTTTTATAGCATCATATTGTTGGCAAATAGTGACAGTTTTACTTTTTCCCTTTCAAATTTGGATATCTTTTATTCTTTTTATGTCTGATTGCTGTATTTAGGACTTCCAGTACTATATTGAATAAAGTCGTTAGAGTGGGCATCTTTGTCTTATTCCTAATTTTAGAGGAAAAGCTTTCAGCTTTACACTGTTGAGTACGATGTTAGCTGTGGGTTTGTCATATATGGTTTTTATTACATTGCCATATGTTTCTCTCACACCTGCTTTGTTGAGGCTTTTTTAAAAATCATGAATGGATGTTGAATTTTGTTAAATCATTTTTATGCATCTATTAAGGTGATCATACGATTTTTGTCCTTTGTTTTGTGAAAGTGAAAAATGAAAGTGAAGTCAGTCATGTCTGACTCTTTGCAGCCCCAGTGACTGTAGCCTACCAGGCTCCTCCATCCATGGAATTTTCCAGGCAACAGTACTGGTGTGGGTTGCCATTTCCTTCTCTAGGGGATCTTCCTGACCCAGGGATTGAACCTGGGTCTCCCGCTTTGCGGGCAGACACTTTACCATCTGAACCACCAGGGAAGCCCCTGGTTTTGTTAATGTGGTATATCACATTGATTGATTTGCAGACATTGAACCATCCTTGCCTCTCTGGAATAAATCCAAACTGATCATGGTATATGATCTTTTTAATGTATTGTTTAGTTCAGTTTGCAATATTTTGTTGAGGATTTTTGCATCTATGTTCACCTGGGATAGTTTTTGAGGTTCTTTTGTCTAGTTTTCATGTCAGGGTAATGTTGGCCTCATATAATGAGTTTGAAAGTTCTCCTTCCTCTTCAATTTTTTTGGGAGGGTTCTACTTAAGACGGAGTGTTATTAATGCTTTACAGTTTTGTTAGAATTCCCCTTTGAATGTCTGTTCAAATTTTCTATTTCTTCTAGTCTTGGAAGATTGTATGTTTCTAGTAATTTATCCATTTCTCTAGGTATTGTTCAATTTGTTGATATATAACTCTAGTACTAACTTATAATTCATTGTATTTATGTGGTATTGATTGTAATTTCTCTTTTATTTCTGATTTTATTTATTTGGGCCCCTTTTTTCTTTTTTTTTTTTTTTTTCCTCTAATTTTATTTTATTTTTAAACTTTACATAATTGTATTAGTTTTGCCAAATATCAAAATGAATCCGCCACAGGTATACATGTGTTCCCCATCCCGAACCCTCCTCCCTCCTCCCTCCCCATACCATCCCTCTGGGTCATCCCAGTGCACCAGCCCCAAGCATCCAGCATCATGCATCGAACCTGGACTGGCAACTCGTTTCCTACATGATATTTTACATGTTTCATTGCCATTCTCCCAAATCTTCCCACCCTCTCCCTCTCCCACAGAGTCCATAAGACTGAAACTCTTCAAGCCAGGAGGGAATGGCAAGATATACTTAAAATGATGAAAGAAAATAACCTACAGCCCAGATTATTGTACCCAGCAAGGATCTCATTCAAGTATGAAGGAGAAATCAAAAGCTTTTCAGACAAGCAAAAGCTGAGAGAATTCTGCACCACCAAACCAGCTTTCCAACAAATACTAAAGGATATTCTCTAGACAGGAAACACAAAAACGGTGTATAAACTCGAACCCAAAACAATAAAGTAAATGGCAACGGGAACATACTTATCAGTAATTACCTTAAATGTAAATGGGTTGAATGCCCCAACCAAAAGACAAAGACTGGCTGAATGGATACAAAAACAAGACCCCTACATATGTTGTCTACAAGAGACCCACCTCAAAACAGGGGACACATACAGACTGAAAGTGAAGGGCTGGAAAAAGATTTTCCATGCAAATAGGGACCAAAAGAAAGCAGGAGTAGCAATACTCATATCAGATAAAATAGACTTTAAAACAAAGGCTGTGAAAAGAGACAAAGAAGGCCACTACATAATGATCAAAGGATCAATCCAAGAAGAAGATATAACAATTATAAATATATATGCACCCAACACGGGAGCACCACAGTACGTAAGACAAATGCTAACAAGTATGAAAGGAGAAATTAACAATAACACAATAATAGTGGGAGACTTTAATACCCCACTTACACCTATGGATAGATCAACTAAACAGAAAATTAACAAGGAAACACAAACTTTAAACGATACAATAGACCAGTTAGACCTAATTGATATCTATAGGTCATTTCATCCCAAAACAATGAATTTCACCTTTTTCTCAAGCGCACATGGAACCTTCTCCAGGATAGATCACATCCTGGGCCATAAAGCTAGCCTTGGTAAATTCAAAAAGATAGAAATCATTCCAAGCATTTTTTCTGACCACAATGCAGTAAGATTAGATCTCAATTACAGGAGAAAAACGATTAAAAATTCCAACATATGGAGGCTGAACAACACGCTGCTGAATAACCAACAAATCACAGAAGAAATCAAAAAAGAAATCAAAATTTGCATAGAAACGAATGAAAATGAAAACAATATTTGGGCCCCTTTTTTCTTGATGAATCTGGCTAAAGGTTTATCAATCTTGTTAACTTTTCAAAGAATCAGCTTAGTTTTATTGATCTTTTATATTGTTTTTGTCTGTATTTCATTTATTTCCACTCTGATTTTATAATTTCCTTACTTCTACTAAATTTGGATTTTATTTGTTATCTTTCTAGTTACTTTAGATAGAAAGTTAAACTGTTTATTTGGGACCTTTCTTGTTTCTTGAAGGTAGGTTTGTATCACTATGAACTTTCCTCTTTTTCTATGTTCCATAGATTTTGCATCATTGTGTTTCCATTTTCCTTTGTATCAAAGTTATAAGAAATTTCCTCTTTGATTTTTTTCATTGACCCATTGATTGTTTAGTGGTATATTGTGTAATATCCATGTGAAGACATTGTGTATCTTCTGTTATTTGTCTTCTCTTGGTCTCCTTGTGGTTTTGTAATTGTCTTTACTATTATGTTTCTCTTGTGTGTGTGTGTGTATCTTTTGTATTGTTTTCATTTGTGGTTGCCATGAGGATCATAGATCAGTTCAGTCACTCAGTTGTGTCTGACTCTTTGTGATCCCATAGACTTCAGCATATCAGGCTTCCCTGTCCATCACCAACTTCTGGAGCTTGCTCAACTCATGTCCATCGAGTTGGTGATGCCATCCAACCATCTCCTCCTCTGTCATCCCCTTCTCCTCCTGCCTTCAATCTTTCCCAGCATCAGGGTCTTTTCCAATGAGTCAGTTCTTCACATCAGGTGGCCAAAGTATTGGAGCTTAAGCATCAGTCTTTCCAATGAATATTCAGGACTGATATCCTTTAGGATTGACTGGTTTGATCTCCTTGCAGTCCAAGGGACTCTCAAGAGTCTTTTCCAATACCACAGTTCAAAAGCATCAATTCTTTGGCATTCAGCTTTCTTTATGGTCCAACTCTCACATCCATACATGACTATGTCAGCAAAGTAATGTCTCTGCTTTTTAATATGCTGTCTAGGTCATAGCTTTTCTTCCAAGGAGCAAGCATCTTTCATTTTCATGGCTTCAGTCACCATCTGCAGTGATTTTGGAGCCCAAGAAAATAAAGTCTGTCACTGTTTACATTGTTTCCCCATCTATTTGCCATGAAATGATGGAACTGAATGCCTTGATCTTAATTTTCTGAATGTTGAGCTTTAAGCAAACTTTTTCACTCTCCTCTTTCACTTTCATCAAGAGGCTCTTCAGTTCCTCTTTGCTTTTTGCCATAAGGGTGGTATCATCTGCATATCTGAGGTTATTGACATTTCTCCCAGCAATCTTGATTCTAGCTTGTGCTTCATCCAGCCTGGCATTTCACATAATGTACTCTGTATATAAATTAAATAAGCAGGGTAACAATATACAGCCTTGACATACTCCTTTCCCAATTTGGAACCAGTCCGTTGCTCCATGTCTGGTTCTAACTGTTGCTTCTTGACCTGCATACAGATTTCTCAGGAGGCAAGTAAGGTGGTCTGATATTTCCATCTCTTTAAGAATTTTCCACAGTTTGTGGTGATACACACAATCAAAGGCTTTGGCATAGTCAATGAAACAGAAGTAGATGTTTTTCTGGAATTCTCCTGCTTTTTCTATGATCCAACGATGTTGGCAATTTGATGTCTGGTTCCTATAGGTTGATATCTACTATCCTCTGGTTACCAGGAACCAGGAATCAGAGGATAATAGATATCAATCTATAAATATAGCCATTTATTTTAAGCTGGCATTTGTGTTTGAATGTGTTCTAAAAGCACTACATATGTCACATGTACCCTTCTAATATCTTGACATCATTTTTTATATCCTTTTATCTTGTGTATCCTTTATTTATTATAGTTGATTTTACTACTTTTGTTTTTTAGCCTTCATAGTAGCTTTTTAGTGGCTGATCCACTGCCTTTACTATATATTTGCCTCTACCATGATGTTTTTTAATTTATTTTGTTATTTCTAGGTCACAGTAGAAAAGTGACCTTTAATTTTCCACTTAAAGAAGATCCTTACTGTTTCTCGTGAGACTAGTTTAGTGATTTTAGAGATCAGTTTTGCTAATTTCCAGAACTTTGTCTCTCCTTTACTTCCAAATGATAACCTTGAAAGGTAGAAAATTCTTGATTGTAAGTTTTTTCCTTTCAGCACTTTAAATATATTGTGCCATTCCCTTCTGACCTACAAAGTTTCTGCTGAAAAGTCTGCTGCTGACGGTCTTCGGAGGGTTCCCTTGCATATAACTAGTTGTTTTTCTCTTTCTGCCTTTAAAATTCTCCCTTTTTAGCATTTGTCATTTTAATTACAGTATGCGTTGGTGTGGATCTTTTGGGGTTCATTTTGTTGGGACTCTGTACTTTTTGCATCTGGATATCTTTTCTTTTCCTGGTTAGATAAGTTTTCTGTCATTATTCAAATAAGTTTTCTACCCCTTTCTTTCACTGCTCCTTCTGAGACTCCTTAGTATGCTTGATATTGTCCCAAAGATCCCTTAAACTGTCCTTATGGTTTTAAATTCTTTTTTTCTTTCTGCTGTTCTTATTGGGTGATTATTATTCTTTCTTCCAGATTGCTTATATATTTATCTAATCTGCTATTAATTCTCTTCAACTTATTTTAAAATTTCACTTATTATATTCTTCAGCTCTGATTGGTTCTTTTTTTATTGGACTGTAATTGCTTTACAATGTTGTGTTAGTTTCTGCTGTACACTGAAGTAAATCAACTTTATGTATTGGAGCTACCCTCTTGGACTTCCCTCCTTCCCTCCACACCCTAACTCACCCATCTAAGTCATCATAGAGCACCAAACTGAGGTTCCAGTGCTTTATATTTATAGTAGGTTCCCACTAACTATCTATTTTACACATGGTAGCATATATATGTTCATCTCAGTCTCCCAATTCATCCCACCCTTCCCTTGGCCCCTATGTCCACATGTGCATTTCTCTAAGGAAATATGGACACAGATAGTCACATACATATAAACACACACAGAACTCCACGTGAAGATGAAGGCAGAAATCCACTGATGCATCTACAAACCAGGAAACACCAAAGATTGCCAGTAAACCACGAGAAACTAGAAGAGAGACGTAGAAGAAATTCTTCCCTCCTAACTCTCAGAAGGAACCAACACTGCTAACACCTTGACCTCGTATTTCTAGCCTCCAGAACCGTGAGATAATCAATTTCTGTTGTTTAAGCTACTCAGTTTGTACCCTCTGTCACTGCAGCCCAAGGAATCTAATACAGGGACCCCAGAGCGTGGGGCCCCTGCTTTCTCTTCTCTTTGTCCCTCATGCACCAGAGCAGTTTCCTCCAAACTGTGTTCCCTGGAGACAGGTGCTTCCCCAGATCTTCCTGAGGGACCAGAGGAGACCAAGCCAATAAGTAAATAGGCCCATATCTCAGCAGAGCAGCCTTGCATTCTGTGTTTTTATACCTTTTGGCCTCCATGTAAAAATTTGCTTTCAAAAGCAATTCATTTGCCAAAACAGTTAGAAACCCCTGTAGCTACCCTAACAGTGGGGGCTCCTTTTTTTCACCACTTTGTGAACCTTCCAAATGTTCTTGTGCAGTGTTTTCTTAGTCTGTGCTGGACTATGATAAATTCCCTCTTGTGATCACTGTTTGCAAGGCTGAACAATGGACCTGCTCCTGGAAATGTGAAATCAGGAAAGAGGAAGTCTCCAGGCACTGAATTAACAGGGCTGTTTTTCCCCACCCAGCTCCAGAAGGCCAGGTTTCGAAGCCCTCCCCAGAGAGCAGGGTCTGCCAGAAGCATGGGCTGGGGCAGGGAGGTGGGGGTGATTATAGGCAGGAAGAGGAGAAAGAGAATGACATGACTTGTCCTGACCCCATGATGGTTTTTGAAAAGCAGTTTTATCTGGCTTGGGTTTCTGCCTCACCCCTCTGACCCAGGGTGGTGCTCATCACCTTTGCTCTCACCTGTAGGTACTGCTCTCCTTTTTCCAGAATCAAGGGCTCATTTGCTCCATTGTGTGGTGAGTACTTTGGGTCATCTCCGCTGTGGGCTGGTATGCACCTAGAGACGTACTCTGCCCTTCTACTAGCCTCCCAGAAGTCTTCACTCTTCTCTTTGCCCCATGGTCCAACTGCATCACACATTCACGGAGCAGCTGATTAGGCCTTCATGGTCAAGTCTGTTAGTTGCTCAGTCATGCCCTACTCTTTGCAGTCCCATGGAAAGTCCTGGGACTGCGGCCCACCAGGCTCCTCAGTCCTTGGGATTTTCCAGGCCAGGATACTTTAGTGGTTTGCCATTTCCTTCTCCAGAGTCATGGTCAAGGGTACTTCCGTAACTACACCTGTGACCACAGGCCATGGAGAGATGAGAAGTAGAGCAGTCTTAGTAATGAGATAAAAATTAGCCCTGTGCTATGCATGGTTCCAAGGGCCCTAGCAATTCTATTAGGCAGGCACTACTATCCTCATCTATTACTGTTGTTGTTTAGTTGCTAATTCATGTCTGGCTCTTTTTGCAACCCCATGGACTGTAGCCCTCCAGGCTTCTCTGTCCATGGGATTTCCCAGGCAAGAATACTGGAGTGGGTTGCCATCTGACTAATGATGAAATTGAGGCTCAGAGAGGTTAAATAAGTTATCTAATGTTGCATGGCCCATAAATGAGAGAGCAGGAATCTAACCCAGGCAGTCTGGCTCTAGAGCCCTGCTCTGAAGCACCATGTACATCACCCTTAATGGAGACTCACAGTAGAAGGCCTCAGTTACAGGCCCAGGAGAATGAATGTTTGGGTGTGTTTCTGTGGTCTAAGAGAGTGTTGAAAATAATAGGGAAGGTGCAAGTTAATAGTAATCCACAAATTAACATGGATGTTACCTGTTATACAAAGAGCCTAATAAGAACTACAGTAATTACTGAGGTAAATTGCCATGGTGACTTTTTATTTTTAATTTTTGCCAAACATAAACAAGTGGCAGATTATTACAACCTCTCATCAGGCCTTAGGCTAACCTAAAGGAAATGTTAAAGTATTGAAGGGAACCCCTTCCCTCAACCACAGTAAGGTGGCTCGGCATCACTAAAGGTGATAAATAGCCAATACATTTTATTGTCATTTCCATATCTGATTTCCCTGGGAAGTTAGACGTCTTTGCCAAGAATGTCCTAGAAATGAATGCAAGCAAAGAATTCTTTTCTTAGTACCTATTTTTAATGCCACATTGGTTCTATGGTCCTTCCTCTCCAGGTTGTGGAGTTGAACGCCTTTGCTGGGTGGTAGCCTTTGCCACCTGTGGGGTTAGCCCTCCTCTGGAGATAGGTTTCAATGTGATTTCCATGGCAGGGTCCAGGTGGTGACCTAAAGCTGAGAGCCCAGGTCATACTTGATTGATGGCCACCACTTCCTGGCTAATTGGTGCGTGGGCCTCCCTGCCACACCAGGCTCTAGCTTATGGAATTCTATTCTTTGCTTGTCCTCGCACTGGTGGAAAGTGCAATTTCCAGCTTCAACATGTGGGACCATGAGCTCCAGTTCACCCAGGCTACATGCCTGTGAAGTAATTGAAGCCGGAGCTTCCAGTGGACTCTCACTGCCGGGCTGAGTGGGAGGTTAAAAGACACAGCTGCTAATAGGCACTGAAAGCTGTGCTGTCTCCCTGGAGGCACGAGGCACTCGCACAGGAGATCGATATGGCAGCGATTATCCCACTTCTATCATTGTCCCCTTTCACCCAGACCAGATAATGGGAGGGTTGTCCCCAGAGTCCGCTATTAATATTACGTGGAGAACTGGAGGTGAGACCAGAGGAGGCAGTGGCCTCATTTCCAAGTGCCTTCTCCTGCGGACTTTTGATTATAGGACTATTGACCAGTCTATTCTTCTAGACAGATCTTCTCCTAAAAAAAAAAATCCTCCATGGAAATTCAATTTATGAAACAGCAACGAGCAAAGGTGGCAGGAGTCATTGATGCTTCATTCCGTGTTGCCATGGCCCAGCTTGGGTTCGCCAGCCGAGGGGGGCAGCGTGCGTACCTCCTCCTCTGTCTAGGAGTTTTCTTCTGCAGCCGCTATAGTGGCTCTTTCAGCTGACCCACAGGGTCACAGGAAATTGAGGGGTTTGTGATGCCCCAGGGGCCACCCTCAGGCTTCCCAGGTGGTGCTAGTGGTTAAGAACCCGCCTGCCAGTGCAGGAGACATAAGAGACACAGATTTGATCCCTGGGTCAGGAAGATCCCCTGGAGGAGGTCATGGCAATCCACTCCAGTATTCTGGCCTGGAGAATACAATGGACAGAGGCGGCTGATGGGCTACAGTCCATAAGGTCGCACAGAGTCGGACACGACTGAAACGACTGAGCACATGCGCACTCAGGGCCACCCTCAAACAATTAGGTTCCAGACATGGCCGAAAAATACTCCAGTTTTCTGTCACTCACTGGGAAATATTTGAGATGAGTTCTACACAGATCTTCAGAGTATCCCCAGTAGATTGTGGCCCTGCTGTTCTCAGAGATAATCTACTTATGAACACACCCTTTGTGGCTTCTTTTACCTTCCTAGTTTCTCTTTCCCCACCTGTGCTTCCCGGGATCATCTTTGAATATATTATACTACCCATGTCTTAATCACTTTCTCAGGATGTTCATCTGGGGGCATCAAGTCAAGACAGCAGGGAGAGAGGCTCAGAGCTAGATCATTTGGCTTCCTCCTTTCCCCTGCCCCTGGCCCCACTCTCCTCCTCCCTGAAACTCCTGTGGAATTCCAAGCATGCTACCCAAGGGCTGTCTATCCCCTTTTCACACTGAAAACCCCCAAGGCTTAATTGATGTGTTCCCCCCAAGTCCTGCTCTTTTTCTTGCTTTCCTTATCTTTGAAAATGGCCTCCAGTTCCCCAGGGCCAGAAACTCTAGTCTTATACTTCTTATGGTCCATCGACTAAACTCCTCTTGCTCCTCATATATCCTCCCAATTCTATCATCTAAATAGTTCTTGAACACCATGGTTAGAACCCATCCTAACCATCTCCACTACCATAATCCTTCAGACCCCACATGTCCTGGGAAGGGTATTTGCTTGGTGTTCTCTCCAGTAGATGCTGTTGGTGCCATATCCAGAACTCCTTGACAGCTGTTCTGGGTGAGTTCAGTGAGTGCTGCAGGTAACAGCTTAAACCTGTGGACTTCTGCAAAGAATTATGCTTGGCTTACAATCTACCTAATGCAGGGATGCTGGGAGATTAGACCCTCTTACTCCCCAGGAGCATCTGATGACTGATTCAGAGTTCAATGATGCCCAGACCCTCATGTCAAGGTGGGACCACTGTGTGCTGCAACCTGAACCTTAGCACACTCCGTGGATCAAGTCAAAGGTGGGCTATCTGGGACCAAGCCTTTGCTGTGTTTCTCTCCTTTACTTATTCTTTTCTCTTCACTCTTTTATTTTTTTCCTGGATAGCAGTCCATTTAAATCACATGGACCAGAATACCCATCTAAGGCTCTGTCTCTAGGTAGCTCAACATGAAAATCTTCATGAACTAGTGGCACTAACCCTACTCTTTATAAAATATTCTCTGCTGCAATCAAATGTTTGGGAAATTTTTATAGGCAATGTTATTTATTCTTTGCTTCAATCCTTCTTTGGAGTAAGTTTCTCGCTTGTCCTTTTTGCTGTCTCTTTCTTGAATTTTCTTCTTCTCTCCATCCCCTTTGAATCAGTAGCCCTGTGAAACCATAACATTTTCTTGCTAAAACTGTGTTAAGAATTTTTTAATCTGTTTTTCAAAGTATTTATATCAGTCTATTAGTTTTCTTCTTTTGAAATATCCTTTTCTAGTTTGGGTATCAGAATAATGCTGGCCTCATGGAATGAGTTGATAAGCAAGGCAAAGTTAGTGTCAGTTCTTCCTTGAATACTTGATGTGTGCACAGTCACATCTGACTCTTGCAACCCCATGGACTGTAGCCCACCAGGCTCCTCTGTCCATGGAATTTCCCAGGCAAGAATACTGGAGTGAGTTGCCATTTCCTCCTCCAACTACATACCTGGTTTGCCACTTCTATCTTTTCTCCATCCCCAACATCCAGCCTGCCTCTGAATTCCAGAATGCTGCAAGGCCTTCTGTAGCCATGTTGTAATATGCTGGGATTTATTTCCTGCATGTATAAACTGAGAATGGTAAAAATATATAGATTTCTGAATCTCTTGTTGTGCTAGCATTCTATGTTTTCCAGATGGATTTTCATGCTGTTTACATTTTTACCTTTTTAAAGAAGAGGATTTCCCATCTATCCCCAGTAACCAAGAGTCCTGATTGATAACAGACTGCAGACACACTGCAAGTATATAAAGATCAAACAAATGCATATTTCTAATGAATTATTTACATTGTGTATAAGCATTAGTGCGAGTGGTTTTGTTGAAATGGAATCACAAGTTAAAAATCAGTGCTGGATGAAGGGAGGGGAATATTTCTCATTTCCAGTTAGATGGAAGAAAAGACTTCTGGGAAGAGCAGAGATTTTAAGGACTTTTATACTAGGGCAGGGAGAAGGCCCAAAGGCATTTTAGCAAAGAGACAAATCTTCTAGTCACAGGATATAGAGCAAGAGAAAAACTAAGATGAGGAACAAAGAAGTATCCATTTAGGTCTTTTGCCCATTTTTTGATTGGGTTGTTTGTTTTTTAATATTGAGCTGCAGGAGCTGTTTATATATTTTGCAAACGAACTTCTGGTTCCCAGGAGTGGGGAGGAGGGATAAATTGGGAAATTGATATTTGACATATGCACTACAACTTATAAAATAGATAGCTAATAAGGACCTATTGTATAGCACAAGGATCTCTAGCTGATATTCTTTAATGACCTATATGTGAAAAGAACCCTTAAAAAAGATAGATACATGTGTATGTGTAACTGATTCATTTTATAGCATACCTGAAACTAACACAACATTGTAAATCAACTGTATTCCAAATTAAAACAGAAAGAAAGAAAAGATGAAGGGAAAAGAAATGGTAAATGTGGTGGGCTCTATGTCCATCCTGAGCAAAGCAAAACCCAGGGACTCCTGCATTGTCAGTCACGTTGCATGTATATTGAAAGTAGGAGTTAAGTGCTTCATAAAGAAAGTGAACTGGGAATGTTGTGGAAATAGTAGTAATAGGGAATATAAGTACAGCCAACATTTACTTACTGCTTACCGTGTGCTTGATTTTGGACCAAGTGCTTTACATGTAAGAGCTTGTTTAATCACCCCAACATGGAGATGCAAAAGATAATATCATGATTTCCCCTTTATCCATGAAGAGACTGAAGTATATTATTTCTAGCAACTTTTCAAAGGCCATGCAACTGTTACATGTTGCAGTTAGAATTCAAATGAAGTTTTGTCTAACTCTAAAATATGATACTGATTCTGATTCACTAACATAAATCCTAAAATAAATAAATAATGTGCATACTTAACAAGTTACAACAAACTTATCCAGGAGGATATTGACTGAATTTTCTGGCTGAAGTGACCTCAGTTCGAAATCTGAGATTTTTCCCTCTACTTAACATGAAGTATTTAAATCCTCAGCACATTCTAAAGATTCAAACTGTTTTCTCAGAAATCGACCGGTTCATTTCCTCGCTGAGAATTATAATTGGGGTAACTTCATCAGTGGTAGCCAAACTTTTCAAATTACATAAATATAAAGAAATGTTGATGTACTTTTCAGAAGAGGAAAGATTATCTTTTTTCTTTCATATTTTCCCCTTTCTTCCTCCCTTCCTTTCTACCTTCTTTCTTTCTTGCTATGCCAATCTTAATAAAGTCTATCGTCTGCCTTTCGTGTTCCAAAATAAGTCTTGCCTTACAAAAGAAATAGTACCTGCATGTTTAATTTTTTACCCTGAAATGATATGAGAAGGACAATTATAAATAACCGAATCTGACATCATTCCTTGTGAAATCCTTATTAATAACTGAGCGTCTCTTACATGTCAGACACTATGCTTAGCACATATTTTATTTCATAACACCCTTTGATTATTCTCATATCACACTATTATTCTCATGGGATTAAGTGATAGTATTCTTTCCAGTGTAAGAAAGAATAAACTGAGGTTGAAAGTGAAAGTGTTAGTCACTTAGTAGTGTCCGACTTTTGTGGCCCCATGGACCATATCCCGCCAGGTTCCTCTGTCCATGGGATTCTCCAGGTACTTTTCTTTAAGGAGTGGATTGCCATTCCCTTCTTTCTCCAGGGGGTCTTCCCCACCCAGGGATTGAACCTGGGGTTCCCTCATTACAGGCAGATACTTCACCATCTGAGCCACTAGGGAAGCCCAAACTGAGGTTGTTGGAGGATAAATCACTTACTCAAGGTCACACAGATAGTAAATGGTGGAGGTAAGATTAAATCTAAGCTGCCTGACTTCAAGGACTGTGCATGTAATCCTAACATCATATTGTATTTCACCAGAGGAAGAGGTAGTCCTACCAAATTCACAGGAGACTATGCATCGCTTTGTCCATTCTTTCATCCATGCATGCATCTATCAATCCATCTATCCAAAAAGTATTCATTATGTGCAATGTACTGGCTTTCCAAACAAGCAGAGAAATTAGCTGCTTGGAGTTTTACATCCCCTTAGTATTCTGCGATGTTTCTATAAGATAGAACTTGAGAAAGGATTTGCTAGAAGAAAAAAAGTTGAATGCTTTGTTCCTCCAAATAATTAAGATAGTGTGTGACTCTTTTTTATTTTAAAGTAGTTAGATTTATTTATTTATTTATAGGCTAACTGACTTAGTTCCCCCATCAGGGATCAGACCTCCTGCATTGGAAGCATGGAATCTTAACCACTGGACCAGCAGGGACGTCCTGATAGCATATGACTTAAATAGGCACAAGATTAAGGAGCAGGGCAGAACATACAAAGAGAGGTCAGAATAATGCATCTCTTACTCTACTAGCACTTTCCTTTAATGGGGATGGAAAACTTGACATGACTCACTCACTCTGTTCTACTTCCTGCTGTAGCAGGCTCAGCAGAGTTTTCCTTGCAAACCCTTGCTTCTGTGGAATTCTTCAACCTAAATATACTCAGCAACATTCTGTACCTGCTATATGCCAGGTGCTGAGTCATACAGAGTCCCTTCTTTTCAGTAGAGCTCAATAGATGATTATTTTCGCATGTTTCGCTGTGCCTTGCTTTCCAAACGCCAGTCCAACTGGACTCATCAGAATCACCCAGGGGGCTTTAGTAGCCAGTTTCTGTTTTTGAGAATCAATGGAGCAAAATGATTGAAGGCAGACTCTGAAGGCTGAGTACCTGGGTTCAAACTC
Source organism: Bos indicus (assembly GCF_029378745.1). Classification (NCBI taxonomy): domain Eukaryota; kingdom Metazoa; phylum Chordata; class Mammalia; order Artiodactyla; family Bovidae; genus Bos; species Bos indicus. The sequence continues at coordinate 46,938,463 of NC_091773.1, forward strand.
AGAAATTGTAAGGTCCATGGCCTTAGTCAGGTTACTTAAGCTTTCTGAGTTGAAGTTTCCTCATCATGAAGGAGAATAATAATAGTTCCTAATTCACAGAGTTAGGAAGAGAATTTAGAGAGTTACTATTATGCATAAAACACTTAGAAGGAGTGTCTGCCAAATAGTGTTATCGTTTATTAGCCATTATTATTATTAAAAGTGCAAATCATGAAACTCTGCTCAGATGGACTAGATGAGAATTTTGGGAGGCCAGGCCCAGGATCCCTTTTTGTTGCTATTGTTCTGTTTTCCAGATGATTCTGTTTCTGGATCTTGTTTTAGACTCACTCACAGAGTGAAGTGAAGTGTTCTTAAATGTGAGTCTGAGTCCTAAGTCTATCTGTCTTTTTAATCAATGCTTTTATTTAATTAGGTCCTGTTGTATCCTAAGTTGCTTCAGTCTTGTGAGACTTTTCGACTCTATGGACTATAGCCTGTCAGGCTCCTCTGTCCATGGGATTCTCCAGGCAAGAATACTGGAGTTGCCATGCCCTCCTCCAGGGGATCTTCCCACCCCAGAGATTGAACCTGATTCTCTTATGTCTCCTACATTGGCAGGCAGGATCTTTACCACTAGTGCCACATGGGAAGCCTCTATAGGATCTCATTTTTTTTTCCAAACATCTTTTTCTTGTCTGGACTCTACTGAGTCATCCTCTTAAGATATGAGTTGATCAGGGACTACGACTCAGAAACTATCAGCTGATTAAATCTACCCCTGCATATGATCCATCTGGTTATTATTCACACAGTTTGGTTCCACCTGTGAGATTATAAATCCCTTGGTATAGATAAATATATCTATATATTTGTATTTAAATATAAATCCCCACATATGTGGGGTTTTATAGCCAAAGCTCAATAGGTGTCAAGTTCAGTAATGAACCAGACACATAGTTCAAGCAGGTACTCTCATTATATCTGCCACAATCATTTACAAAGGCTTCCTTCTACTGATAGGAATACTTTGCTTGATATTAGTCATGATAAATAAGTATTCTATTTTATAAATCTTAAAAATATAAAACCAGTGTGAAAAAGTCACATAGTGAATAAAATACCACATAGTTTGGGTTACCTGTCTCATATATATAGGACTCTTATCTATGTGATGTTGACCACAAAGCCTAAGTAAGACAAAGAAAGGAAGGAGAGTTCTATGAAAAGCAAGTAGGTTGATTAAACTTGCTGGTACACTATATCCCCAATGACTCAAGCGTGAAAAGTAATGACTTTAGGAGATACAAATTGGCTTCCTGGTCAACAGTGATCTCCATAGGGCTAGGGAGCAGTTGTTCCTCTCCCTCTTAAAACCACTGATTTTACAAGGGACTGCCATTCTGATTTGTCCACGGTGTGGACACAAGACACTTGTTAGGAGTCTGAGTTTGGGCTGCTATAACAAAGTAGCAAAGATTGTGCATGCGTGCGTGTGCGTGTGTGTATGTGTGTGCGCGCACATGCTCAGTTGCTTCAGTCCTGTCCAACTCTTTGAGACCCTGTGGACTGTAGCCCTCCAGGCTCCTCTGTCCATGAGATTCTCCAGGCAAGAATACTGGAGTGGCTTGCCATTCCCTTCTCCAGAGGATCTAGATGGGCTTGCTTATAAAGAGCAGAAATTTACTTCTCACAGATCTTGGGGGTGGAAGTTCAAGATCTGTACTAGTGTGGCTAGTTCTGGTGAAAGCCCTCTGCTACATTGCAGATGGCTGACTTTTCATATCTTCACATGGCAAAAAAAAAAAAAAAAAAAAAGGATGAGAGATCTCTCCAGGGTACTTTTATAAAGGCACTTATTTCATTTTTGAGGCTCCATACTCATGACCTGATTACCTTCCAAAGGCCCCACCTCCTACTACCATCACACTGGGGGTTATAATTTCAACATCAGAATTTTGGGTGGACACATACATTCAGTCCATTGCACTGGTCAAGAAGAGACTTTTGTCAGAGTTCCTTCTTTTTTTAAAATTGTGTTGATTTTTTTAAATTTAATTTTTATTTGAATATAGTTGGTTTAAAATGTTGTATTAATTTTAGGCATACAGCAAAGTGAATGTTATACATATTGTTATTTTAGTCGCTAAGTCATGTCCAACTCTTTGGAACCCCATGGACTGTAGCCTACCAAGTTCCTCTGTCCATGGGATTTCCCACTCAGGAATATTGAAGTGAGTTGCTATTTCCTTCTCCAGGGGATTTTCTTTACTCAAGGATCAGACTGGCATCTCCTGCATTGGCAGGTGGATTCTTTACCACTGAGCCACCAGGGAATATATGTACATATATGTACATATATCCACTCTTTTTTAAGACTCTATTTCCATATAGGCCATTACAGAGTATTGAATACAGTTCCCTGTGTTATACAGTAGATCCTTATTCATTGTCTGTTTTATATATAGTAGTGTGTATGCCAACCCCAGCCTTCCAATGTATGCTCCTCTTCCCTCTGCCGCCACAATTACCCACTGGTAACCATGTCTGTTTTCCACATCTGTGACTCTTCTTCTGTTTTGTAGATAAGTTCATCTGTACCCTCTTCTTAGGTTCCACATGCATGCGATATCATATGGTATTTTTCCTTTTCTGTCTGATTTACTTCACTTAGTGTGACAATCTCTAGGTCCATCCGTGTTTCTGCAAAAAGGAATTTCTGAATTGAAAATGTAGATGAAGATCACTGTATGGCCATGGCCAGCCTCATGCAGTTGGTGGCTTAGAGAATAAATCCAGCAGTCAGAGAGATGTCTTGATAAGAGATAGTAAAGGGGAGGGATGGAGTCAAAGCAGCAGTTGAGGCCCTGATATTTCTTTCAGCCTCACTCCAACCCCATCCTCTCTACAGTGTAGTATGTGAAGTCACTGCTTTCTCTTTTTTGCTTATGTTGCTATGAATTGGTTTCATTTGAGTACCATGGAATTCTGACTTGGTAAAGTGGTATTAAGTTTAGAGTTTTACACTTAGTATTCTATTAATAGAGCTGTATACCAATATCCATATTAGTATACATTTTTGATGTCTAAACATGGTTGGCTCACAACAAAGTTGGGGTTAACTAACACCCCCAGATATTTTTTGGTAAACTGCTGTCTAGTTCTATTTCTGTCTCTCTGCAATGGGCATTTAATTTTTTCAACTAAATGGAAGATTTTATCTTTCTTAAATTCTGTCTTGGTGATTTTAATAGCTCCGTATTCTAACTTATTAAAGTTTGAACATTGATTTTTGTCATCTATCATATCATCTCTCCCTTTTGAGTTGTGTCATCTGCAAATTTGACAAATGTATGCTTTACATCTTCAAATGTGTATATGTTATACAATATTAAAATTTTGAAGAAGTTGAGTGATTTTGACCTTGCAGTTTCCCTTCTAGAAACTTGCATATGCATAGCTTCTCACATATGCATAAGGGGATATGCTGAAAGCTATCACATGCAGCATTGTTACAAAGAAAAGTGAGAATAACTACCATATCCAGTAATTGATAAATGGATGTTTTATTCAATGAACTACATTGTTACAATTAAAAGAAGTGGATTAGAATGTTAAATATAAACACTGATTGTTCTCAAAACATACTGATGACAAAGTCAATGTGCAGAGTGATATGTACAGTGCAGTATGATATCAAAAGAAAATGTTATGTGTCAAAATGGTAAAAGATACTGAATTTGGGGCAGTAGGAACGTGGGTAGTTATTATTGCTATAGACTAAATATTTGTGTTCCCCAGAGTTCATATGTTAAATCCCAACCCCTAATGGAATGGTATTTAAATGTGGGTCCTTTGGGAGTTGTTAGGTCGTGAGGGCAGAGCCCTCAAGAATGGGACTGTTCTCTAAAAGAGACCCCATAGAGTTCCCTTGCCTCTTTCAGCCATGAGTGGTTATAGCAAGAAGAAAACCCTCTATGAATCAGGGAGTAGGCTCCATCAGACATAGAAGCTGCTAGCACCTTGATCTTGGACTTTCCAGTCTCCAGCATTATAAGAAATGAATATCTGTTGTTTAGGCCACTTGTCCTTGGTATTTTGGTATAGCAGCCTGAATGAACAAAGACCATAATACTATACTTGTGATTTTCTGAATTTAAAAAATTCTGAAAGATAGTCTTTGGCACTCCAATAGTAGCATCCATCAATGTGATTGACCTACTTAATAAGCTTACAAGAAAGCAAATGAACTTGGTTTGACTTGCCAAGTTCTACAGAGACTGGCTGGTCTGTTCCCAACTTTTTTCTTGGGTGTCAAGGAAGATTACACTGACCAAGGTCCCTTGCAGTTGGATCAGGGTCACCTGACTGTGTTCTGGTCAATGGGATACAGATCTGGCTGTCAAACTCCCTGCATGATCCTCTATGTTCACTCTTCCCTTCCACAGTGACTGTGAAGCCAAGGGATGAAAGGAGTTACCAATCAGAAGACAGCCATTCAGGGCAACTGCCCCTACTACACCAGACTATCATGTAAATGACTGATAAACCTTAATGGTGTTACGTCATTGAGAACCAGGGGTGTTATTTTAGTGGTTAGTGCTGTTTATCCTTTAGATGCACTATCTGTTCTACAAAGATTTATTTATTGAGAGAGCGATATTAAAATTATAATGGAAAATAGATAGCTTTCTACTATCCTGTCATCTTTTAGCATTTTTCCCTCTTCACTTTCCACTATAATCTGTAAATGCATTTAAAGAGAGCTGTAATTAACTCATTGCAAAATAACTTGGAAATAACTATTCCCTAGGGACAACATTTTTGTTTGTCCCTTCTTTTGAGAGTTATTTTAAATCTTTTTTCCTTCTTTTGAGAGTTATTTTAATATACATTCTTGAGGCACAGAAATATTTACTTTTTTCAAAATAATTACATCAATTTGCAATACTATCTGCAGTTTTCCTGTAATATTACAAGTACTAGCTTTTAGCAATTTTGTTTTTTAAATGAAAATGGTTGTATCTTTCTGTATATTAAAAAGAATATTAAAGTCTCCATTGGGAACTTCAGACAGTACAGAAAAAATTTATGTGTGTGAACACACACATTCATGCACATACACAAAAATGTCAGTTATAAATCTCCATGTAACCTACCTCAGCAATATATTATGGGCACTTTTTATGCCAACAAATACAGATCCACATTATCCTTTTAAAACATGAGCTGTCCTTATCATAAACCACTAGTCAATGTGGCTATTTTAATTAAATTAAAATTCATTAACACAAAATTAAATTTAAAAATCACATTCCTATAATACTGCCACATGTGGCTAGTGACTGTTGTATAACACAAATGCAGAACATTTCCATTAATACGGAAAAATCTGTTTGTACAGCACCATCATAAATTTATAAAGGTTTGCATAGGTTTATTGAACAAATCCTCTATTTTGATATTGTTATCCCCAGTGTATTCTTTTTTTATATAAATGTTTCAGAGCAAACATTATGCTCTAAATGAAGTTTTTGGTTCTTATAACTTGGTGATACTTATCTTTTGTGATTATTTTTCTTCCAGTTTTATTGAGGCATGGTGGACTGCAACACTGTGTAAGTGTAAGGTGGACAGCGTAATGATTTGACTTCATACATCATGAAATGATTACCGCAATAAGTTTAGTGAACATCTGTCATCTCATACAGCAAAATTAAAAATACAGAAAATAATTTTTGTGTATGTGATGAAAACTTTAGTAGTCACTCTCTTAACAACTTTCATATATAACATATGGCATTATTAGTCATCTTTGTACATTACATCCCTAGTATTTATTTATCTTATAACTGGAAGAATGTACCTTTGGACCACCTTGATCTAATTTCCTTTTCCTCAGTCCTCTTGCTTCTGGTAAACACAAATCTGATCTCTTTTCTTATGAATTTATTTGTATGTTTTGAATTATAATCATTCTATAATTCTAAGTTTATGTTATACAACACGGTGATTTAGTATTTCTATACCTATCAAAATGACACTAGAATACATCTTGTTATGCTATGTCACCATGCAAAGACAAGGCATAGTTTCTATGTTCCCCACACTATACAGTTCATGCTCATGACTGATCTATTTTGCAGCTTGAAGTTTGTGCCTCTTAATTTTTCTTATCTCTTTCTTTCTTTCCTTGATCTCCTTCCCTTGAGGCAACCACCTGTTCTCTGCATCTATGAGTCTGTTTCTGTTATGTCTGTTCATTTGTGCTGTTTTTTAGATCCCACGTATGAGTGAAAGCATGCAGTATTTGCTTTTCCCTGTCTGACGTATTTCATTTAGCATTATACCCTCTGGATCCATCCATGTTGTTACAAACGGCAAGATGGAACTGCTGAGTGTTATGTGGCAGCCTGGAGGGGAGGGGAGTTTGGGAGAGAGTGCATATACATATAAATACACGATACATACATGTATATGTGTGGCTGAGTCCCTCCACTGTCCACCTGAAACTATCATAGCATTGTTAATCGGCTATACTCCCATACAAAATAACAAGTTTAAAATTAAAAAAAAAAAAAATAAAAGATGTCATTCCTTTTTATGGCTGAGCAATCTATTGTATAATCTGTCACATCTTTATCCATTCCTCTATTGATGGACAGTTGAGTGGCTTCTATATCTTGGCTATTGTAAATAATGCTGCAGTGAACATAGGGGTGCATATATCTTTTCAAATTAGTGTTTTTGTTTCCTTTGGATTAATACTCGAGAGTGAAATTCCCAGGTCACATGGTAGTTCTATTTTTAATTTTTTGAGGCATCTCAATGCTGTTTTCCATAGTGGCTGCATCAATTTACATTCCCAAAAATAGTGCACAAGGGTTTTCCCCACATCCTCCCCAACACTTGTTATTTGTTATCTTTTGGATAATAGCCATTCTGACAGGTGTGAGGTTATATCTTTCTGTGGTTCTCATTTGCATTTGCCTGATGATAAGTGGTGTTGACCATCTTTTCATGCACCCGTTGGTCTGCATGTCTTCTTTGGAAAAATGTCTATTTGTGTAGGTTTATTGAACAAATCCTCTATTTTTGATATTAAGTAATCCATAATGTATCCTTTTCTCTATTCTAAACAATATTGCCAGGAATATTTTTGTAGAAATCTTTGGGCAAATCTGTGATTACTTTCTGAACTCCGAGGTGGGGCTCCAGCAATGATGGCACAGGCAGTTTCACCTCTGATCCAGCTCTTGCTACATTTATTTCCTGGTTTTCTTTCTTTGACTTCACTTCCTCACTGTTAATGACATCTGGATTCTGTCTTAGTTCATTTGGACTGCTGTACCAAAATATCATAGACTGAGTGGCTTAAACAACAAACATTTATTTCTTTCAGTTTTGAAGACTGAGAAACCTAAGATCAAAGTGCTACTAGATTCTGTCTGGTGATGGTCCTCTTCCTGGATCACAAATGTTTGTCCTCTTGCTGTAATCTCACATGGTCTAATGAGGGCAAGAGAGCATTCTGAGGTCTTTTTTGTGAGTGCTAATCTCATTCATGAGGGCTGTACCTTCATGATCTAGTCACCTTCCAAAGGCCCTGCTTCCAAATACCATCACACTAGGGATTGACTTATCAAAATTGAGGGGACATACAAATATTCAGCCTAGAGCTGATGCTTTGTCATCTCATTTTTGAGCTGTTGTTCCATAGACCTATTTGATCTTTAATGTCTCTCTAGGTATAAAAAAACAATTATTGTCTACTTTTTGCTTTTTTCTGGAGATAAGATTTCAAAAATATCCCCCTTATTTATTTCTGTATAAGTCAGTATAGACTAAGCTGTGCTACAGTAACAAAAACCCAAACTTCTTAGTGACTTAGCACAACAAGATTTTCTTTTTCACTCATAGCCGGTGGCTGGGGCTCTGCTTCAAGTTATCCTTACTCCAGGATACAAGTAAGATGGAACGCCCACTGTTTGGAAAGAGGAGAGACGGAGGGAGAAAGAGCTTGGCAAATTCACACACTAATTCTTAAAGCTGTCTCCCAAAAGTGTTACATATGACTTCTACCCACATTTCAATGATCAAAACAACTCACATCATCCTGCCTAACGCTAAATGAGATGGAAAGTACATGTGCCTAGGAGAACAACCAGAAACACTCAGTAAAAAACATTAACAATGCCTCCAATAGTATTTCTCTTTTACTAGTTGTGAAATTTTTGCAAAGGCATAGTAATATAAGGATGATATTATAAACCTAACATTTACCATGTGTCAAACATTTTGGTAAGTATTTTATATACTTATCCCACTTAACTGCCACAGTCTTTATTTTCCATAGTGATTAACCTCAGTTTATAAATGAAGCACAGAAAAAACAATTATCTTGTCCAAGGTTGCATGGCTAGAAAATGGTGGAACTTGGATTCTGATTCTAGAACTTGAATGCTTAAATGCCTCCTCCATTATTTTGTGTGGTTTTTTTCGATTCATAGTGGTGGTTTTCTCCTCATGTGTGCTCAATCTGTTCAGTCATGTCTGACTCTTTGTGCCCCCATGGACTCTAGCCTGCCAGACTCCTCTGTCCCTGGGGATTCTCCAGGCAAGAATACTGGAGTGGGTTGCCATGCCCTCCTCCAGGAGATCTTCCCAACCCAGGGATCAAATCCACATCTCTTATGTCTCCTGCATTGTAGGTGGGTTCTTCAACCACTAGTGCCAGCTGGGAAGCCTCAGTTTTTTCCTTATTCATCTTTGAATGGATGAATTCATTTGAATTCAAACCCCCCTCTTTGAATGGGGGAGGTTCTGTCCAGACCTGTTATCTCTAAATAACTCACAGGAGAGCCTCCTTCTGTGGTTATTTGGGTGCTACCTGGTTTTTCCCCATAGAAATTAAGTAGAAAGCTGGATGAAAGAGCATCTTAAGAGTAGAAAAGTCTTCAGCAACCTGCGAAAAAGGAGAAAGGCCCTATAAGTCAAGGGCATTGGAAACCTGGGTACTTCACCTAATTTTTCTCTGTTGAAATGACTGCGGAAGTGGTGGCCTCACTGAGGCTAGTTCCTTAGGGAGGTCTTTTTTTTTTTTTTTCAATTCAGCAGAAGAATAATATTAAAAATAGTTCAGTTAAGAGAAAAAAAGTCTTTGGCCTCTGGGTTTTTTGCTTGATGTGGCTACAAATACATTCTCCCAAACAGCTGCTTTTGTTATTTATATTTGATTAATCCCAGTCTCTCTCCAATATGCCTTTGCTTCTAGACCTTACTCCTTCAAATCACAAGAATTTTTCCCTCGCAAGCCTATAGTCCTCTGACTAGTGTCACTTCCTAGTGAAAAATGGCTTGGAATGGCACAATGATTTCTCTTTCCTATTTAGCCAGAAGAGCTGTGGCTTGGCCCCAGCTATAGAGAAATTGACTCCAAGTGTGGCCATCTTCCATCTGCTCTTGACCTGCTCATGAGCTTTGTCATGATTACCCTCCTTTCCTTCCTGTAAATGCCTTAGAGGAAAGGTAGTTATTGCTTTTCACAGTTGGTACTGAAGCTGGCAGGCATTCCTCAATTTGTGGTTCAGATGGGGTTGGCACCATTCCCTGGTTCACAGTGGGTGATTCTGTGTTCTCCCCCAGCCCCATCTTTTCTTCCACGGTCATTTCAGTGATTTTCCTTGGGGAGGAGTGGAAACTGTTTATGTTGTCATCCTTCCTGTAAGTCTGTTTTCTATTTTCTCAAACTTTTTTTTTTTTAACTTAGCAGATGTTGCAAAGTTGCTTAAATTTGCATTTCTTGATTACAAGTTAGCTGGAACATTTTCCCAGACATTTGTTTTCTATTTGTATTTTCTCTTGTGTAAATTTTGTTTGAGATTTGATCATTTAGCTATTGAAGTCCTATGGGCAGTTTCTAAAAATATATGAATCCATTCTGAGATCATTAAGAATTGTTCCTTTCTATAATTTTTTGATGGAAATATTTTCTTTTCAATTATGGTCCCTTTTCATTTTATGTACAGTTTATAATGACTTTTTGGTCATGTTATTACTCTCCTGAATTGTTTTCTTTCCTAATCTGTTTACCTGTTTAGCGCTTGGCTCTTCTCCCTAGAATGTAGGCTCCTTGAGAGCATGAGTCTTGTGTGACTTGCTTATCACGGACTCCCTAGGACCTAGAATAGTGCCTGGCAGAACAGTTGCTTAGTAAATGTTTATTATATAAAAATACATTTAATTGCAAAGTAATCATCTCTTCTTAATGGCGTAAATGTTGGACCTGTTTTTTCCCCAGATTATTTGATTAAAAGAAAACATTTAGGTTTTTTTTAGTTTTACTGGAATATATCTATATTTTTTACCCTTCATATTATTATCTTAACTCCATATATTATGTTTGTTTTCTTTCTTTTTTATAGGAAGTATTTTAAAATCATATTTTAAATTATTGTGTTCTATAATTTTTCTAATTTTGAAATATTACCATATGGGTTGCAGAATTATTACTTAAAATAAGTTTTAAAATAAATGTCATAATGTCTCATAAATGTCACCTTTTGTCATAGTTCTTTTAAGAATATTCTTTAATAATGATACTCATATTCTTTCATTTTAATTTTAGAATTTTGGGGGGGAATTATTACTGATGGCTCCTCATAATTGCTACCATCTTTTCTAAATGCCAAGAAACTAGATTAATTTGGTTGTGGATTGGCATCAACCTTACCTGTTTGTCATGTCCAGCATGCCTCTTTCCCCATTTCTAAAACTCTAAATATTTCCCTATTTCTGAACTTTTGAACCCTCTTCCATTTTTCACAGCTGCTTGGATGCTATTAACAATTGCTTTGAGATTGTAACTGTGAGTGTCTTTAGCAGTCTGGAACATAGTTCTCTTTGTATTGTTGATTCAAATGTATTAAATGAGTAAGGTACATTTTTGTTTTGATTGGTTCTTTTTTAATTGGAAAATATTTGCTTTACAATTTTGTATTGGTTTCTGGGGCTTCCCTGGTGGCTCAGATGGTAAAGAATCTGCCTGCAATGTGGGAGGCCTGGGTTTTATCCCAGGATTGGCAGAAACATAATGAGGTACATTTTGAATTGTCTTCATTAATATCTTAAATTGTAATTTTCATCTCATATGCTTTCCAACCTTCTACTTTAAAAACTTGAACCACAGTTAAATCAGAAAACTAACTCATTCCTCTTTTATATAATCTATGTAGTCATCCATTCACATTCTCCATTCATTCAATCAAAAAAGTACTTCTTTTCCAGGTTTTATACCTGGCTCTGGAGGTTATGACCATGGACAGTATCCATGCTTTTATGTAGCTTAAATGTGGAAGTCTTTTCATTCCTCAGTACTAAAAATAACTAGAATAAGGGATAAAAAAGGATAAGAAAGAGGAAACCACTGAAATTTTCTTATCTTCAGATTTTTAATCAGAATAGTAGAATTTTTAGAGACACATTTCAGTTATTTTCCCCCAGTTTTATCATTTATTCCAAAGTTAATCATCAAAAGCAAATTGTGGGCTTGATAACGTTCTTAGACCCTCTGCCTCATCTTGAGTATATATTCCAAGACCACAAACCTACACTATTAATTGGTCAGGTCTGAGCACCATAGAAGGGACTACCAACCACCCTGGTGAGTCTTTTCCTTTTTTGAGGAACTACCTGTGTTCTTTAACAAAGGATCAGCCTTTGATTTCTTCCTAGCAGTTGGTACAGGATGGTCTTACTTCATTAGGAGGTTTGAAATTAATCTCCAAGTGGAAACTCTATTGTGCTTTACTCATTATCTTTCCTTCAGTCTCTCATTCTTCAACTCTCTTAATCCTTACCATTCATTTCTCTATTCCTTATCAATGGCTTTATTGATTTCTGTTTATAATTTTTTCTACTGTTCTCTCTTAAGAATCTATCATTCTCTCCTATAAGGGTGGTATGGGAGGGCATTCCCCAACACTTGCATTCACTTTCTTCTCTAATAGATTATATAAATAGCAAATGCAGTTGAGTTTTAAACATGAACTTTCACAAGCCTCTTATCCTTCTCCATCAGAGGGCAGACAGACCGAAAACCACAATCACAGAAACTAACCAATCTGATTACATGGACCACAGCCTTGATTAACTCAATGAAACTATGAGCCATGCCATGTAGGGCCACCCAAAATGGGCAGGTCATGGAGAGTTCTGGCAAAAAGTGGTCCACTGGAGAAGGGAATGGCAAACCACTTCAGTATTCTTTCCTTGAGAACCCCATGAACAGTATGAAAAGCCAAAAAGATATGACACTGAAAGATGAACTCCCCAGGTCAGTAGGTGCTCAATATGCTCCTGGAGATCAGTGAAGAAATAACTCCAGAAAGAGTGAAGAGACAGAGCCAAAGCAAAAACAATACCTGGTTCTGTATGTGGATGGTGATAGAAGAAAGGTCCGATGCTATAAAGACCAATATTGCACAGGCACCTGGAATGTTAGGTCCATGAATCAAGGCAAATTGGAAGCGGTCAAACAGGAAATGGCAAGAGTGAATATCAACATTTTAGGAATCAGCAAACTAAAATGGACTGGAATGGGTGAATTTAACTCAGATGACCATTATATATACTACTGTGGGCAAGAATCCCTTAGAAGAAATGGAGTAGCCATCATAGTCAACAAAAGAGTTTGAAATGCAGTACAAGGATGCAATCTTGAAAATGACAGAATGATCTCTGTTGGTTTCCAAGGCAAAGCATTCAGTATCACAGTAATCCAAGTCTATGCCCCAACCAGAAATGCTGAAGAAGCTGGAGTTGAATGGTTCTATGAAGACCTACAAGACCTTCTAGAACTAACACTAACTAACACTAACAAAAAAGATGTCCTTTTCATTATAGGGGCCTGGAATGTAAAAGTAGGAAGTCAAGAAACACCTGGAGTAACAGGCAAATTTGGCTTTGGAGTACAGAATGAAGCAGGGCAAAGGCTGATCGTTTTGCCAATAGAACACACTGGTCATAGCAAACACCCTCTTCCAACAACACAAGAGAAGACTCTGCACATGGACATCACCAGATGATCAACACCGAAATCAGACTGATTATATTCTTTGCAGCTAGAGTTGGAGAAGCTCTACACAGTCAGCGAAAACAAGACTGGGAGCTGACTGTGGCTCAGATCATGAACTCGTTATAACCAACCTCAGACTTAAATTGATGAAAGTAGGGAAAACCACTAGACCATTCAGGTATGACCTAAATCAAATCCCTTATGATTATACAGTGAAAGTGAGAAATAGATTCAAGAAATTCGATCTCATAGACAGAGTACCTGAAGAACTATGGACGGAGGTTTGTGACATTGTACAGGAGACAGGGATCAAGACCATCTCCAAGAAAAAGAAATGCAAAAAAGCAAAATGGCTGTCTGAGGAGGCCTTACAAATAGCTGTGAAAAGAAGAGACGTGAAAAGCAAAGGAGAAAAGGAAAGATATACCCATTTGAATGCAGAGTTCCAAAGAATAGCAAGGAGAGATAAGAAAGCCTTCCTCAGTGATCAGTGCAAAGAAATAGAGGAGAATAATAGAAAGGGAAAGACTAGGGTTCTCTTCAAGAAGATTAGTGATACCAAGGGAACATTTCATGCCAAGATGGGCACAATAAAGACAGAAATGGTATGGACCTAACAGAAGCAGAAGATATTAAGAAGAGATGGCAATAATACACAGAAGAACTGTACAAAAAAGATTTGCACGACCCAGATAATGATGATGGTATGATCACTCACCTAGAGCCAGGCATCCTGGAATGTGAAGTCAAGTGGGCCTTAGGAAGCATCACTACAAACAAGGCTAGTGAAGATGATGGAATTCCAGTTGAGCTATTTCAAACCCTAAAAGGTGATGCATGAAAGTGCTGCACTCCATATGCCAGCAAATTTGGAAAACTCAGCAGTGGCCACAGGACTGGAAAAGGTCCATTTTCATTCCAATCCCAAAGAAAGGCAATGCCAAAGAATGCTCAAACTACTGCACAATTGCACTCATTTCACACGCTAATAAAGTAATGCTCAAAATTCTCCCAGCCAGGCTTCAACAGTATGTAAACCATGAACTTCCAGATGTTCAAGCTGGTTTTAGAAGAGAAAAAGGAACCATAGGTCAAACTGCCAACATCTGCTGGATCATAGAAAAAGCAAGAGAGTTTCAGAAAAACATCTATTTCTGCTTTATTGGCTATATCAAAGCCTTTGACTGTGTGTATCACCACAAACTGTGGAAAATTCTGAAAGAGATGGGAATACCAGACCTGCCTCTTGAGAAATTTGTATGCAGGTCATGAAGCAACAGTTAGAACTGGACATTGAACAGCAGACTGTTCCAAATAGGAAAAGGAGTACATCAAGGCTGTATATTGTCACCCTGCTTATTTAACTTATATGCAGTTCATGTTGAAAACATGAGTCAAGTCAAGGCTATAGTTTTTCCAGTAGTCATGTAAGGATGTGAGAGTTGGACTATAAAGAAAGCTGAGTGCCAAAGAATTGATGCTTTTGAACTGTGGTGTTGGAGAAGACTCTTGAGAGTCCCTTGGACTGCAAGGAGATCCAACCAGTCCATCCTAAAGGAAATCAGTCCTGAATATTCATTGGAAGGACTGATGCTGAAGCTGAAACTCCAATACTTTGGCAACCTGATGCGAAGAACTGACTCATTTGAAAAGACCCTGATGCTGGGAAAGATTGAAGGTTGAGGAGAAGGGGACGACAGAGGATGAGATGGTTGGATGGCATCACTAACTCAATGGACATGAGTTTGAGTAAATTTTGGGGGTTGGTGATGGACAGGGAGGCCTGACATGATGCCATCCATGGGGTCACAGAGTCGGACATGACTGAGCAACTGAACTGAACTAAAAGAGTGTCTTTGGTATTCATCATTTTGCTGCTCAGATTAGTGAACTCCCACCACCCCCCACTTGCTCCACCCACACCTGCTTCCAAGTTTTCTGTAAAGCCTGCAAAAGAGTATAGAAAAATCAAGTTGTTTTTCATGAAAATTATAAAGTTGAGAGATACAAATACGGACTGGGCTTCTGGTATATGTAGGGGTTGATAAAGGAAGTTAGAAGAAGGTTTAAGCTATGTAAAAATGGTACCCTTAGATGAGAGAGACCAATTTACTCTGATCTGCTTAAAAGGCCAAAGAGAGGCTTATTCTGGTCAGTGACGCAGGAATGCCTGAACCTAGAAAAGTTTGTACCACCGATATCACTCTAGAATTGGAGGCGAATCCACAACCAGAATAATTAGCATTGGCCTGTCAGCACATCTCTTTTCTGTTGTCAAATTGTATTAATCAATTCAACACTTTTTCACTCAGCATCTATAAAATATCAAATATTGTAATAGGTTCTGAGGTTATGGGAGACAAAAGACCCCTCATACAGAAATCTTAAGGAGGTATTGAAGTACTGAGGTGCAGATGATAATAAACTGGATAAGCAGGGTGATGATAAAGGAAGTGCGAGATGCTATACAAACCTACAAGGGAGGCATCAAATTTACATCAGATGCATTAGAGAAGGTTTTCCAGGAATAAATCACTTCTCCATAACTTAACGGTTAAAAAGTCCTTAGCTAGTCAAAGGTGAGATGATTATGGGTTTGAGTGGTGATCCTGGCTGAGCGAGCAAGGGTATATTGATGTCATTTACCATTTAGCTATATTATATTTGAACCTCTATTTCATCATAAATAAGTTAAAACTGAGATCATTTAAAATCTATTGTTTCTATCCAGCTACATATTGGAGTTGGGCTTCCCTGGAGGCTCAGACAGTAAAGAATCCACCTGCAGTGTGGGAGACCTGGGTTCAACCCCTGGGTTGGGACGATCCCCTGGAGGAGGGCATGGCAACCCACTCCAGTGTTCTTGCCTGGAGAATCCCCATGGACAGAGGAGTCTGGTGGTCTACAGTCCATGGGGTCACAAAGAGTCAGACATGACTGAGTGACAAAGCACACATATTGGAGTTATATTACCCTACTGACTAGAATATTCTGAATCCAATGGCCAACGCTCTGTTCTCCCTGGACAGTACTTGGCTGGGCACTGCCAACGTTGGCCTTGATTACTTTCTTTTTCATTTTTTCTTATAATTGGCCAACTTTCTCCCTTTCTCATTCCCAACTCCAAGCTGGACATACTCTCAAAGCAATGATAATGTATTCCAACAGGGTTGTCTCAAAGTTCTGTTGGCTTAGAAGCTATCCTTCCTCCGTCAAGGGTCTCTGTATACATATGTTCTGACCAAGAGTTCTTATTTTGAAATTTATCAGAAGAAAATCTATTTTTCTATTGCTAGGAGTCATCTGATTGTAGTTTTCCATCTTCTCATACTCCAAACTTACGATTTGCTTTCTTTTCAGTAGAGAGAAAAGAGTACATATTTAATTTGGAATGAATAGGTCTTCTACCCAAAGGACCACTGTCCAGAAATGGATGCTTCTCAACACTAAAAATACTCATTCATATTCAAATATTGTGATTGTCTATAAGAAATGGTACAATTGTGATTCCAGAAGTTGAGAGGAAATTGACTCTGTTTTCTTAAGATCCTTTAAATCTTAGATTCTTTGAAATTAATCTCCATGAGGAAACACTTGTGCTTTTCCCACTTAAAACTAGAAGATAAGTCATCAGAAGATAAATTAGAGTTGATATAGTTCAGTAGCACAGAGTCTCTGAAATGAAGATAAAAATGTCAAAAACAAAAGATTATAAAGACTATTGCTCTTATTGTATGGAAGTGGGGAAAACATATCTTTATGAGATTCTTGCCACACTAGCACTGCAGAAAAATCAGGTCATGCTGCACTTTAAAAACTCTTAGATGACCTTTCTGGCCTGTCAGAATTAGTGGAGAAAATTTTAATGATACTCAGATCTATTGACGTTTTACGTGGTGAACTTTCTTGAGAAATCAGGGGACAACATGCCATTTTAATTTTCAGTTCTACTTTTCTCTTACTGTCATAACTTTTGATCACACCTATTTTTTTCTTTGCCCTTTTTTTGGGAGGGGAATAAAATGCTTTAGAAAATGTCATCCTTGAAAGTTTTGGTTGATGTTATCAGGGACTGTCATTTTTGTTAGTCATCAGATGGCTCTGTGTCATTTATGTCAATATATGAAAGTAACTAACCAAGAAATTTCATCAACTGACGGTGTGGATCCTTCATATACAAGCATCTAGACCTCTCTGCCATAATTTTTTTTTTTCAGAATAAAGCATTCCCTAACTTCCCATTTTCAGCCCCCAAGAAGTGACTTGCTCTTTAAGAGTTACATGACTTTTGACCTCGCTGCTTGAGGGAAACGATGGGTGACTTGTCTGTGGGTAACCACGAAATGGTCCTTTGGTTATGAACTCATCCAGAGTTGACTGGCCAGTGTGTGTAATAGATACACAGAGCCTCGAACACTGTGGGTGGATTGAGAGGTATCTGGGAAATGTAATATTCTTTAAATTACCAAGAAGTAATTTGATCTGAATAAGGCAACTCCAAAGAGAGCTCATTATGGTTCACCAAAATGCAATTGCAAACTGTAATTGGATTTCTTTTTAAGATGAACAGCACGCCCAGGGAAGTGGTGCATTTATCATTTTTGTCAATCCCTTTCTAGAACTTGAGCACTAGGGGCGATGGCACACCATGTCACCCCCTTAGGAACAGAGCGTGCTCTCTAACTCAGATAGGGTAAGCAGACATGCTCTTTCCATACACAATAGCCAATAATGTGTTTTGAGCAGAGGAGGCATTATTCAGTGGACACTTTTAGAAGGTTAACCTGAGAGCAGTATTTAGAGCAGATTGGAGGTCATGAAAGAAATTTGAGCATGGTAGAATATAAGACTGTTGTATAGCCCAAACTTGTCATGTTGGGGGGTCTCGACCTAGGAGGAGGTGATGGGATTGGAATGGAAGATGGGAGTGTGAGGGATAATTCAGTGTGACTGCACCCAGAATGATTAATAACTTGTTTCATATTAGAGATAGTGTTTAATGGGAAGAACCCTGGTCTTAGAATCTGGAAGAATAAAGAGATTTCCAAGGCAAGATTGAGGCTTCATTTTCTATTTTAAGAAAGAAAGGAGTTAAAATACAATGATCTCCAGTTCCTTTCCAGGCCTAACATTTTAAAATGGGAAGACTTTAAGGCATTACAGTTTTGCCATTCATCCCTGTCAGGACGCTTAACATTAGGAGACAGCAAAAGACACATTTGTTATTTGGTGTATCTCTGACTTCCCACTGGCACCCTGACACCTTTAATAGATCCCTGGATAAGCAAAACCCTCAGTTTTACAACCACAACAAGTTTTCTGATCCCTTCCAGAGTCAAGATCAACTGTCTTATATGTACATATATTGGTGGATGGCATCTCATAAACTAATTTTGTGATAAGGAATAAATAGCCTATAATGGCTAAAGCAGAGCTTTAGGTGGTGCTATGATAAAGAATACACCTGCCAATGCAGGAGACTCAAGAGATGCAGGTTCAATCCTGGGTCAGGAAGATCCCCTGGAGTAGGAAATGACAACCCACTTCAATATTCTTGCCTGGAAAATTCCATGGACAGAGCAACCTGGTGGGCTACAGTCCCTGGGGTCACAAAGAGTCAGACATGATTGAGCATGCACATTCCTCGCCCCAGTGGCTGAAACATTTTTTACTAGAGCTGATAATATTAATCTTTGTATAGTTGGCCTAATTTTTAGAAATATCCCCTTATCATTTAGACTTCTCAGAAACACTATGAGGCACATCAACATTGGAGGTGTCAGTAAGTCTATTTTACAGATGAGAAAACTGAGGTTTGGGGCAATTTAAGTAGGTTGCATAAGATCACCTAGCTAATAAGTGGCAAAGAAACTGAAACGCAGACTTTCTTACTCTAAGTCTGTTGCATTTTCCATTTTATTAACATTTTAAGTCCCTAGGCAAGAATATAGAAGAAGTATTTTTGGTCCAGGGGCATTTGAAACCATCCAGTGATCACCATTTGGTCTTTTTTTTTTTTTTTTTTCCTACTTTCAGATATGGTGCCTGCAACAGTCTCATTTGGAATGGTTCTGACAACATTCTACCTAGTAATCCATAGCAATAATGATCATAATCACACTTTCTTCCCGACCATCCCAAAGAACATTTAGTGTATTAATGCTGTTAATTAATCTTCATGACATCTTAGCAAATGAAGCAGACTGCAAGCAGGAGGTCCCACTTGGCTGACTGGGAAGCTGAGGTAGGAAGGAATGCTAGGGAGCTGCCTCAAGGTGAGAATAAATCAGCAGAGTTGGTGAGCCAAGAATAGCCTTTTCACAGCTGAAGCTTAAGAGTCTATTGGGAAGGGACTTGTGCTATTCTCCTTAGGAGATTACTGTTCAGACACTAGAAAAAATTGCCACTTTAAAGCCAAGCTTTCCTTTGCTTACTTATTTTTCAGTGCTTTTGAATTCACTGCTTCTTTTCCTTTGGGGTCTGCACCTTTTTGCAACTGGGGTGACTTCATTGTTCTCTCTTCTGGGAGAACATGCCTAATTGTCCGGCAGATGACAATCTGTTTACCCCTGCAGTGACTGTCTCAGAGACCAGAGCACTCCAGTTTTTAATAGTTTCTCAGGAATTTGTCCCCTGAGTCTCCCCCTCCTCTGTTCAGGGCCCTAGGGTGGAGTCTTGTCTTTATAGCTCCCACATCTCCATCAGGATGAAGAGCATTTGTTTCTGATGTTGTATTTCAATAGTTTATTTTCATCAGAGAGAAGACTGAGTGACTTCATCTCTCTGTGTTAGAAATGATGACTATGTCCGTAACCACGTGCTCGGTCCAGACCCTGAGTGGTTTCTGTGGTTACTGCAGCACTGGGGATGGGGACTTGGGAGCAGTGACGGATTGCCCTGTGGCCAAGCTAAGGAGAGTGGTGTTTCTCTGTGGCAGGGAGTTTGGTTACACTGGGGGGAAAGGAACAGGATTCCTGTAGGCTGACAGGAAGACCATAGTTATCTGTGGGAAAAGGAATGATTATGTTGCTCTGTTGTTGGGAAATGAGGTAGCCTTTAACCTTGAGCTCAAATGAAGAAGCCTGTTATGATTTACTTTAGCACAGCATTTAAATCCTCCACAACAATTAACCATCTTTCAGACACCACCAGGATATTAGTTATCCAAAAACCATTATCCTGATGGTAAAAGTATCTGTAAGAGCCTAAGCCACTTAGTTCAGCAAAGATAACAGGACCAAAACAAACCCCACACTAAAACATTTGCTCTGCTGCTGCTGCTGCTGCTAAGTCGCTTCAGTTGTGTCCGACTCTGTGTGACCCCATAGACGGCAGCCCACCAGGCTCCCACGTCCCTGGGATTCTCCAGGCAAGAACACTGGAGTGGGTTGCCATTTCCTTCTCCAATGCATGAAAGTGAAAAGTGAAAGTGAAGTCGCTCAGTCGTGTCTGACTCTGTGGGACCCCATGAACTGCAGCCCACCAGGCTCCTCCATCCATGGGATTTTCCAGGCAAGAGTACTGGAGTGGGGTGCCATTTCCTTCTCCAGGTATTTGCTCTACCTCTTTTCAAATCATTGTCTGATGTTTTCTTAAAAACATCATGAGATCCAGGCAGGTGGTAAAAGCATGAGGAAGAGCCTAGATAATCCTTTTTTTTTTAAAAAACAAAACATTAGTTCACTACTTATTTTCTATGACTGGAGACAAATGAAATGGCAGAGGATAAGATTAAAATGCTGGCAGATTTCTAGCAGCTTCAAGGCCAGGGATAGGGAAATAAATGCTATACATGTTGCCACCTGCCATTCTCAAGTCCATGGCAGACATCACTAATGGATCACATTGTTCTTCCCTGCTTAGTCTGTCCTCGGTTCAAAATCTGTCCTCAGTTCAGTAGAGTTCAGTTCAGTCACTCAGTCGTGTCCAACTCTTTGCGACCCCATGAATTGCAGCAGGCCAGGCCTCTCTGTCCATCACCAGCTGGCGGGGTTCAACTCAGACTTATGTCCGCCGAGTCAGTGATACCATCCAGCCATCTCATCCTCTGTCTTCCCCTTCTCCTCCTGCCCCCAATCCCTCCCAGCATCAGAGTTTTTTCCAATGAGTCAACTCTTCGCATGAGGTGGCCAAAGTACTGGAGTTGCAGCTTTGGCATCATTCCTTCCAAAGAAATCCCAGGGCTGATCTCCTTTAGAATGGATCTTGCAGTCCAAGGGACTCTCAAGAGTCTTCTCCAACACCACAGTTCAAAAGCATCAATTCTTCGGCACTCAGCTTTCTTCACAGTCCAACTCTCACATCCATACATGACCACAGGAAAAACCATAGCCTTGACTAGACGAACCTTTGTTGGCAAAGTAATGTCTCTGCTTTTCAATATGCTATCTAGGTTGGTCATAACTTTCCTTCCAAGGAGTAAGCGTCTTTTAATTTCATGGCTGCAGTCACCATCTGCAGTGATTTTGGAGCCCAAAATAATAAAGTCTGACACTGTTTCCACTGTTTCCCCATCTATTTCCCATGAAGTGATGGGATCAGATGCCATGATCTTCATTTTCTGAATGTTGAGGTTTAAGCCAACTTTTTCACTCTCCTCTTTCACCTTCATCAAGAGGCTTTTGAGTTCCTCTTCCCTTTCTGCCATAAGGGTGGTGTCATCTGCATATCTGAGATTATTGAGATTTCTCCCAGCAATCTTGATTCTAGCTTGTGTTTCTTCCAGTCCAGCGTTTCCCATGATGTACTCTGCATATAAGTTAAATAAACAGGGTGACAATATACAGCCTTGACATACTCCTTTTCCTATTTGGAACCATTCTGTTGTTCCATGTCTAATTCTAACTGTTGCTCCCTGACCTGCATACAAATTTCTCAAGAGGCAGATCAGGTGTTCTGGTATTCCCATCTCTTTCAGAATTTTCCACAGTTTATTGTGATCCACACAGTCAAAGGCTTTGGCATAGTCAATAAAGCAGAAATAGATGTTTTTCTGGAACTCTCTTGCTTTTCCATGATCCAGCGGATGTTGGCAATTTGATCTCTGGTTCCTCTGCCTTTTCTAAAACCAGCTTGAACATCAGGAAGTTTACGGTTCACATATTGCTGAAGCCTGGCTTGGAGATTTTGAGCATTACTTTACTAGCGTGTGAGACGAGTGCAATTGTGCGGTAGTTTGAGCATTCTTTGGCATTGCCTTTCTTTGGGATTGGAATGAAAACTGACCTTTTCCAGTCCTGTGGCCACTGCTGAGTTTTCCAAATTTGCTGGCATATGGAGTGCAGCACTTTCACAGCATCATCCTTCAGGATTTGAAATAACTCCACTGGAATTCCATCACCTCCTCTAGCTTTGTTCATAGTGATGCTTTCTAAGGCCCACTTGACTTTACATTCCAGGATGTCTGGCTCTAGGTGAGTGATCACACCATTGTGATTATCTGGGTCATGAAGATCTTTTTTGTACAGTTCTTCTGCGTATTGTTGCCACCTCTTCTTAATATCTTCTGCTTCTGTTAGGTCCATACCATTTCTGGCCTTTATCGACCCCATCTTTGCATGAAATGTTCCCTTGGTATCTCTAATTTTCTTGAAGAGCTCTCTAGTCTTTCCCATTCTGTTGTTTTCCTCTATTTCTTTGCATTGATCACTGAGGAAGGCTTTCTTATCTCTTCTTGCTATTCTTTGGAACTCTGCATTCAAATGGGTATATCTTTCCTTTTCTCCTTTGCTTTTTGCTTTTCTTCTTTTCACAGCTATTGATAAGGCCTCCCCAGACAGCCATTTTGCTTTTTTGCATTTCTTTTCCATGGGGATGGTCTTGATCCCTGTCTCCTGTACAATGTCACAAACCTCAGTCCATAGTTCATCAGGCACTCTATCTATCACATCTAGTCCCTTCAATCTATTTCTCACTTCCACTGTATAATCATAAGGGATTTGATTTAGGTCATACCTGAATGGTCTAGTGGTTTTCCCTACTTTCTTCAATTTAAGTCTGAATTTGGCAATTAGGAGTTCATGATCTGAGACACAGTTAGCTCCTGGTCTTGTTTTTGTTGACTGTATAGAGCTTCTCCATCTTTGGCTGCAAAGAATATAATCAACCTGATTTTGGTGTTGACCATCTGTTGATGTCCATGTGTAGAGTCTTCTCTTGTGTTGTTGGAAGAGGGTGTTTGTTATGACCAGTGCATTTTCTTGGCAAAACTCTATTAGTCTTTGCCCTGATTCATTCCATATTCCAAGGCCAAATTTGCCTGTTACTCCAGGTGTTTCTTGACTTCCTACTTTTGCATTCCAGTCCCCTATAATGAAAAGGACATCTTTTGGGGGTGTTAGTTCTAAAAGGTCTGGTAGGTCTTCATAGAACCGTTCAACTTCAGCTTCTTCAGCATTACTGGTTGGGGCATAGACTTGGATTACTGTGATATTGAATGCTTTGCCTTGGAAACGAACAGAGATCATTCTCTCGTTTTTGAGATTGCATCCAAATACTGCATTTCATACTCTTTTGTTGACCACGATGGCTACTCCATTTCTTCTGAGAGATTCCTGCCCACAGTAGTAGATATAATGGTCATCTGAGTTAAATTCACCCATTCCAGTCCATTTTAGTTCGCTGATTCCTAGAATGTTGATATTCACTTTTGCCATCTCCTGTTTGAACACTTCCAATTTGCCTTGATTCATGGACCTAATATTTCATGTTCCTATGCAATATTGCTCTTTATAGCATCAGACCTTGCTTCTGTCACCAGCCACATCCACAACTGGGTATTGTTTTTGCTTTGGCTCCATCCCTTCATTCTTTCTGGAGTTATTTCTCCACTGATCTCCAGTAGCATATTGGGCACCTACTGACCTGGGGAGTTCCTCTTTCAGTATCCTATCATTTTGCCTTTTCATACTGTTCATGGGGTTCTCAAGGCAAGAATACTGAAGTGGTTTGCCATTCCCTTCTCCAGTGGACAACATTCTGTCAGACCTCTCCACCATGACCCACCCGTCTTGGGTGGCCCCACAGGCATGGTTTAGTTTCATTGAGTTAGACAAGGCTGTGGTCCTAGTGTGATTAGATTGACTAGTTTTCTGTGAGTATGGTTTCAGTGTGTCTGCCCTCTGATGCCCTCTTGCAACACCTACCATCTTACTTGGGTTTCTCTTACCTTGGGCGTGGGGTATCTCTTCACGGCTCTCCTACTATGGCCCTAAACATAGTCACAGTCAAGCTTTAGGACTTGGTTCCCCAGTTGAAACTTCCCTGGTGGCTCAGATGGTAAAGATCTGCCTACAATGTGGGAGAGCTGGGCTCGATCCCTGGGTCAGGAAGATCCTTTGGAGAAGGAAATGGCAACCCACTCCAGTACTCTTCCCTGGAAAATCCCATGGATGTGGGAGCATGGTAGGCTACAGTCCATTGGGTCACAAAGAGTCAAACATGACCGAGCAACTTCATTTTTCCCTGTTTTAGAACAAGCTGACTTCCCTTTCTTTCCTCCGGAGTATAACCAGAGGTACAGAGAAACTGGGCATGTGTGGTGGGTGGGGTGGATTGGTATTAATATAATTAAAATGTTTTTCAAGAGAGCTAGCTAGGCTAATGTGGGAGAAGGCAATGGCAACCCACTCCAGTATTCTTGCCTGGAAAATCCCATGGATGGAGGAGCCTGGTAGGCTGCAGTCCATGGGGTTGCGAAGAGTTGGACACGACTGAGCGACTTCACTTTCATTTTTCACTTTCCTCCATTGGAGAAAGAAATGGCAACCCACTCCAGTGTTCTTGCCTGGAGAATCCCAGGGATGGGGGAGCCTGGTGGCTGCCGTCTATGGGGTCACACAGAGTCAGACACGACTGAAGTGACTTAGCAGCAGCAGCAGGCTAATGTGAAGTCTGCAGCTATGATAGAATTATCTCCAAGTTTAGGACACTTAAAATTGCAGCACTAATGAAAGAAATGAAATTTAAAACATCAAAATTTTATCTTTTGAATTAAAAATTTGATAATACAGAGTTTGGGGAAGGATTGTGGAAGCATGTAACCTCATAGATATAGTATAGATTGATACATAATTTGGAGGGCAATTGAGAAGTATCCCCCCAAATATTAAATGCATACACCATTTTCCCTAGTAATTCTACATCTACAGATGTTTCCACAAGTATTTAAGAATATATATTTAAAGGGTATGCATGATTTTGTAATACACTGATTGCAAAATAATTGATTGAAGAATTAAAGATTACAATCTCTGTATCTCTCAGTAGAGTACTATGTAGGCATTTAGAATATTGGGATAGGTACGAAATGGTAAATGGCTTTGTTTCTTTACAAGTCTTCAGTTCCTAGCTAATGTCTCCCTGCCAGTTGTCTTCATGCGTGGCCATATCACATGCGTTGCTCATGAGATGTGGATGGGTATGATATTTGTCGCATTCTGAAATGTGATTGCCTAACTTGTCTTGGACTCTAGTTCCAACTCTCTGTCACACGAGCACAGTGTTACATAGTGGCTCCTGTCCCAGTTTGGGTTCCAAAATGAGAAAGTGAGTTGAGCAGAAATTATTAGAGCACCAGATGACTCCAACTAAGTCAAGCCAAGCGTAAGAACTACAGTTGATCTACTACTCTTGGTGACATAAGCAATACATAAATGTGTAGCCACTGAGAGTTTGAGGTTGTTTGTTACATAGCATTCCTGTAGCAAAACCTGACTGATATATCTCATGTAGAAAAAATGTCATGAATATGCTGAATGAAAAAAGCTAATTATATAGCAACATAATCAATATGATTTGCATTTAAAATATCTATCTATCATCTGTCTATCCATCCATCTTTGCTTGTATTTTTTGTTTGTTTGGGTTTTTTTCTGTAACATCTTAAGAAAGTTTATTTGTTTTTTTTTTTTTTTTTTCCTGTAGCATCTTAAGAAAAACCCAAATGACCTTTTTGGCCAACCCAATATATGTATAGAAAATATCTAAAAAGATATAGAGAGAACTGTTAACCGTGGGCACATCTGGAGTAGTTGGGGGCAGGAGGATGAGAAGGAAAAGAGACTTAGTATTTAATTCATATTTTTACTGTTTGACTTTTTCACCAACATGGGTTACTTTAATAATAAAAATATTTTAAAAAGTTTTCATTTTTAGTATTTGCTATTTCAGGTACTATATTCTAATTTTGAGCATTGCTTTTATCAAGTCATTATACCTTTAAAATACCATGATTTCTGGTGGGAAAAAAATCCACAAGAAATGCCCAAGCACTGATAAAACACAAATATGATCTGTATCCTTTCAACAGAGACGTAATCTCTAACTCTCAGAGATTAGTCCCCAACACTGAGGAGGTCAGTGGAGAGGAGTGGGGGGAAGTGCCAGTGATGAGTTGCTACTGGGTTTGTGTTCTTTTGTCACCAAGCCAAAGGCAAATACTGAGAAATTTGAAGGCAGAGTGGGAGATACTTTCTCTCTCACTTTCTCTCACTCTCTTTCCATCTCTCAAGGCCAGAATTGACTATTTCCCTGTAAGAAGCAAGAACTCATATTCAGAACGTGTTTAACTTTTTTCTTTCTAATTTGAGAAATTACAAAAAAGGCTGACCCCAGATGAACCTGAGAAGTAATCCTTTCCCTGTTCTATCCCAGACTAAGAAAGCTAGTCTTTCCTTCGTCTTATTCCTTTGTGGGAAAAACAAAGCTCTCTTTTCCCTTGAGGCCCTTGTCTGACTGTTTCCTCTCAGAAGATCCCTCCCACACCTTTACCTTTCACCTCATTAGTTCCTGGTCACATTCACAGCCCAGAGGTCACACCATTTAGACCCCTGCTGTGTCCCCCAGGCCAGGAATGGTCCTCCCGTGTGTCCCAGTCCTCCTTACCATGTCTGAAACACAAGCGTGGAACCATCACCTGCTGCTTTCAGCGCCTGTTTATTTGTCTTTCTCACCCATTAAGGTCTTTAAGGTCAGGCACCGGGGCTTGTTTATCATCATACGCCTACTAACCCATCTTGTGCGTGGAATATAATAGCTGCTCAATAAATATTTCCTGAACATTTGATGAAAAAGAGTGCCGACAGGATAAAGTAATTTGTTCCCAGATGTTACTGTCTTGCCCTTTAGGAATGTTTGCTTTTTAATATTGGTTTGGCCAAAAAGTTTGAAAAAAAAAACCAAAAACGAATGAACTTCTTGCCCAATAGAAAAGGGTAGGCAGGAATTTTGGACTCTTCTACTAACAGGCTGGTAGGAGAACTCCTTTTGTTCCAAAGGAGTCTTCTGATTCCTAGGGTGACCAAGGGTCTGGATTTGGCTGAAACTGAGAAGTTTCCCAGCATGTGGGACTTTGCACTGCTAGTATGGGTGTGCGTGCGTGCGTGTGTGCTCAGTCATGTCGGACTCTGTGACTGCATGGACTGTAGCCCTTCAGGCTCCTCTGTCCATGGGATTTTCCAGGCAAGAATACTGGAGTGGATTGCTATTTCCTCCTCCAGAAGATCTTCCTGACCCAGGGATGGAACCCGGGTCTCCTGTGTTTCCTGTATTGACAGGTGGATCCTTTACCACTGTGCCATCTGGGAAGCCCCAATATAGGGATAGTCTTGGGCCAAGTGGGATGACTAGTCATTCCACTTTTAGATCAATCACGTAAGAATTAACAAGTCTGCTTACATACAGATCAAGGCAAACTGTGCTATTCCCCTCTCACTAGAATTCAGAAAGAGTACCACCACATGTTGTTGACAATATTTTCACTTCTGATCCCCTAAGGATCATCACATTTAATTGATAAGATTCATTTGGTTTCTCCTTGGATACATCAAAGATATAGATTGATCCCTTTCCATCCCTTCCTGCTGGGTCCACAGAAGGTTGTCAATCAAATAAGGAATTTAAAGGGCAGGAGCTGTGGCTGTTTTTATAGTGACAGGAATAGTACGGAACCAATGCACCTTTCTTATCATAGCCCTTTCATGCCAGTAGTGGTGCTGAGAGAAAATGGTTTCAAGATTATTAGGCATACTCTAACTTACCATGAGTTATTCAGTCTGGTTAAGAGTTGGGACTCCTACGTAAACACATCTCAAGTAATCCTCCAAAGGATGTTTATATGCTGGAGCCAAAAGACAAAGCTCTTGTCTTTGTCAAATCTAAAGTTTTCTACCAGAAATCAAACTGCTTTACCCCAAAAGAGAAGGGTTGGCTAAGGCAGCTGCTGGGCACAGCTGTGAAACCCAGGGATTTCTAGATCCAAACTATGTCAAGAGTTCAGCTCTCTGGCCAGCAGCTGTGCCCCAGCTGTGATGAAACATGAAGGGCTCCCCCAGAAGACAGCTGAGACTGAACCAGACTCCTGCTCCCAAGAGCTCAGTCTTCTCCGGACACTGAGGTTTACTCTGGAAGCATCAGATTGCACCAAGTAGGGATGTTCTCCAAACTGTGCCTTGGCCAACCCTCTGACCTCTTCAGAGACTTTCTCCCTTCTGTGATTTTCTATAGAGCCTATGATCTTGGTGAAAAGGGACAGAAAGAACACATTATTTAAAAAGAAAATTGCCTTGACCCCCTACTCAGTCACCTTCTCTGTGCCAGTGGGCACATCATAGGCAGTTTTATCACTTTCCTTGCTACTTCTATCCACAAAGTGAGGCTCTTAAGCAAGCTTGGGGAGAATACCAAGGTGGTATGTTTCTAAGTGGAAGCACAGTTTACAAAAGAGATGTATCCAAAACACTTTTTTAGGAGAACAGTACACAGATTCCTTAAACAACTAAAAATAGAGCTACCATATAACCTAGCAATCCCACTCCTAGGCTGATACCCAGAGAAAACCATAATTCCAAAGGATGCAAGCACCCCAGTGTTCATTGCTGCACTATTTACAATAGCCAGGACATGGAAACAATCTAAATGTTCATTGAAAGAGGAATAGATAAAGAAGATATGGTACATAACAGTGGAATATTACTCAACCATTAAGATGAACAAAACAACGCAATTTGCAGAGACATGTATGGACCTAGAGACTGTCAAACAGAGTGAAGTAAGTCAGAGAGAGAAAGACAAATATCATATAATATTGTTTATATATGGAATCTAGAAAAATGATACAACTGAACTTATTTGTAAAGCAGAAATAGAGTCAAAGATGTAGAGAACAAATGTATGGATACCAAGGGGGAAAGGAGGAGTGGGATGAATCGAGAGATTGGGATTGACATATGTTTAAACCGATTACTAATGAGAACTGACTGTGTAGCACGGGAAATCTACTCGGTGCTCTGTGGTGACCTATATGGGATGGAAATCTAAAAAAGAGTGAATGTATACATATGTATAACTGATTCAGGCTTCCCAAGTGGTGCTAATAGTAAAGAACCCACCTGCCAATGCAGAAGACATAAGAGACGTGGGTTCAATCCCTGGGTCAGGAAGATCCCCCTGGAGGAGGGCATGGCAACCCATTCCAGTATTCTTGCCTGGAGAATCCCATAGATAGAGGAGCCTGGCGGGCTACAGTCTATGGGATCGCAAAATGTCAAACATGACTGAAGCAACGAGGCATGCATGGCATGCAACTGATTCACTTTGCTGTACAGCAGAAATTAATACAACATTGTAATGCAACTATACTCCAATAAAACCAAAACCAAAACCACTGTTTTAAAGATAACATGTTGACAGGATGGTTATTAAAACTGTGATAATAAGCTATTAGAAGGAGCAGTATAACGGATGACAGTAAAACAGAGAGAGTAGGAGGTGAAGGGAAGGACATTAAGGACTGACTGTGTAGCCCATCCCTGCCTCCTTTCCTTACCTTCGTATTAGGTTTGAGACCCTGACCTTACAACTTGGTTAAGCCTCTTATTCCAGGGATGCTTATGATGCCTGCTTTGTTTGCTTCTCCTGTGGCTCTTGGGTAGAGGTGACCCCTTAGATTGGGAGTGATCACTAACCATGAATGCTGTCATGGCAAGCAACATCTCTCTCCACAGTAAGAGAAAAAGGAATATCTCCTGCACTAGCTACCATTGCTGAGTTACAAACCACCCCCAAACTTAGTCGCATAAGACAACCTTTCTTTTTGCTCACGGATTCTGTGGGTGAGGAATTAGGACAGGGCAAAGCAGGGGTGACTTTTTTCTGCTCCATTGTGTCTGGTACCTCAGCTGGGGAGACCTAAAGACTGGAAGTGATGTGATGGACAGAGGCTGGAATCATCTGGCTGCATTTTTACTTACATCTTGGGAGGTGGATGTCGGCTGTCAACAGGACCTCAGCTGGGCTGTTGGCTGGAGCACTTACATATGATTTTCTCTCCATGTGGTCTCTTGTCATGGGCTAGTTTGGGTCTCTGTATCACATGGTGACTGGTTTCCAAGACCGAGTGTTTCAAGACAGCAGGAGTGCTGGACATTTTTGATCTTCCCTTGGAGGTCACTTCTGTCCTTCCCTGTTGGTTGAGACAATGACAAAGTTCTATTCAGCTCAAGGTGGAGGGGATGTACACTTTATCCCTTAATCGGGAATTTTAAGGTCACATTATAAGATGAGCATGTTGGATGGCTGGTGTTGCTGTCATCTTTGAAAAATATTACCTGCTGCATCCTTCTAAGTTAAAAGTTTTAGAAGAGTGGTTAGAATTTAGGAAAGGTTGGGGGACTGGAAGTCATGATTATTTTCTTTGACAATTCTTCTGAGTTTTCTTCCTGAATACATTCTATTGGTTAAGCTCCTTATGTTTGTCCTTGCAACTCACGCCACCATGAATGTCTTTCTTGTCTTCTTTGTCATACATACTTTGATTGAATGTTCCAGAGAATTCTATTGGTAACTCATTGGTAAAATCTTCTCTGGTGAACCAAGGTAGAATTAGTCACACATTTCTCTGTGCTTCAAATAATAACTAACGTGTAGTGAGCACTTTTCTATGTATGAGGCACAGTTCCAAGTAATTTTCATGGTTTAAATAATTTATTCTTCCCAGCAAGGCTGTAAGGTAAAAGATGTTATTATTATTTTAACTTTGCCAATGAAGAAGCTGAGGCACAAAAATTACATAACTCGGCTGAGGGCACATAGCTTTAAAGTGATGGAGCCAAGACTGAAGGCAGAGTCAGATAGTACGCCACTCCTAGAGGGACAATTGGGAAAAAGACTTCAGAATGATGTCTATAGAAAATATTTACTAAGTAATTTGGCCAAAGAGTGTAGGTAGGAAGTGGAATAAAATTCTTGAAACTTTGTTCAGTTCAGTCTTTTCAATAACCTTAGACACCAACTCCCTCCAGTGAATCAATTAAGATCAGGTATTGAAGCACTAACAAGAAAAAATTTTCCAGCGATGTAAACCAACTTATACAAGGGGAGCATACAGGGAGCCTGAAAACACAGTTTTAAAATCATTATCTCATAAACGTTTCTGCAAAGTCAGGGAAGAGTTAAGGATATGATTTTCTCTTTTCTCCTTATGGAAGAGAAGGGGAATTTTAAACAGCTTCTCTTCCCCAGCTTGGCAGTATTCTGATTTTGGAAGATGTCTCTAATTGCTCAGATGCACAACCTTCTCTCCTTGAGAAACCTGGAAAATGCTTTAGGCTCTTTCTTTTTTTTTCTTTGTATTCTTTCTGACCCTCTCCACCATCCTTCCACTCAACACACATCTGTGCATTTACTAAGATGCACATTCATGTTGATTTGCCTGACCTCAGACTCCAGGCATCTTTTTACTTTTAGAAGTTTCCAAAGTGAAAGGGTAAGAGGTGGTTCAATGTCATTGGGCCATTCTTAATTTTTCTTGAGAGATAATAATGGTAACTGTAGTCTGACTACATGGGTAGTTAGCATCAAATATGCAAATACCTCGTATGTTTGGAGAGTGTTAGTCCTCAAGATGCCAGGAAAAGCAGTAGCTCCAGCAAGGAGAAAACTCAGACTTCTCAGATGCAGAAATTTCATCCAAAAGTCATCCTAGACTTTCATGTCTTGTAAGAGGTTTTGCAAAGCCTTCATGGTCCCATTTTTCTGCTGCCCATACTGATACTACTGTCTCAGTCCTGAACTCCCCCTCTGACATCTAAGTGAGATTATAGGCAACCATGCATTCTGTTTAACTTTGGACATCCAACACTCACTCTCTGAGGTCTTCAAAGTGGTCCAGTACTCAAGAGGCAGTTAAAATGATTACCTGCATTCGTGCTGGAGGAGCGCATCAGGAGGACGTGTCAGCCAGTTGACATTGGAGCTAGACCACGGCAAGCAGGAAGGTTCTTACCTCCTTCCCTGTTCTTGGAAGGTCTGATCTGTCAGCAGTTTCCAAAGTGGGAGCTGCTCCAAGGATGCAGCCTTGAGAGAATAAGGGGTTGCTGAAACCATATGGATAGATGAAAGGTGTATGTGACTGAATCCAGTAAGGCTTCTATATAAACTTTTAAGATTCTGCTGGGCAGGTGCAGACATCTATTCATTTTGTACTCAAGACAAGCCTTGCATATGAGTTCTCTTGATTGTAAAGACTGCCACCTACCAATCTGGAGTAGCTGCCTCTTTCTTTAATCTCTCCTTGTCCTCCATGCATGGGGCCAGTTTATGAACCCACACTCCATGTGACCAAGTCACTCTCCCCCTCCCCCAAGCCCAAGATTCCAAGCATGGTGCTCATCTGAATGCCATGCTTGTCCTCTCCAATTCATCTTTTTATAGCCCTACTTTCTACTATTTTCCTGTGATTGAACAGTGGAAGTTTGTAGAAATAATGCTTCCATCGAACTGTAGGGTTTGAGACAGAATATATAAGACTTCAGCATTTACAGAATTTTCATTAAATATTGAATTGGCCAGAGTGTTCAGTAAGATCTTATAGAAAAGTCCAAATGAACTTTTTGGCCAACCCAATATTCCCTAAGGGAACTATTAGCTTTCAGAAGTGATCTTTAGAGACCAGCAGTTTCTTCTTGATGAGTTTCAGGTTCCAACATGGCTGTTTCAGCCATTTTTGTATGCTCCTTTTCTGGGTCTTTGTGAATTAATTAATCGATTGAAAATTCGTTCTTTGGTTTAAGTATTATCAATGTGCTTTTTTCTGTCTTGATTTTTATTTATTTATTTATTTTTTGCTATTCATTTGAATCTCGAGAAGAATTTCAGATGTGCCCTATTGGTTCTGCCTGTGGCTACTTCATGCTCAACGCAATCCAAAGATCCAGTTTTGGAGAAAAGACACAAGTCAAGAAATGTAAATTGCTGTGCTCTGCTCCGTGGCCATCAAACATCCTTTGTTAACATTCTCATTTTCTACTAAATGAGCTATTGTGGCTACAAGTCAGTGGTTCCAATACAGAATTTGTAGCACAATAAACAAAGTGTAAAATGTTATGTAATGAGGACTGCCTCTAATTTCCCTTAATTGCACTTTGAATTACAGCCAGCACGACCCTGACACCAGCATTACTTCCTCAATACATAGCCTTGATGTACAGCAAATTTTTCTTGTATGACAGGTTTATTTCTTTGTTGAAGAACTATTTAGGAGGTATTTCATTGTATGTTGCAAAGATGTAATTGGGCTCTGGCTGGTCTAGTCACTTAATAGGTATGGTCATAATGATATGTCAGCTCATAGTATATGAGCTCCTCATTCTTTTCCAGGTTGATTGCTTTATCTCGGAGACATCAAATGGAGTCCATCAAAAGTAACACCTATGAGAAGATGAACTGGAGATTTATTTCTCACTTTAAGTTCGGGGCTTTGGTACATTCCGAGAAGGCTGGTAGCTTCATATCAAATAAGGCTGAAAAAAGAAAGTTAGTGAAATCTATGAATAAAATTCTTATCCCTTAAGATTTAAAGTGTATTTTCCTTGAATGACAGGGAAAATCTGTAGAGGTATTGACTACCCACCCTTTAACTATCAGGCACAAAAGGAGTGAGGTGCTTTGGGATTAAATTCCCAGAAAAACATTTATGGAGATAGTGATATCACTTGCAACATACCATTTAATCCAAAATTAGTGTATTTTATTATTTGTATCACCAACCTTAGTACTAATTGCTAATTCAGTCTGAGTGCTGTTCTTATTTTCTTTTTGTATTTGTCTCCATTTGCTTTCATCACTGTATTTATCATGAATGAGCTATATTTATCATAAAAACTCAGAAATAAGAACCTAAGTATTGAGGGTAGGTAGATTCAAGAGAAGGAAAGATGTGAAAGTTTGGAAGGGCCAGGTGATTTTGGGCATAGCACAGTAGGACTCAATGAATAAATCCCCAGTGGTCATCTGATCTGAAGGGACATTGTTTGGGTGATGGCCAAGTGGCATGGTTTTGAACAAGTGTAACTATAGTAACATTGGTGGTGACAGGAATATGGCTGGCTGTGGTCATCAGTGGTGGCTGCTGCAGTGACCTTGTGGCTCCATATGTATATTCAGCAGTAGCAGCATCAATAGCAGAGCCTCTGTCAGACAAAAGCATTTGCCATGATGTCTTCAGTGGGTACCGATGACATGATTGACAGTTTAAATGTCTGGAGTGACTTATGATATCACCACAGCAGTTAAAGAAAGTGGGGAAGAAAAGAGCTGAAACACTGCTGAAACACTGTTTAATTGGAAATGAGTGCTCCAAGTGAGATACCTGCTGTGGATTGTCAGAGGCTGAGCGTCAGGTGTGGGGTAAAGAGACTATTTTTCCAGGAGAGTTGATAGGAGCAAAGTCAGAGAGGACTAGTATGTATCTTGTAAGATGGTATTAAATTGAATAGCAAGGTGTAAAGCAGGAAAAACCATGTCTGGTGTTTATTACAAATTAGCTAATTTTACTAATAAAATATAGTAATTATATTATATCATAGTTTCCTCTTGTTAAGCAATTATTAAGTTCAGGGGCTGAACCAAGGGCTTTATTTGTAAAATACAGACAACATTTTTGTGCCATGACTCTAGCTTATAGACTATTATAGACTGAATTGTACCCTCCCCATCCCAAATTCACATGTTGAAGCCCTGACTTCCAGTAGAACTGTATTTGGAGATGAAACTTCTAAGGAGGCAATTGACTGAATGAGATCATAAGTGCTAAGTCACTTCAGTTGTGTCTGACTCTGTGCGACCCCCATGGACTGTGGCCTGCCAGGCTCCTCTGTCCATGGGATTCTCTAGGCAAGAATACTGGAATGGGTTGCCATGCCGTCCTCCAGGGGACCTTCCCGACCCAGGGATTGAATGTGCATGCAGCTCTTGTGTCTCCTGCATTGGCAGGCGGGTTCTTTACCACAGGGTTCTAGCGCCACCCGGGAGATCATAAGGGTGGGGCTGTAATCTGATGGGACTGATGTCCTTTCAACAAGAAGACACCACCAGAGCGCTCTCTCTTTCTGCTCACACAGAGCAATGCCCATGCCAGGACACAGTGAGAAGTCGTCGTCCACAAGCCAAGGAGGGACGTCTTGCCAAAACCAACCCTTCTGGCACCTTGATCTTCAAGCCTCTCAAATGGTGAGAAAAACAATTTCCATAGTTTAAGCTGCCTAGTTGATGGTATTCTGTTGTGGCTGGTTGAACAAACTAATACATATACCAAAAAACAAACATAAAAACCAACTCTTCCTCCCCAATCCTTTATTTTCCATAATTCAATTTCTATGACCCTACTTGCTCTCCTACCCAACTGACAGGAAGAACACTTGATCTTGCCAATTAAAGCTTTCTCAGCTTTCTGATTTTTTTTAATTTAATTAACTTTTACTAGATTATAATTGCATTATAGTGTTGTGTTAGTTTCTACTGTACAGCAAAGTAAATCAGCTACATGTATACCTATATCCCCTCTTTTTTGGCTTTCCTTCCCATTTAGGTTCCCACAGAGCACTGAGTAGAGTTCCCTGAGCTACCTAGTAGGTTCTCATTAGTCATCTATTTTATACATAGTATCAGGCTTTCTGGTTTAAAATGAACTATTTGTATAATTACTCTGCCCTCTGTTTTCCCAAGATGGCTCAGGGGAGCAGAGTGACATTACTTTTTTTTTTAGCCTGGATTTTTTAAAAAATATATTCTTTCCCACTGTGGTTTCTTATAGGATAGAGAATATAGCTCTCTGGGCTGTTGTTTATCTATGCTATATATAGTAGTTTACTTCTGCTAAGCCCAAACTCCCACTCTATGCCTCCCCCAACCCCCCGGCAAACGTCAGCTGTGTCTGTGTCTGTGGTTCTGTTTCTGTTCTGTAGATAGGTTCATTTGTGTCATATTTTAGACCCTGCATGTATCATATGGTATTTGTCTTTCTGACTTGGTTCACTTAGGATCATCTCTAGGTCCACCCATGTTTCTGTAAGTGGTGTTACTTCATTCTTTTTTTATGGCTCTGTATGTACCACACATTCTCTATCCGTTCACCTGACAACGGACACTTAGGTGCTGCTATGAACATAGGGGTGCATGTATCTTTTCGAATGATAGTTTTGTCTGGATATATGCCCAGGAGTGAGGTTGCTGGATCATATGGTGATTCTGTTTTTCGTTTTCTGAGGAATCTCTGTACTCTTTTCCACAGTGGTTGCACGAATTTACATTCCCACCAACAGGGACACTTCCTTCTGCTTGAGGTGTTGAGGTCTGAGGTCCTTCTGGTCATCTTCAGGAAGGGATTTGTGCTGTATCCACTGTCGAAGTATCTGCAGTGGAGGAACTTGTTTGCATGTCACTTTCAGGGCCTGGTGATTCCCCCCATAGTGGATGTGGGCCTCATCTTAGCTGTCCCTGGGACTGCTGATCCTTAGGGTCTGACTGAGACTCTTCTTCCATCGCTAGGGTTCCTGGGAATGTTAGATCCCCCACAGATTCTGGGAATGGGGTGAGGGCAGGGTTGTGGGTGGAGAGTGGAGGACTAGTCTCTTAGGCAGTTTTATATGGTGCTTTCCTAGGTCATTTCTACTCCACCATCTAGATGCCATGTTAATCTTCCTGCCTCATAGACTCAGGGCATCTGTAAAAGGCAGGAGCTCTGGGAGGCAAGGGATACTCGTGTTACTTTGTAACCCTTGTCTCTAACTCGAGGCTTTCAGATTTCCCCCAACATTATCCTCAGAAGCACAAGGAAATGAATTAACTTCTATCTGTCCTCCAACTTTTCTTCTCTCATTCTCAGGCTCTAACTGCTTATTTTCTACTTCAACTCCATTAACACAAACTGCCCTTCAGCCCAGTCCTCTCCCTTCCTCGCCTCAAGGCTTATGCTAAGACCCTGGGCCCTGGTCTTTCTAGCTTTGGCTCTTGATTTATAAAGCTCAGCTTTCAGGGTTCAAAGAAAACACCTCATCAAAGCCCGAGACTCTGAAAATTAAAAGCACTTGTCTTTAGCCTATCATCCTACAATGAACAGCATCAACAAATCTATATTTTAAAACTCAAAGCCAAGCAATGATTTACTTGATCAAGAGTAGTCTATCTTCCCCCTGAAATATTGGATGTTTCAAGGGTGACAGGGAAATGAGCAATAATTAAGGGTTTAAAAGGAAAGACAATACATTGATTAAATATTTTCAAGATACTCTAACTGCAGTCATTTCTTGTTAGTAAATCTTTCCACATTCAACCTTTCCCCACAAAGTATCTTTGCCTTTATGTCTCTCCTGTTTCAAAGAAAGTAGGAGCTAATGTTTGTTTAGATTCTGTTTTGATCCCCCCTTTTCCACAGAGTTCAATCAGCAATAGCAGGCAGAGTTTTTGCAGGGAATAGAGATAAGCCTTGAAATGACCTTGAATTACTAGAGGGTGTTAAGCAGCTTTTTGGGGTTAAAATCTAGAGAAAGCCAAAGGTGCCACTCTGACCCCAATCCCATCACCTCCCAGCCTTAGTTACTGTTTTGTCTCTGGCAACAGGAAGCCAAAAGGCAGCACTGGCTGAACAGAGGCCACTTACTTCTATGTAACCCAAGTTATGGGTTGACCTTCCAGCCAGACTTTAGAATCTGATTTCTTTCTCTGAAACACAACTTGCCCAAATCAGTGAACTAATGATGTGACTTACAGCTGCCAGAATCATCCTTGCCTTTCCAAGAAAGGTTTTGGTTCTTTCAAATATTTAGATTTCAAGAAATCAGCTTTAAAGCTGCTTCCCCTGCTCATCCTTTTCTTCTTTCTCTTGGTTATCTCTGTATACTGTTCCCCAGTAGGTGCATTCATTCTCTTAGAGAAATCCCATTATTGGCAACATCCAATTTCCAATATGGTAGAGTAAGCATGGAGCAGCAATGGCCAAGGGATGGGCATGTGAGGAAAGCTTCAGGTAGCCTCCCAGGGTCTTATCACTCTAGTAGGGTATGAATGAAGTAACTGAGAGTTTCTTAGACTCTCAATGGGGCTACAGAATTGGAGAAAGGACTGATGGATAGGAAAATGTCTGAAGTCCGGAAAAGGAAGCTGAAGAAGGCAAGAATCTTTTGACAGAGGCTTTGGCTGAGAATGCCAGCAAGACATCAGAAAGATTAGACCTGATCAGTCCTATCTGAATGGATGTCAGATCTTGATGCCTAGGACTTGGTGGATCCAATTTTGGCAGAACAGATGAACAAGGAAAGAGGCCAGCTGCCCGAAAGTCATGCATAATATGATGCCTCAGCTGCAAACTGGCAAAGGTTAGAAGCTAGAACATCATATAATATTCCCCTCCACAGACTTATGTATACTCAGATAGAAGGTGAGATGCAGCAGGGGAAACCTTAGAAATAATGAATTCTTACCCAGGTGGTCTAAGATTTGAATGGGATAAACACTGAGAAAGGTATACTTTAATTTGGATTTATAAAAATCACTGCATAAGAATGGAGTGGACTAGAATGTGATAAAAAATATCTTTTGCTATAGACAGATGGACAGTTTATAAAGTTGGTTTCACTGATTCAAAAGAGTTATTTTTTTTTCAAATTTGAGTTTTTATACTCACCCACTGTACTTGTTTATTACTTTAATCAATCCTGTAAGGAAATTAGGCTCTGAGAGATCAAATAATTTGCTCAAGGTCATAGTTAGTAATTAGAAGAGCCAAGACTTTAATTTAATCTGAAATCAAAGCTTGTGATTCTAACTACTATGCTTATACTTCAGAGTTATATGGCTATTATTTTTAGACCCTGTGTGATTTTCATCTGTAGGAGGGTGTGGCCTGAAAAATAAGGTATTAACTATAGCCTGTTGTAAATGTCCTTTGTTTGCCTTTGTTCTTAGTTCTTGTTTTTTCTTACCCTTTACTTCTTTAGTCTCTCTGATTTTGTCGCCTTTATCATGCTAATCCTCTGTTTTGTCCTTTTTTTTTTTTCTTTTAACCACTCCACTGAGCCCCCACGGGTGATGATCAGTTCCTCTCAAAGCCTTCTATGCCTACAACAAGCTGTATGGCCCTCAGACCATATCATGTAGAGCCACCTGGCCTGGCATCTTCCCAAATCTCAAGTAGGAAGCAGGACATGAAGACCGCACTGCCATTGGATTTAGAAGCCTCCAAATTAAGAGTTCATTGTGTTTGAGAGGTCCAGGAGGATTGAATTTCAGATGAATGGAATAATCATCTTCCAGAGAAGTAAATTTACTTGGCAGGTTTCCACTAAAATGGATTTTAAAAAATGTCAGATGGAACTAAAACATTTAAGACATATGGTGCATTAACTAAATGTTTAAACATTTGCCTTTAGCTGCGTGAACATATCATTGATGAGATGAGCTCAGTGAGCTGTGCTGAACATCTTTGACGGAATCACTGTCCAGTAGAGAGCTCTATTTCTTGAATCTATTTAATATAAACCATCCCCAGATGCTTACAACAGATACCAAATATGTGTTATAATTTCACTGCTAAATGCAAATGCACAAAAAATGAAGGATCCAAAATGAGAAAATCTATCTGTAATCTCAGTCATTACCTTTTATTTGAAATTGCTTCTCTATGAGAAGGGTGCAAAGAAGAGCATCATTAGGCATGAAGCAGTGAAATTTCTGGGGTGCCATCATCCCATTCTACTGTCTTCCAAAAACCCCTTGATACTTTACTGCAGAGTCAGCTTACATGCAGCAAGTGTGGGAGTACACCCCCTCACCCCATGTCCATAGCAGACACTGTTAATCAATCACAACACTTAATTTTCCTGCTGAGCCTGCCCTTGGCCTGAGACTTTTTCTCCACCCAGCACCAGGCAACCACTATCCATTGATCCAAGTTGGCACTTAAAACAAAACTTATCTGCAATCTCCAGACACAGAACAATGCTGGAAAGGTGGAGTGTTTCTACATCTGATATACCTAACAGATGTGATAATTGTGGGTCCTAGGCCATTGGATACTGCTGGGGATCCTTGGGTTCTGGAAAAACCCACCAGGAATAGGACAGGCCTCTATCTAACTGTATAAAGGGCCGGTATTCTGTCTCGAGGCAGACTGATTCCACACATATCTATATCCTTTCCTCCTTCACATTCTGAGTTTCAAATCCTCAAGCTGAGAATTCTAAGCCCATTTGAAATAGAATGAGTCAGAAACTACCAGAGAACCTGAAACTAAGGTAATCATTTAAATTCTGGATACCACAGAGAACTTCCTAGAGTAAAAGTACATGTACATTGATGGACAGATGGAGTGGAACTTGTTTTTAAGATGTGATCTCATATGTGTTCACATTTCCTATGTTGACTATAAATAACAGCTACTATTTATTTATCTGACAAGGTATTAAGTACCAAAGGACACGCACTTTCTTTGTAAAAAATTAGTTTACTTTTTTTAATTGGAAGAAAATTGCTTTACAATGCTGTGATGGTTCTTGCCATATATCAACATAAATTAGCCACAGGTATACATGTGTTTCCCCTGCAATCCTGAACCCCACCTTCTACCTCCCTCCCCACTCTGTCCCTCTGGGTTGTCCCAGAGCACCAGCTTTGGGTGCCCTGCTTCATGCATTGAACTTGTACTGGTCATCTGTTTTACATATGGTAATATACATGTTGCAGTGCTACTTTCTCAAATCATCCCATCCTCACCTTCTCCCACTGAGTTCAAAAGTCTGTTCTTTATGTCTGTGTCTCCTTTGCTTCCCTGTATGTAGGATCATCAGTACCATCTTTCTAGATTCCATATATATGTGTTAATATACAGTATTTGTCTTTCTCTTTGTGACTTACTTCACTCTGTATGATAGGCTCCAGGTACATCCACCTCATTAGAACTGATGCAAATGATTCCTTTTTATAGTTGAATAATATACCACAACTTCCTTATGCATTCATCTGCCAATGAACATCTAGGTTGGTTCCATGCCCTAGCTATTGTAAATAGGCTGTAATGAACATTGGGGTACATGTGATTCGTTCAGTTTCAGTTTCCTCAAGGTATATGCCCAGCAGTGGGATTGCTGGGTCATATGACAGTTCTTTCCTCAGTTTTTAAGGAATCTCTACACTGTTCTCCATAGTGGCTGTATCAGTTTGCATTCCCCCCAACAGTGTAAGAGGGTTTGCTTTTCTCCATACCCTCTCCAGCATTTACTGTTTGTAGACTTTTTGATGATGGCCATTCTGACTGGTGTGAGATATCTCATTGTGGTTTTGATTTGCATTTCTCTAATAATGAGTAATGTTAGGCATCTTTTCATGTGTTTATTAGCCATATGTACGTCTTCTTTGAAGAAATGTCTGTTTAGGTCTTTCCCCACTTTTTGATTGGATTGTTTGTCTTTCTGGTATTGAGCTGCATGAGCTGCTTTTATATTTTGGAAATTAATTCTTTGTCAGTTGTTTCATTTGCTATTATTTTTCCCATTCTGAGGGTTAGGACATGCACTTTCATTTAATCTTTGTATTATCTCTCTGAATACAACATCCCCATTTTATCACTGATGAAACTGAGGCCTATGATGCTGGGGATCTTAATTAAGATCAGACAGACTGTATATGTCTGTGTCGGACACAGTCTTGATGGAAACAGATGGCTAATTCTAAAAGATAATTGAAGACAGTTTAATGAAAGAACTTTTTACAGAGATGAGGATAGGATTCCTGAGAAATCTGTATGCAGGTCAAGAAGCAACTGTTAGAACCAGACATGGAACAACAGACTGGTTCCAAATTGGAAAAGGAGTACGTCAAGGCTGTATATTGTCACCCTGCTTATTTAACTTATATGCAGAGTACATAATGACAAATGCTGGACTGGAGGAAGCACAAACTGAAATTAGTTTGCCAAGAGAATTATCAATAACCCCAGATACACAGATGACACCACCCTTATGGCAGAAAGCAGAGAGGAACAAAAGAGCCTCTTGATGAAAGTGAAAGAGGAGAGTGAAAAAGCTGGCTTAAAACTCAACATTCAAAAAACGAAGATCGTGGCATCTGGTCCCATCACTTCATGGCAAATAGATGGAGAAACAATGGAAACAGTGACAGACTTTATTTTCTTGGGCTCCAAAATCACTGCAGATGGTGACTGCAGCCATGAAATTAAAAGATGCTTGCTCCTTAGAAGAAAAGCTATGACCAACCTAGACAGTATACTGAAAAGCAGAGACATTACTTTTTGACAAAGGTTTGTCTTGTCAAAGCTATAGTTTTTCCAGTAATCACGTATGGATGTGAGAGTTGGACTATAAAGAAAGCTGAGTGTCAAAGAATTGATGCTTCTGAACTGTGGTGTTGGAGAAGACTCTTCAGAGTCCCTTGGACTGCAAGGAGATTAAACCAGTCAATCCTAAAGGAAATCAGTCCTGAATATTCATTGAAAGGACTTATGTTGAAGCTGAAACTCCAATATTTTGGCCACCTTATGTGAAGAACTGACTCATTTGAAAAGCCCCTGTTGCTGGAAAAGATTGAAGGCAAGAGGAAAAGGGGATGACAGAAGATGAGATGTTTGGATGGCATCACCAACTTGATGGACATGAGTTTGAGTAAACTCCGGGAGTTGGTGAGGACAGGGAACCCTGGCGTGCTGCAGTCCCTGGGGTCTCAGAGAGTCAGACATGACTGAGCAACTGAACTGAATTGGATAGGATTGAGGGAATCAATGCAGAATGATTCCAAAGCCTCCAAAGATGGGCAATGATTTGAATCCTTTTTCCACTCTAGACATCATGTTGCTGAAATGGCAAAAACTTGTGTGAGAGATCCCTGAATATGAGCTGGTGTCTTAAGGGGAGTAAGTTCCTTACTGCCAAAACCAACCATGTCTTGTCTGGCTGCAAAGGATATGGGAGAGGACAGAACCTGTGTCTCCAGATTGGTCAGATCTAACTGGAAGCTAGAGTTGAAGGAACTCAGACCTCCACAAAATCAGCACAAAGCAGAAAGAGGATCTGAGGGGCAATGAGATAAATGAGCTGACTTGTGGACCAACAGTGAAACACAGTATTACTCTGAGCCCATTCTCATAACTGCTACTGTGTATTTCACCCCTTGCCTGAGGTTTAGGAGGTCTCCATCTAGAGGTTCCAGCCAGTGCTTGCTGTCAC
This sequence comes from Bos indicus, assembly GCF_029378745.1. Lineage (NCBI taxonomy): Eukaryota > Metazoa > Chordata > Mammalia > Artiodactyla > Bovidae > Bos > Bos indicus. The sequence goes on from NC_091773.1 coordinate 46,982,026, forward strand.
TCCAGAGAAGAGAGAAAGAAAACTTAACCATCCTGAGCAAACCATGGTAGTACACGCTGTCCTTGTCCTTCACATAACAAGTGTTCCATGAGTGCTACTTATGATTATTTCTTCCTCTTCCTTTTTCCTCCTTTTGTCTAATTCCCTCTTTTTGTGCCTTAATTACTTGACCAGAGATTTGGTACTCAGTGCACAGAAAACTGATTTATAATTTTCAATGCTTTGCTTACAGTGTTTAATTTATAATGAGATGTGAGTGTGTTAGTGTTAGTCACTCAGTCATGTCCAACTCTTTGCGACCCCATGGACTACAGCCTGCCAGGCTCCTCTGTCCATGGGATTTTCCAGGCAAGAATACTGGAGTGGGTTGCCATTCCCTTCTCCAGGGGATCTTCCTGAACCAGGGATTGAACCTGGGTCTCCTGCATTGCAGGCAGATTCTTTACAGTCTGAGCCGCCAGGGAATGTGAGGTGGGTATTTATTCCCAATTTCTAGAAGAGGAAATTCAACTTCACTAATGTGATAGCCAGTATTCTTCTTCAACGTGAAATTTCCTGTAGCAAGTCAGCAGTAGCATACTCTCACAGGATGAAACAAGAAAGAAGATGACTGTTGATAAAACAAAAACAAAATGCTAGCTATTTTAATAATTGTTAAATTTACCCAAGATGTATCAAGGCATAGATACCTTAAACTAAATCACAGGAGGTTCTGGGGCCATCATCCATTCTACATCTCTTTCTCTCTCTTCCTCAGTCTTTCCTCCTACTGCTAAGTCACTTCGGTTCTGTCCAACTCTTTGTGACCTGTATCCTGCCAGGCTCCTCTGTCCATGGGATTCTCCAGGCAAGAATACTGGAGTGGCTTGCCGAGCCCTCCTCCAGGGGATCTTCCCAACCCAGGAATGGAACCTGTGTTTCACATCTCCTGCGTTGGCAGATGGTTCTTTAGCACTGGTGTCCCCTCTACCATTTTTACCTTAATCCCATCACCTTCCATTTGCCTACCACCTTTCCTCATGCTTTCCTCCCCCCCAACCCCCACCCCGCCAACCCTTTCTTCTTCTTTTGCTTCTTTCCTGCCCTTTCACTAGTATTGATGAGCTACATCCTAGGGGTGATGCTTGCAAGCTCCAAATTCAAACTGTCTAGATTCAAGTCCTACTTCTGTCATTGTTAAGAATGTGACCCTGTATAAGTTATTTCATCTCTTTGAGTTTCAGTTTCCTTATATGTAAAATAGGATAATAAAAGTATTCATGATGGAAAAGTTAATAATGAATATTAAGGACTTAGTATCATAATTATTATTTCTCTCTCTTCCTTTGTCCAGCTTTCCTTTCCACATTTTTCCCAAAGTTGTAATCTTCAGTGTCAAATGTTTGCTGACTTATAACTTCATAAAAAGGCCAAAGACTGGTGAATTTGATGACTCATATTGTAGAAGAAAAATGCAGTGAGGGAGTTAGCAGCTTTGAAAATGTGGTAAGGAATGCTTACAAATGAGAAGTTGCTTGTTCATGTGTGTTTTGAAAACGTGTGTTTTTGTGGTTTGAGAGACTTCTTGAAGGCAGTGTCCCTGCTGCATTCAGTTGAAAGATGGCAGCAGCCACAACCTCCAGGAAGAGCAGGTATTACTGGAGAGGCATCCTTTCAGATGGGAGCTGCAAAGACCCACGGGTTGACAGAAGAGTTGCATAATTGCTCAGTATTTAACTCTCCCCGGAATGGCTTAAAGAGGGAGCTATGTGCGAGGTGAACTTGTGGATAAATAACTGGCACAGAGCTCTGCACCATCTGCAGACATTGCAGAAATGAGCAGGGGAAGCCAACGAGCTGTGAGTGACAGAGATTAATCTTCAAAGTCACAAAGGCATGTAGTTCTCTTTGGAATTCAGGCAACACTGGAGAGCGTCACAGCCCCAGAACATTTCTTTGAGGCAATGAAGACATTTATCAGCCATAACTCTCAGGTGACTCCGTGTCCTGGAATCCTTGATACCATAGAATCAAAAGAACCCAGAAGAAAGACACTTCCTTTTAAAAGTAGGAGAAGTAGGAAAATGATTATGTTCAATTCTTCACTTGAAACGACTCACCGTGGTGCCTTAGAGGAAGTTGACCTACCACATCCAAAGGGCTGGGAAGGACACAGAGAGGTCACCACAGCCTACAGGCTGCTCTTCTTTCCAGTTGGCACATGGATTCCCCATTTGGGATGTTTGGAAATTATATTTTTTGGAATATTCACTTATTGATCAAAATGTGTTTTTAGAAAACACATTTATAATGATAAAACAGTTCTGTTGAAAAATGCTTTCAAAAATAAAATTCTTAAAAAAATTAAAAATTAAATAAAATTCTTTCTAAAAATAAGAATAGCACATATTTATTTACATTTAAGAAAACAAAAAATTTTATTATGTTGATTATATGAAACATTAAAAATTATATACAGAGTGTGTTTGATATCTTTCTCATACACTAATCAATTTCTTGGTATTAACTGCTTCTAATACCATTTTTATGGCATTCTCAAAAATGTATTTTTTTTCAACTTTGTCTCATTGAAAAATAGGAGTTACAACAAGAGTCTCACTACAAGTTGAAACATTCCAAACTACATTATAGAATTTTAAATTTAAATATTTTTCACAGCAAGAGGATTCATCCTTTTATTTGTTCACTTCTTTCTGTGATATTTTAAAGATAACTTTAGTGATGTTTCATTAAGTCATGACTTTTTGGAAAACCTACACCAAGTAACTGTTAGGTTTTGAAATCATTGCTGCTGTTTTTGCAGAAGATTAGCACTTTACAGTTTCACACGGTCACAGATACCATTATGGCTCCCAAGTTAGACAAATGCTAGCAAACATTTTGTGCAAGTAATGTGTTCATTAACATTCTCAAGAAGTTTAGTGCTTAAATTCTCATTAAACATGTGATTTCTTTCCCCTAGAATTCACTGCTGCTAAAGAGTTATTCAAATATTTTTAAAAGTTGCCAAATAATAACAGAACTAAAAAGTTATAGATTTAGAGCATATAATAAATAATAAAACCACTGTAGTATGAATTATTCTCTACATACTATATGCAAGGGGCCTCAGTCTCTATCTCCCATATGTTTTACGTTCACCTAACCCACAGTTTCTCAGGTCTCGCCTTCCCCTGTGCCCTGGGACTCTGGTGGCTTCATGTGTCTTGCTTGTAGTGCTGGCCATGGCACCATTTGCATGTGTGCTCATTGACTTGGAAGGGGCGATAGTAGTAAACACTTTTGTCACTAACACCTCCAAAGACTGAAGGATCTTGCTTCCCAAGCCCTAGTGTAGAAGATCACTTTATTTCCTTCCAAGAAAGGTATTATTACACTGCATCTAGAAAGAAAGAAGAAAGAGAGGTCATCTCTGGTTGGTTTCCAAATACAACCAGCTATTAAGTTAAGAACTCTCTTTATGGCACGTGCAGTTCACATATGGACTACCTGAAGTCATGGCAGAAGCTAAATTTTAAAGTGAAAAGTCTAGAAAATTCAGAATATTTTAATACAATTATTAATAATAATACTTTTATAAAAATGAAAGTCTATGCCCCAACCAGTAACGCTGAAGAAGCTGAAGTTGAACGGTTCTATGAAGACATACAAGACCTTTTAGAACACCCAAAAAAGATGTCCTTTTTATTATAGGGGAATGGAATGAAAAGTAGGAAGTCAAGAAACACCTGGAGTAACAGGCAACTTTGGCCTTGGAATACGGAATGAAGCAGGGCAAAGACTAATAGAGTTTTGCCAAGAAAATTCACTGATCAAAACAAACACCCTCTTCCAACAACACAAGAGAAGACTCTACACATGGACATCACCAGATGGTCAACACCAAAATCAGATTGATTATATTCTTTGCAGCCAAAGATGGAGAAGCTCTATACAGTCAGCAAAAACAAGACCAGGAGCTGACTGCGGCTCAGACCATGAACTCCTTATTGCCAAATTCAGACTTAAATTAAAGAAAGTAGGGAAAACCACTAGACCATACAGGTGTGACATAAATCAAATCCCTTATGATTATACAGTGGAAGTAAGAAATAGATTTAAGGGCCTAGATCTGATAGATAGAGTGCCTGATGAGCTAAGGAATGAGGTTCGTGACATTGTACAGGAGACAGGGATCAAGACCATCCCCATGGAAAAGAAATGCAAAATAGCAAAATGGCTGTCTGGGGAGGCCTTACAAATATCTGTGAAAAGAAGAGAAGTGAAAAGCAAAGGAGCAAAGGAAAGATATAAGCATCTGAATGCAAAGTTCCAAAGAATAGCAAGAAGAGATAAGAAAGCCTTCTTCAGCGATCAATGCAAAGAAATAGAGGAAAACAGCAGAATGGGAAAGACTAGAGATCTCTTCAAGAAAAATAGAGATACCAAAGGAACATTTCATGCAAAGATGGGCTCGATAAAGGCCAGAAATGGTATGAACCTAACAGAAGCAGAAGATATTAAGAAGAGGTGGCAAGAATACACAGAAGAACTGTACAAAAAAGATCTTCATGACCCAGATAATCACGATGGTGTAATCACTGACCTAGAGCCAGACATCCTGGAATGTAAAGTCAAGTGGGCCTTAGAAAGCATCACTACGAACAAAGCTAGTGGAGGTGATGGAATTCCAGTGGAGCTATTTCAAATCCTGAAGGATGATGCTGTGAAAGTGCTTCACTCAATATGCCAGCAAATTTGGAAAACTCAGCAGTGGTCACAGGACTGGAAAAGGTCAGTTTTCATTCCAATCCCAAAGAAAGGCAATGCCAAAGAATGCTCAAACTACCGCACAATTGCACTCATCTCACACGCTAGTAAAGTAATGCTCAAAATTCTCCAAGCCAGGCTTCAGCAATATGTGAACCGTGAACTTCCTGATTTTCAAGCTGGTTTTAGAAAAGGCAGAGGAACCAGAGATCAAATTGCCAACATCTGCTGTATCATGGAAAAAGCAAGAGAGTTCCAGAAAAACATCTATTTCTGCTTTATTGACTATGCCAAAGCCTTTGACTGTGTGGATCCCAATAAACTGTGGAAAATCCTGAAAGAGATGGGAATACCAGAACACCTGATCTGCCTCTTAAGAAATCTATATGCAGGTCAGGAAGCAACAGTTAGAACTGGATATTATCACCCTGCTTATTTAACTTATATGCAGAGTACATCATGAGAAACGCTGGACTGGAAGAAACACAAGCTGGAATCAAGATTGCCGGGAGAAATATCAATAACCTCAGATATGCAGATGACACCACCCTTATGGCAGAAAGGGAAGAGGAACTAAAAAGCCTCTTGATGAAAGTGAAAGTGGAGAGTGAAAAAGTTTGCTTAAAGCTCAACATTCAGAAAACAAAGATCATGGCATCTGGTCCCATCACTTCATGGGAAATAGATGGGGAAACAGTGGAAACAGTGTCAGACTTTATTTTTCTGGGCTCCAAAATCACTGCAGATGGTGACTGCAGCCATGAAATTAAAAGACGCTTACTCCTTGGAAGGAAAGCTATGACCAACCTAGATAGCATATTCAAAAGCAGAGACATTACTTTGCCAACAAAGGTTCGTCTAGTCAAGGCTATGGTTTTTCCTGTGGTCAGGTATGGATGTGAGAGTTGGACTGTGAAGAAAGCTGAGTGCCGAAGAATTGATGCTTTTGAACTGTGGTGTTGGAGAAGACTCTTGAGAGTCCCTTGGACTCCAAGGAGATCCAACCAGTCCATTCTGAAGGAGATCAGCCCTGGGATTTCTTTGGAAGGAATGATGCTAAAGCTGAAACTCCAGTACTTTGGCCACCTCATGCGAAGAGTTGACTCATTGGAAAAGACTCTGATGCTGGGAGGGATTGGGGGCAGGAGGAGAAGGGGACAACAGAGGATGAGATGGCTGGATGGCATCACTGACTCGATGGACGTGAGTCTGGGTGAACTCTGGGAGTTGGTGATGGACAGGGAGGCCTGGCGTGCTGCGATTCATGGGGTCGCAAAGAGTCAGACATGACTGAGTGACTGAACTGAAAAATGAAAAACCCAAAACACATGCTTAAACAGATGGAGTGCCAGGACACTAGACTAGTTATCAGTTCAGTTCAGTTTAGTCGCTCAGTCGTGTCCGACTCTTTGCGACCCCATGAATCACAGCACGCCAGGCCTCCCTGTCCATCACCAACTCCCAGAGTTCACCCAGACTCACGTCCATCGAGTCGGTGATGCCATCCAGCCATCTCATCCTCTGTCGTCCCCTTCTCCTCCTTCCCCCAATCCCTCCCAGCATCAGAATCTTTTCCAGTGAGTCAACTCTTCATATGAGGTGGCCAAAGTATTGGAATTTTCAGCTTTAGCATCAGTCCTTCCAATGAACACCCAGGACTGATATCCTTTAGAATGGACTGATTGGATCTCCTTGCAGTCTAAGGGACTCTCAAGAGTCTTCTCCAACACCACAGTTCAAAAGCATCAATTCTTTGGTGCTCAGCTTTCTTCACAGTCCAACTCTCACATCCATATATGACCACTGGAAAAACCATAGCCTTGACTAGGTGGACCTTTGTTGGCAAAGTAATGTCTCTGCTTTTTAATATGTTGTTTAGGTTGGTCATAACTTTATAGTTTGAGGCAAACCTGGATATTTGCGTCCCCTACTTGGCATGTAAGAGGCCAGTCTTCAGACCATTCTGGACCAAATTCTGGCTGTGTCAATTAATAGCTGCATGACCACTAGCAGATGTCCACTCTCAACCTTCTCATTAGCAAATTGAGAACTAAACTTCCTGCCTTACTGGGCTGTTGTAAGAATGCATGGAAAGTGTCCAGAGCAATGAGCAGGTATACAACGCAGCTGCTCACTGCTTGAAACAGAGTTGTTATCACCATGCTCCTTTTGTGTTGTGTTATGCTAAGTCGCTTCAGTCATGTCTGACTCTTTGCGACCCTTGTGCACTGTAGCTTCCCAGGCTCCTCTGTCCATTGGGTTTCTCCAGGCAAGAATACTGGTATGAGTTGCTGTGCCTTCCTCCAGGGGATCTTCCTGACCCAGGGAGCAAACCCTCTTATGTCTCCAGCATTGGCAGGTGGGTTTTTTACCACCTGGGAAACCCATGTTCCTCTTACCAATGACTTATTGGGTACAAATGTCATGGGATAATTGCTATCCAGGTTGATTTTTCCCATCAAATATGAAGCAGGATCAGAAAGAATCAGAAAGAACAGAAAAAGTAAGAAAAGAAGGTGGTTGAGTGATATAACAGCCTTGCAGTATTGGTAAGGTGGTTTAGATTTGTGTTGTTATTCCTTCAAAATAAGAGGAGAACCACTGTTTATCAAGCCCTCTCTAAGCCCAGCCCTTGAGTAAATATTTACTCCTTCTTATAATGGGACTCTATCATTGTCACTGGACTTCCCTGGTGGCTCAGACGGTAAAGCGTCTGTCTACAATGTGAGAGACCTGGGTTCGATCACTGGGTTGGGAAGATTCCCTGGAGAAGGAAATGGCAACCCACTCCAGTACTCTTGCCTTGAAAATCCCATGGACGGAGGAGCTTGGTGCAGGCTACTGGTATGCTGCAGTCCATGGGGTCACAAAGAGTAGGCCATGACTTAGTGACTGAGCAGCAAATCAGTGTGACTGGTGCTTTCCCTATAATTGCCTATGGGGCACAGTTATTATCTCCATTTACAGATGGGGAAACTGAGGCTTCAAGAGTTTAGAGAACAAAGGACTTCCCTGGTGCGCCAGTGGTTAAGAATCTGCCTTCCAACACAGGAAATGCTGGTTCAATCCCTGGTTGAGAAATAGCATTCCACATGCTGAGGAGGAACTAAGTCTGCCCACAGTATCTACTGAGCCTGTGTGCCACAATTAGAGAGAAGCCCGTGCATCATGAGGAAGAGCCCCATGCTGCAACTAAGATACAACACAGCCAGAAGTAAATAGGTATTAAAAAACAGTTTAGAGAACAAGAGCTAACACAGAATATGAAAAGTGAAAGTATAGTTGCTTAGTCAGGTCCGACCGTCTGCAACCCATGGACTGTAGCCAGCCAGGCTCCTCTGTCCATGGAATTCTCCAGGCAAGAATACTGGAGTGGGTTGCCATTCCTTTAGATATAAAACCCATGCTCCTAAGTCTATGCTTTTTAATCTACATTACTTCTCAGAAGTTATAAGTGCCCCTACTGCACTCACATCTGGAGTGTCCTACCTATAGTTATGTCCAGCAACACTAAGTAGTATTTTATGAGAAGATTAGAAAACTAGAAATCCTTAAAAGATGGTTCATCTCTAAATTTATCTAAATGCTTTTCAGACATATTTTTAATTGTTAGCTATTGGCAATAGCAAGTTTTATAATGTCTCATCCAATAAGAATAAACTATTAATAGTCTATGTTGCAGTAACACATAACCTCCACATCTCAGCTGTTATGGTAGCAAAAGATTATTTCTTGGTCATGTTACCTGTCAATTGCAAATCCTCAAGGTAGGGACTCAGGAAATGGGATTGATAAGATAGTCACTGTCAGTTACCAGCCAAAAGGAAGAGAGCTTTTGAGAATCTCATGTTGATGATCCAGCTTAGAAGTGATACACTCACATCCCCAGAAAATTCCCTGGGCAGAACTAGCTGCATGGCTTCAAGCACAAAGGACCTAAGGAGTACAATTCTGCCATGTGTATGGGAAAGGAGAAATGAAAATATTTTGCAAAAGCAACAACTGTTGATACAAAGGAATCATTGATTCCTACAAATGTTGTAAATTATTATTTTCTCTTAATTTTTGTAAAATGTTCTGTTTCAAGCTTCATATGGTTCCCTCTACTCAATGTATTCTATTGTTAGGTAAAGAAATCCCTGTTCACATATTTTAACAAAATTTCCACCTTGTTTCCAATGGAAGAACGTCAGGATGAAGAGTTACTTCTGTCTTTTTGAAGAAGTTCTATTAAAAAAATGACATCAACTCCTACAAGGGGGATTCCTTAAGGAAATGTGTCATTTTCTTGTCTGGAAGTCAATGAGCTCAAAGAAAAATGAGGGTAGGGCTGAAAGGATGTGGGATAAAAGATCCAGTTAATGCCTAAAAGACGCCAAATGGAAAGTGTTACTGTTCCTTGTATCATCCATCACTGCAAATGGCTCAGCAGGAAAAAGACCATCTCAAGCTGGCAGTCTTGCCATAGAAATAGATCATTTCAATACTGGTGGCAGAACAGCAGAGCTCAACATGGCCAGTGACATTCCATCGACTAGTGATGAACGAAGAAAGGTAAGAACTGAGTGAATGAAAATTCAATCAAGCCCTAATCAAAATAATGTTCAATAAATCTGGGAAATACTCTTGTGTTGGATTTTTTTTTTTTTTGGTCCCTAAATATTAATCAGCTATAAATGACTTTCAAGTTATCCATTCAGCTTTTTAAAATGGATTGGGCTTTTCATAGAAATCTGTATTCAAAAGTAAAGAGGGAATTTAATGTCCTTAGCTTAGATGTACTTCAAAAAGTGAGTGGTCTTTTTGGCTGCATTCTTAGCACATAATAAGGAATGAGAGTACAGGAGACAATTCAAGTGCATGGAGCTGGAGACATGCAGTGTAGAGACTGGGAACAAACTCAAATTTCAGGGCCTTCAACACCACCCACAGATGATTCTTTATTGTTTCTTTATTAAACTCCTATTTGGTGATCAAGAAGAAGTAGGATAATTCAATTCCAAATATAATTATTGAGCACCTATGAATATGCCTGAAAGTTCTTTGCATACTTCAGTGAACCATATGAGGGGAGAAGTACTATTATTGTTGTAATGGCACCACATTTGAAACTGCAAAGGCAATGCAGGTCAACAGAGTAGGCAATGAAGAGAAAAGTGACGAAATAATCAGCCATTAAATTGGAGTATTGATCAAGGTTTATGTTTTGCAGAGTAAATGTAAGTCCAGAGTAAGAATTGGTTAAAAATTAGTTGCTTAATTTGATGTCTATGTCAAAGCACATTTAAAATATTATAAAGAAAACATTTAAATCTCATTTTATACCTGTGTAATTCTAATCTGTAAAATATTAATACTTTATCCCATCAGCTGATTAGTTAAGATTTTCTATGTGATGTTAATTAAGTTGGCATTCATTTGCAGCCACATGAATGGACCTAGAGATTACCATACTAAGTGGAGTAAGTCAGACAGAAAAAGACAAATATCATATGATATCACTTACACGTGGCGTCTAAAGTATGATACAAATGAATTTATTTACAAAACAGAAATAGACTCACAGACATAGAAAACAAACTTACGGCTACTAAGGGGAAGTGGGTGTGGGAGGGATAAATTAGAAGTTTGGGATTAGCAGGTACAAACTACTATATATAAAATAGATAAACAACAAGGTCCTACTGTATAGCACATGAGAACTATGTTCATATCTTATAATGACTATAATGGAAAAGAATATGAAAAAATATATGTGTATATGTGTGTGTTATATAATCACTTTGCTGTATACACCTGAAACTATCATAACATTGTTAATCAATTGTACTTCAAAAAATAAATTGTCAGCATATTTAGTTATCATTCAAGACATGGACATGATTGTGGGTGGTTAGCACTTCACAGCTAATAGATTTTTTTAGAGACTTACAGCAATATCAGATGCTCTTAAAAAATATTTTAATGAAAATTAAAAATTTTCACCTTAAAGTTTTTTAATTCCCCAAATTATTATTGATATAACAATGGTCCATTTAATATAAAAGAAACTTAATAAACTTACAGTATTAGTTGAAAATATATGATTTCAGCTAACTGATATATTTATATTAATATATGACAAAATATATTTTAAGAAGGAAGAATTATTAGAGATAAAGATGACCATTAATCAATGATAAATCATTCAATTTACCAGGATGTAATAATTCTAAATTTGTATATACCCAGTAACCTCAAATATATCCAAAAAAATTAACAGGACTACAAGAAGGAAGTGGCAATTTCACAATGTCTGAAATTTTAGTGTTTTCTCTCAATTGACACAACAAGCATAGAAAAAAAATTAGTAAGTGTGTTTATGACTGAATGAAACCTGCTAGAGATTTATAAAACACTATCCAACAACTGCAGAATACATATGACTTCTAATTAAACATAAAAGATTGATGAAACTTTCCATGGTGAAGCCACAAAATTGGTCTCAACAGATTTCCAAGGGTGGTGATCAGTGGCACAGATTAGTTAGACGGTTACTAACTATGCTTCCTCTTCCTGCGTCCACCACGTTTTAGTCTCCTTGCACCCAGATGGGAATATGGGATTAGTTCTGGTTAAAGGAAAGTAGGTGAAAGTGATAATGCTATTTTCAAACCTGATCACTGACTATATCCTATGCGATCTCTAACTACTCTTTCTCTGCACTCATCAGCTAGCTCAGTGCAGCAGGGTGTTCAGTGAGGCCCTGGGGGACAAAGCACCTAGGTACATCTAGGCTACCTAGATGTAGCCTAGATCCCTGAGTTGTTATTTGGAGGAGAGCCACTCAGGAAAGTCCAGTGAACAGTAGCTCAATGTGAGAAACTTTTGTGTGTGTGTCAAGCCACTGAGATTTTCAAGTTTCTCATTCCACCAAGTAGTTGACTAAAATGGTATTGTGCAAATTGCATTCTCTGACAAAATTGCAATTAGGTTAAAAATGTAGCATAAATAATAATGAGAAGAAAAGCTGTAAGCTCAAAAGTTTCAAAACACATTTTATAAACAACTCAGGTACAAGAATAAATAATGATGAAAATTAGAATGTACTCAAAGCTGCATAATAATTTAAACACCAATTATCTGGATGTGTATGAATACCTTAAACAGTATTTATAGGAAAAATATTGCCTTAAGTATTAACATTAAAAATAATGAGGGCTCCAGAAATAAATCCATACACCTATGGTCAATTAATCTATGACAAAGGAGGCAAGGAATACAATGGAGAAAAGACAATCTCTTGCAAGTGGTGCTAGGAAAGTTGGACAGTTGCATGTAAAACAATGAGATTATTAATAGAACATTCCCTCACACCATATACAAAAATAAACTCAAAATGAGTGAAAGACACAAATACAAAACATGACATGATAAAACTCCTAGAAGAGAACACAGGAAAGACATTTTCAGACCTAAATCATATGAAAATATTCTTAGAGTAGCCTCCCAAGGCAAAAGAAACAAAAGCAAAAATAAATGAGATCTAATCAAACTTAAAGCTTTTGCACAGCAAAGAAAACCATCAACAAAAATAAAAGACAACCTATCAAATGGGAGAAAATATTTGCAAATGATGTGACCAAACAAGGGATTAATATCCAAAATATACAAAGAACTCATACAACTTAATATTAAAAAAAAAAAAAAAAACAATCAAAAAATGGACAGAAAACCTAAAAGGACTTTTCTCCAACAGGCACATGAAAAGATGCTCAACATCACTAATTATTAGAGAAATGCAAGTCAAAACCACAATGAGGGGCACAAATATAACAAACTAGGTTTCTAACTTAAAGAATTAGAAAAATAACAGCAGACTGAAGACTGGAACAAAAATTAATGAATAGAAAACAAACACATAGTTTAAATCAACTCATGTGAAACGTAATTTATATACCACGAATTTGCCATTTTAAAATTGACAATTTACTAATGATTTTTTTAGTATAGTCCCACTACATGCAACCATCATCACTAATTCCAGAACATTTTCATTACTCCAGAAAGAAATGCCATATCTACTTGCAGTGATGCCCTGCTTCCCCCACCCCTCAGGCCCTGGGAACCACCAATCTACTTTCTATTGTTCAGGTTTACCTATTCTGGATATTTCATATACATGGAATTGTATGATAAGTGGCCTTTTGAGTATGGTTTCTGTCACTTTGCATAATGCTTTCAAGCTTTATCTATGCTGTAACAACTATCAGTCCTTTATCTTTTAAAAACTTTTTAATATGTTCACCTGCCTCTTAAGAAACCTGTATGCAGGTCAGAAAGCAACAGTTAGAACTGGACATGGAACAACAGACTGGTTCCAAATAGGGAAAGGAGTACGTCAAGGCTGTATATCGTCACCCTGCTTATTTAACTTCTATGCAGAGTACATCATGAGAAACACTGGGCTGGATGAAGCACAAGCTGGAATCAAGATTGCTGGGAGAAATATCAATAACCTCAGACATACAGATGACACCACCCTTACGGCAGAAAGCTAAGAAGAACTAAAGAGCCTCTTGATTAAAGTGAAAGTGGAGAATGAAAAAGTTGGCTTAAGATTCAACATTGAGAAAACTAAGGTCATGGCATCTGGTCCCATCACTTCATGGCAAATAGATGGAGAAACAGTGAAAGCAGTGACAGACTTTTTTGGGGGAGCTCCAACATCACTGCAGGTGGTGACTGCAGCCATGAAATTAAAAGATGCTTGCTCCTTGGAAGAAAAGTTATGACCAACCTAGATAGCATATTAAGGATTCTTTGTTTAAACCTAGATAGCATATTAAAAAGCAGAGACATTACTCTGACAACAAAGGTCTGTCTAGTCAAAGCTATGGTTTTTTCCAGTGATCATGTATGGATGTGAGAGTTGGACTATAAAGAAAGCTGAGCCCCAAAGAATTGATGCATTTGAACTGTGGTGCTAGATAAGACTCTTGAGAGCCCCTTGGACTGCAAGGAGATCCAACCAGTCCATCCTAAAGGAAATCAATCCCGAATATTCATTGGAAGGACTGATGTTGAGGTTGAAACTCCAATACTTTGGCCACCTGATGCGAAGAACTGACTCATTTGAAAAGACCCTGATGCTGGGAAAGATTGAAGGCGGGAGGAGAAGGGGACAACAGAGGATGAGATAGTTGGATGGCATCAGTGACTCAGTCGACATGAGTCTGAGTAAACTCCGGGAGTTGGTGATGGACAGGGAGGCCTGGTATGCTGCACCCCATGGGGTCGCAAAGAGTCAGACATGGCTGAGTGACTGAACTGTACTGACTGAATATGTTCACTTATTTGCATATTTATTTATTCTTAATACTTTTATAGTTAATATTTCACATATGGCTATTTCACATTTTGTTTTTCATTCACCAGTTGACAGATATTTGGGTTATTTCTACCTTTTGGCTACTATGAATAAAGGTTTTATGAACATTCATAAACAAGTTTTTGAAGGCAATGGCACCCCACTCCAGTACCCTTGCCTGGAAAGTCCCATGGGTGGAGGAGCCTGGTAGGCTCCATGCTGTTTCTTTTTCAATTTTGGTTTCCTCAGGGTATATGTCTGGTAGTGGGATTGTTGGGTAATGCTGCTGCTGCTGCTAAGTCGCTTCAGTCGTGTCCGACTCTGTGCGACCCCAGAGACAGCAGCCCAACAGGTTCCCCCATCCCTGGGATTCTCCAGGCAAGAACACTGGAGTGGGTTGCCATTTCCTTCTCCAATGCATGAAAGTGAAAAGTGAAAGTGAAGTCCCTCAGTCATATCCGACTCTTAGCAACCCCATGGACTGCAGCCTACCACGCTCCTCTGCCCATGGGATTTTCCAGGCAAGAGTACTGGAGTGGGGTGCCATTGCCTTCTCCAAACTTATGCTTAAATCTGTATATATCCAAGGGTATAAATGGGAATTCCCTTGTAGCTCAGCTGGTAAAGAATCTTCCTGCAATGCTGGAGACCTCGGTTCAATTCCTGGGTTAGGAAGATCCACTGGAGAAGGCTTAGGCTACTCACTCCAGTATTCTTGGGCTTTCCTGGTGGCTCAGCGCTGGTAAACAATCTGCCTGCAATGCGGGAGACCTGGGTTGGATCCCTGAAATGGGAAGATTCCCTGGAGAAGGGGTAGGCTATCCACCCCAGTATTCTGGCCTGGAGAATTTCATGGACTCGATGGACGTGAGTCTCAGTGAACTCTGGGAGTTGGTGATGGACAGGGAGGCCTGGCGTGCTGCGATTCATGGGGTCGAAAAGAGTCGGACACGACTGAGCGACTGATCTGATCTGATCTGATGGTAATTCTATGTTTAACTTTTTGAGGAACTGTCAAACTGTTTTCCAAAGAAGCTCTACCATTTTACTTCCCTACCAGCACTTCATGAGGATTCCAATTTCTCTACATTCTCACCAACACCTATTAGTTCTTGTTTGTTTGTTTTTTAATTACAGCCAGAGTAACTTTGAAGTGGTATCTCTGTGGTATCCTGGATGGGGAAGATCCTCTGGAGAAGGGAATGGCAACCCACTCCAGGATCTTGCCTAGAGAATTCCATGGACAGAGGAACCTGGCAGGCTATAGCCCATGGGGTTGCAAAGAGTTGGACACCACTAAGTGACTAACACAGGCACAAAATTTAAATCTTTTTTTTTTTTTTAATGTGGACCATTGTTAAAAGTCTTTATTGAATTTGTTACACTATTGTTTCTGTTTTATGTTTTGGTCTTTCAGTCTCAGGCATGTGGGATCTTCGCTCCCTGACCTGGGATTGAACCCACACCCTCTGCATGAAAGGCTGAAGTCTTAACCTCTGGAACGCCAGGGAAGTCCTTGTGTACACTGGTTGATGTGAGCCGGTGTTCCCAGCACTGCCGGCCAGAGCTCTGGCCCTCCTCACAAAGCTTCGACTTTTGGCTTCAACACCCCTAAAGCAGATGTGGTATAGAGACACCCAGGGGAGGTTTATGGAGAAGCTGGAGAAACCAGAAGAAACTGCCCGCCCTTTCCCCAGCAAAAGTACACTTTAAAACGGAAAGACACTGAAAAAAAAAAAAAAAAAATGAAGGGAAAAACTATTGCAAAAGGGGAAATCAGCATCCCTAAAACCAAAGTGCTGTACATGCTTAAAACGTTAAGTAAAAATATTACATTGAAGACACTCTTAAGACAAAAAGTACAAATTTCAGGACGCCTCCATCGGGTCTCCCCGCTTGACTGCAGTGCTTTGGGGCCCGAGTGGCACAGAGAGGGCGCACTGCTGGGCTCACCCATCGTGCCAATGGACCCGTCCTGTCCACGCTCCTCAAAAGCGCAATCACCACGTGGGGCGTCCTTCGGCCCATCCTGGGGTGCTCAGGGGCACTGGCTGAGACCCTGCATCTCCCCTTCAATGTCCTCGGCTCCCTGCCCTGTGGTCTCCCTTAAAATGTAATGCCCCCACCTCCATTCAGTGTCAATGGGATGGCCCCGGGGGATGGGTGTGGGGGGAAGCCTGATCAAGGCGCACTAGCGGCTCCTCCCCGCAGGCCTGGTTGGAGCAGGGTCACGGGGCTTTTCCTCCCCCAGCCCGCAGGCCCTGTGGGCGCAGCTGCAGTTGGTCTCACTGATGCACACAGCTCCCAGAGGCCCTTGCTGGCCGGCTTGGCGACCCTATCTTTGGGCGCGCAGTGGCTCTGGAGCCAGCCCGTGAGGTCTTTGTGCATGGGCTTGGGTCACAGCGTGAGTTTGGTGCGGCCAGGCTGGCTCTGGCACCAGAGCAAGCTGACCTGAGCGATGCCACGCATCTCCGTCACCGCCCCCCACACCGTCACGGCCTTGACCAGCAGGCTGACCAGCCAGGACAGCAGCTCAGGGGGCGTGGCCATCCGCAGGTGCTGCAGGTGTACCTTGCAGGTCACGCGCTCCATTTGTGCAGCCCGAGGAGGGCAAGGACGCCGAGGGCGGCTCCCGGTAGGTCCAGGTGAACACGCCTGGCTCGCGCACTAGCTGGACGCCCCGCTCCAGCGTGGTCCAAGAGCGGAAGAACAGCTCGGGGGCCCCCCAATGCAGGAGGAACTCCCAGCCCTGGCACCAGGCCAGAGGCCGCCAGGTGAGCTGCTCAAGTCCTGTCCGCCGGTGCTCCGGGCCAGGCAGCCAGAGTTGAAGATGGCGCCGCTGGTCAGGTCGCCCCGCAGCACCAGCTCCCCAGAATTCAGAATTCAGTGTCAGCTCCTCTATCTGCAGGATCCAGGTAATCCTTAGCTTTTTAGGGTTCTGCTAGAAGCCGGGGACTTGGTGTATGTATGGTAGCGTCTCCTTCCTCCAACTGGGTGGGTGTCGGCGCTCGCTCAGCTGAGGCCCCAGCCACCCTGGGCAGAGAAGGTCAGGGAAGCCCGGACGAACCCTGCCGCAGGAGCAAGAGGGATGGCTGGGCCCTTTGACTCCCGAGGAACCACCCAGAGGGATGTCCAGGCCCTTAGACTCCTGTTGGACCCACCAGTATGGAGTAGTGGGCAGCTCCTCTGCTTGAAGATACCCAGGCCTCTTTCTCATTAAGGTCCAACCCATTTAATTTTTTATTTCCTTGCTTGTGCTTCTGGTGTCATATTTTTTGTATATGATATGACATAGTGGTCCAATTTCACTAAAGTCTTAGCACCACTTGTTGAAGAGAATATTTCCCCCCATAGAATTGTCTTGGCACCTTTGCTGAAAATGACTATAAATAGATCTACTTGTCAGTTCAATCCTAGTGATCAATTTGTCTATTCTTTTGCCAATGCCAAACAGTCTTGACTCCTGTATCTTTGTACTGTATGTTTTGAGATTGGGAAGTGAGAGTACTTTTAAGTTTGTTCTTCATTTTCAAGATTATTTTGTCTTTGCCTAGCCATTTTCATTTGCATAGGAATATTAGGCTAAGTTTGTTACTTTCTGGGGAAAAAAAAACGTAGTTGAGATTTTGATAGACATTCCATCAAACTGGTGAATAATTTGGGAAGAATTGCTCTTTTTTTTTTTTTTTTTGCTATGTTGGGTCTTAGTCGCAGCAGTGGGATCTTAGTTGTTGTATGGAGGATCTAGTTCCCTTACCAGGAAAGGAACCTGGGTCCCCCACATTGGGGGTGTGGAGTCTAAACCCCTAGACCACCATGGAAGTCCTAAGAATTCCTAGGTTAAAATAGTCTTTCATGAACACAGATGTCTTTCTGTGTATTTAGGTCTTTAGATTCTTCTGATGCTGTTTTGTAGTTTTTAGTGTATAACTTATTAATTTTATTACCAACAATGTTATTCTTTTTGTGGGGTTGTAAATGAAACTGCATTCTTAATTTCATTTTTGGCTTTTATTGCTAGTGTAAAGAAATGCAGTTGTTTTTTGTGTATTGATCTTAAATCCTGCAATCTTGCTGAACAAGTTTTATTAATCCTAGTGGTTTTTAAAGTGGATTTCCTTAGGATTCTCTGTATACAGAATGATGCCATCAGCAAGTAAGAAATTAAAATTTTTTCTTTTCAATATGCAAGGCTTTAGAATTTTTTTCTTAAACTACTTCCTCACTAGAACTCTAGTATTATGTTGAATAGGCATTTTTGTTTTGTTCCTGATCTTAGCATGAAAGCAATCAGTGTTTCACTGTTAAATACAGTGTCAGCGATGGGTTTTTCATAGGTGTCCTTTATCATATTGAGGAAGTTCTCTTTTCTTGCTCTTGAGTGTCTTTAGTATAGATTACAACCATATTGGGTTTGTCAAATGATTTTTCTACATGTATGGACATGATATTTTTGGTCTTTTACTCTATTACTTTGGTGCATTACATTGACTAATTATATTTTATGTGTTGAACCAACCACCTTGCATTCCTGGGATAAATCCCATTTGGTTGGAGTGTATAATCCTTTTTATATGTTTCTGTACTCTGTTTGCCTCTGTTTTATTGATAGTTTTTGCAACTCTGTTTATAAGGTATATTGATTTATAGTTTTCTTTTTTTTTTTTTTTAACTGATTTCTGTGTCTGGTTTTCACATCAGGGTACTACTGGTCTCAGATGGCGACTTTTGAAGTGTTCCTCTTATTTTTTTAAAAAATTTGTGAGGGCTTGTTATTAATTCTTCTGTAAACATTTGGTAGTATTCACCAGCAAAATCATCTTGGCCCTGGGTTTTTCTTTGTGGGGAATTTTTTGTTTACTAATTCAGTCTTTTACTTCCTTAAGCTCTATTTAACTTTATTTTCCCTTTGAGTCAGTGTTGTTAGTTTGCATCTTTATAGGATTTTGCTTATTTTGGTAAAATATTTAATTTGTTGGCACACCATTGTTCACAGAATTTCCTTATTATTTTGTCAGTTTGGTAGGGATGTCCTCTTTCTTTCTTGATTTTAGTAATTTTAGTCTTTTCTTTTTTCTTTGGTCAGTTTAGCTAAAATTTTCTCAGTTTTGTTGATATTTTCAAAGATCCAACTTTTGTTGATTAGTCTCTATTAAATTTTTTTAATTTCCTTTATTTCTGCTCTATTCTTTCTTATTATTATTTTCCTTTTGACTTTAGGGTAGTTGGCTTTATTGTTTTATATTTTTAAGGTGGAAGGTTATTAATTTGAGGTCTTTCTCTTTTAAAATACAGGTATTTATAGTTATGATTTCACTTTAATCACTGCTTTATCTGCATCCTATAAATTTTGGTATGTTTGTGCTCACTTTTATTAACCTCTGCATATTTTCTAATTTCTCTTGCAGTGTGTTTTTGACCCATTGGTTATTCAGTACTGTGTTGTTTAACTTTCACCTATGCGTAAATTTCCCATATTTGCTTCTCTTATTTATTTTTGTTCCACTGTGGTCTGAGAACATAATTTGTATAATTTCAGTTCTTTTAAATTGACTGAGATTTGTCTTATGGCCTAACAAATGGTCTGTCCTGAAGAATGTTCCATGTGCTGTTGATGAGAATATATTTTGCTGTTGTCTATATGTCAGTAAGGCCACCCAGAATGCTGGTTACCTCTGGATGGGAGGAATTTGATTGGGGTGGATTCACAGGGTGCTCAGGGGGTTGCCGTGCTGGATATCTCTAATCTTTGGTGAGTACATGAGCATTTTATTATTTCTCTATTAGATGTACATGTATATTTTCATTCACTCATATATTTTATGGTTAAATATATTCAGCCAGCCACGAGACTATATTGTGTCAGTCCCAGTTTCTGCTTACAGAGAATATGGCTTAAGGACCAGGATAAGCTACAAGCATTCTGGATTTTTGAGAGTATCAGGAAGAAAAATAAATGTTTGCTATGAGCACAAAAGTGGCTTTTGCATTTGCCTTTTCACAGCTAAATGAGATGGTGTTTTTAAAAGTTAGCTTTGAGAAAACAAGTGCGTGTTAAAGGAGATACTCACTGAATTCTTGCAGTAGTATTAGAATCTGAGCAGACCTTACTGTCCCCAGGAGGATTTGATGTCAGGTATCATACATAAGCGGAGAAGACAATGGCAAGCCACTCCAGTACTCTTGCCTAGAAAATCCCATGGATGGAGGAGCCTGGTGGGCTACAGTCCATGGGGTCGCCAAGAGTTGGTCGCAACTGAGCGACTTTACTTTCACTTTTCACTTTCACGCAATGGAGAAGGAAGTGGCAACCCACTCCAGTGTTCTTGCCTGGAGAATCCCAGGGACAGCAGAGCCTGGTGGGCTGCTGTCTATGGGGTCGCACAGAGTCGGACACGACTGAGGTGACTTAGCAGCAGCAGCAGCAGCAGCAGCAGCATACATAAGGGCCTTCCCAGCTGGCTAAGTGGTGAAGAATCCACCTGCAATGCAAGAGATGTGAATTTGATCCCTGGGTCAGGAAGATCCCCTGGTGAAGGAAATAGCAACCCACTCCAGTATTCTTGCCTGGGAAATCCCGTGGGCAGAGGGGCCAGACGGGCTACAGAGTCAGACATGACTTAGTGAGTGCACAGCAGCAGCAGCATTTATAAGGCAGTCACTCTGTAAGTTCCTCTGCAGGTACAAAACGATAATCAGTGCTTGATGTTAGAGTTTTGTATTTAGATTGATCGTCCTACCTTCCAATTGTCTACACACAAGTGGTCTGGACACATTATAGGTTTAGAGAATGTTTTCAGAAGCAACCAAAACATTATAGACACAGGCAAGGGAGGTTTGCAGTGTGACCAAGCGAGTGTGGGCTTTTACATCCTGGGCAAATCAAGAACTTAATGCTGAGAAAATTGATGTCATAAGAAAAGATGATATCCTGAAGTGACTTTTGCAGTGTGAAAAGAATTGAGATAACATAGGGCATGAAATGAAATTTCTGAATAAATATCTAAATGGGCCAGAGAGTTAAATTCATGTCAGATGCCTTTGCATTTTGTTTCTAGAAGCAGTCTCCACTCACAATTCTTTTGACTGCTATGATCAAAGGAAAGATCCTTTGACACACCAAGAAAAGTTTGATGCAGGCACAGCTTAAGAAATATTAATGAGTTACTGAATAGTTAAGTGTGAAAATAAAGGCTACACTTGGGCTTCACCACAGAGCTGAAAATTTTTCTTACAAATTACACAGACAGAAAAAAAATTCTCTGGGAAAAAAATGTGAATCAGGAAAAGAGAGTAACTGATACGGAGGTTGGTTTCTAATTATAGTGCCACAAATTAAACAAGAAATCTTTACTTACAACAATGCCTAGGGCAAGTCAGTCAGCTTTATTGGAGGGAAGGTTTGGCAAAATTAATGCTGTTAATAAATGACAGAAATTTTAAGTATTATATTGTATTAACATTTAAATGTGGATTTTTCCAGGTTTCTGGGGAAAAGCAAAAACAAATCAAATGAAAACATTTTATGTACTCAGCACTATAGTAAGTAGTGGGGCAAGTCAGATGAATAGTGAATGAAATATATTTCCTTCCTGTGTAGACTTTATAATCTAGTTAAAGAGACACCATCTGGGTGAAATAATGAGATAAAAATATGAGGCTGAATCAGGGTACTTGCTCTTGTGGATGATTCTTAGCAACCTCACTCTCTGGGTCCTGGTAAAGAACCAGGCAGTGGAAGCATTTGCTGCGTGACCACCCAGGGCCCCTCATTCATTCTTACTGATTTCTAGTTGTACCTCCTTTAGCTTGTATGCAAAAATCGCAATGCCTCCTAGCGGCTCTTTGTTATAGAGCTTTCTACAAATTAAAAACTGGAATTTAAAGGAATGAAAATTGCTTGGAGCAGGAACATTGGAAATGATAAAAGGGCAACTAATACTGAGAAAGGAAACATAAAGTCTTTCATACGCATGACTTGGAAAGCATAACCGACCGAGAACATTTAGCAAAGGAGCAAGCAAGCAAGCCTTCCCCTCCCAGGCCTTGCTCTGACTGTGCTGTTGCCCAGAGTGATGGCTGATAGCCACATGCTGACTTCATCACTAACAATATGTTAATAGCTTTTGTATATATTTGATTAAGCCAGAAATTGTGTAATACGTTTGGGAAATCTTTCCATCAAAATTAGTTCAAACACAACCTTTTGGCATGCAAAGGGAATAAGCTTTAGTTCTCAGGACGAATCACAGTGGACCACCTCATTACCCAGCCATACTGGATAAATGAGGCATTACTCCATATCCTTGAGTCTGCTATTGTGTGGTGCAGGACATATTTTCTGTATTATTATAAAATAAAATTATAATACGATTTTTGCAATATCATAACTTTTATAGTGGTTCCTAAGGCAGCAAATTAGCCAGATTTCAGTCACACTAATGGAAGGATCTTCTGGATCAAATGGCTTATTAAATAAACTCAAATGAAAATAAGTATATATTTCATGTAGGTCTTCTGTTTTAATATTTGAATATAGAGTTTTTCAGTGTTCTGGGGTAGTGCACAGCACAGTAAAAGGCAATGGCAAAGAATATCACTGCCCATGCATATTTTATTACAAAAAGAAAACTGTGCATCTAGATTTGTGATTGGAACAGAGTCTAAGGGGTATTTATCATGATGGCAACACTGATTTTGGAAAAACAAAGGAAGGTGAAGGGAGCAGAAACCCAGGCTTAAGCAACAGCAGGTTTTTCTTTTATTGATTATTCATTTATTTTGTGGGATTTCAACAGTGAAAGAGACCTGAGAAACCATAAAATCAATCCCTCAAGTTGAAGTTGAAAGAAGTGAATCATTTCTTGCACCCACCGAGTGGTAGTAATTAATTTGAGGCTATCTCAGTTACTCTTCTATTAAACAGTTCTCTTAGGGAATCAAATTTATTTTAGTTTACTTATTGGATTCATCCTCAGCACTCAAGGTGCTTTTGAAGGATATGATGCAAATTGTCAGCATCATTTAACATTTATTGAATTATAGCATCACATGACTTAGAGCAGACACTAGACTTAATGAGAAAAGCAAGACGTTCCATTCCCAGTTTACAGAGAGAGAGCAACTAAGACAGGTGGGAAGGGAAAGACTTGCTCAAAGTCAGACATAATTTTGAGAGGCGATTAGAACCCAGTTTGGTTATCCTTGGTAGATTGCTGTTTTCACTGGTACATAAGCTGAACTTGCTGGGAAAATATATATCATGAAGAAATAAAATGTACTGAGAAAAAGAAGAGCTAATTTTTGAACTTGGGAATGTAGTTGGGATGTGTAAGCATAAATAATTGCAGGAGTGGTGGTTAAACTCCTGTATTTACTTAGCTATCATTCTGTTTGCATTTGTAATCAGTCTCTGCCAATTGGTGTTTGTTACTAGCCAACATGAGAAGGGAGGGACAGGAATGGGAAATAGTAAACCCAGATTATCTTTTATAAGTGTGTAAATTGATGGATATGGTAGATTTTTTCAGTGTGGAAACTCAAAGTTCTGTACCTCGTTCTGTTTCAGAAAACATTTTGGTTGTGTCAGTAGATCCAGAGCCAAAGGGTTTATTTACAATCCTCTTTTCCAACTGGAATGAACAAAAGGGAATCCTAGATGACAGAGGATTTTAGTCTCTCAGTTGGGACCCTTCAAACCCCTAACATAGACAGAGCTGACTCTGAGCTCTTTCTACGCTGTTTCCGTGGTCACGGCTGCCCACTGTTCTGTTCCAACCCAAACTCTGCTATGATTTCGACCCTATGTCTCTGGCTGAAGCAGGCTGCTTGGAGTTCTGGGTTGATGTTTGGGTGTATATGGAGGGGCATGTGTCTTTCTTTCTTTGGGTTTGGCCCTGCCACTAAGTCTATAAATAGGATTTTAATTCTCTGTACTTCTTCCTGGGAAATTCCAACTTTGGCTGGAATTTTGTATTTTAGAATTTTCTGTCCATGTAATTAAGTCTTTTTGGCCTCCTGTTCTCTGCCCCCAACGTCTTATTTTATCCTTTTCTTTTATTTCAAATAAAGACATTACTACTGAAGGAGAAAGAAAGTGGGACTAGGGAATGATGAATACTAGAGATCAATTAATGTATTACAACCCAAAATGATTCTTTTTGACTCATGACTTCTGAAAATATACATGGTAGATGTTTAACATTAGGAAAAAGGTGAACAAAAAGAAAGAGAAAATGTTTACTGTGTTATTGATCTTCCTTAACTGAATTCTTTCATCTCAGAAATAAGCTTGCACAAAAGCTTCTGCTTGTACCTGCTGGGTAGATGTCTGCTTCTGAATCCACATCGTTCCTATTGCTTCTGCCATTTCCCAGCCCTTGTCAATGGCCGCCTCTTCTCATACAAACGGAACCATACGAAGCATCTAAAGGTCTCCTGGTTTCTAAAGGGATAAGAATTTGTTTATGAACTGAAAGGAACTTTTTCCTGACAAAATCTGATCAGTTGAGGATAAAACATCTAACAGGTCAATACTGCTTTCCTGGTGACATCCCTGAGTGGGTGACCCAGGAAAAAGAGCCAGTACAAATGAAAGGCAAGAGTAAAAGGAGTTACTGTGCTCAAGCACAGGAGGGGTGAGGAACACACCAATAGTGATCATATATATTCCAAGTTTGGTTAGTATCATAATAGATTGGATTAGAGGAGAAATTTGTGAATGTTTGGGGAACCAAGGAGACTTGAATGAAGAGAAGGCTTTAGAGACCGGTGTAAAAAATGTCTAAGAAGGAAATAGAGGTTGGTAGTGTCAGACACAGAGGTGGTTACGTTGAGTGTGTCTGGGGAAAACAAACTGTCTGACTGTAGATACATGAGAGAGTGAAAGATGAGTCCAGGAAAAAAGCCTGTTGCAGAGGTCTGAAACATGTACACTCGAATTGGTTGCCAATGGATTTTAAGCATGATTGTAAATCAGTTTGAAGTTGGAGGAAATTGAAGGGTGGACCAGGAAGACTGGAAGGGAAGTAGAATTAGCAATCAGGAGACTTTTGTAGTAGCATAAGTGAGAAATCTTGAAAATCGAATCCCCAAATTTCACTGGCTGTGTCTTCATGAAGCCAACGAAGCTAGTGATCAAATAAGCCCTAGATCCCTTAGTAAATTTAATAAAAATCTCTGGAAACCCTCCAGAAAAATATCACATTTGCACATACTTAGAAAACGTTGCTTATATTTCAGGGTGTTTGTAGATCCCTGGGAACCAGGAAGCATTTAGGAAAATATGAGCTACGAGATAAGCACCTTTGAGGCTGAATGACTTGATTGGCATTTGAAAAATGAACCAGCTATATAACAAAAATTGTTTACCATTTTGACATAATGTAGATTGGCATTTCACAACTTTAAAAAAAAAAAAACCTGATATGGAGGTCGTGGTCAAACAATTTTGGCAATGACTGCATAACTCTCTTATCCTCTGGAAGATGAATGTCACATACCGTCATGTTAAATGTTCTACAGTAAAGAACACTGGCTTAACTCTGTTTACTCCAGGGCTTCCAGCCATTAATCCAACGGTTGTCAGAACCCATCCACGCAGGCTTCACCCAGAGACACCTGCTGAATTGTCTCACAGTCTTTAGATATAAATGGAACTTAGGTTCCAAGGATGCCAAGTCCCTCTGGATCTGCCTTCACCTCTCTCAACCCTCCTTCCTGTGAACCAGGAGATGCACGTTCTGGTCTTACTAACTAGCTGTGTGATCTTGGGAAAATTATGTGCCTCAGAATTCATTTCTGGAAAAGAAGAGGGTGACTATCTATGCCCTTTATCAGTGGTCCTCAAACCCGAACGTTCGTGAGAATCACCAAGACTTCTCGGAACCCCAGCCAGAGTTTCTGAGTGTGAAGGCAGGGCTGAAACTTGAGAATGTGCATTACTGTGGAGTTCCCAGGCGATGCCACTGCTGAGGGTCCACAGACCAAGCTTTGAGAACTACTGCTCTAGTATGTTTAAGGTCCTGTGAACACTTACACTCTTCAAGTCATTTCTTCTCCAGAGCTGGTGACTCACTCACTGCCTGCTCCTGTTTTGGGTCTGCAGGGCCACACAATTCTCCATGTGTTATTTTGTGTGATGGTCACTATTGATGTTTTCTGAGGAAGGCTGTATCATCATTCCTGTTGCTCTTGCCATTTCCCAGCCCTTGTCAAAGGCAGCCTGTCTAATACAAACAAGATCATACAGAACATATGCTTTTTATAATTTATGATATGAATGAGCTTCTTCACAAAACAGACAGACTTAGAGCACAAACTGTGGTTTCTGGGGGGATGAGATAGTTAGGGAGTTTGAGATAGATAGGTACACATTTCTCTATTTAAAATGGACAACCAACAAGGACCTATACTGTATAACACAGGAAACTCTGCTCAATGTTACGTGGCAGTCTGGATGGGAGGGGAGTTTGGGGGAAAATGGATACATGTATATGTATGGCTGAGTCCCTTTTCTGTCCACCTGAAACTATCACAACCTTGTTAATCAGCCAATGTATTTGTAAACTTCAATACAAAATTTAAAAGTTTTAAAACAAAAAAAATTCAAATGTGTAGAGAGGACACTAATGAAGTATGTCACTGTTGCTGACATGGTATATAGCAAAATTTTTTTTTTTAATTAGAGGATAATTACTTTACAATAGTTTGATGGTTTTTACTGTACATCAGCATGAGTCGGCATTAGGTATACATATGTCCCTTCCCTCTTGAACCCCCCTCCCATCTCCCTCCCAATCTCCCACCCCTCTAGGTTGTCACAGAGCACTGGCTTTGGGTTCCCTGCATCATACATCGAACTCCCACTGGCTGTCTATTCATATACCCTGAGGAAACCAGAATTGAAAAAGACACATATACCCTGATGTTCACCACAGCAGTATTTATGATAGCTAGGGCATGGAAGCAACTTAGATGAATGGATAAGGAAGTTCTGGTACATATACACAATGGAATTACTCAGGTATAAAACGGAATGCATTTGAGTCAGTTCTAATGAGGTGGTTGAACCTAGAGCCTATTATACAGAGTGAAGTTAAGTCAGAAAGAGAAAAACAAATATCATCTATTAACACATGTATGTGGAATATATAAGGATAGTACTGATGATCCTACTTGCAGGGCAGCAAAGGAGACATAGACAGTTTGGACACAGAGAGGGAAGGAGTGGGTGAGATGAGTTGGGAGAATAGATTTGAGATATATAGCAAACTTTTTTGGATACTACATATTTGATGAATCAAGCCAACATGCAGTTAGACTTGGTAATACAAAGGACCTATCTACATGACATTTCTGTTAGGGGAACACTGCTCTGTTTAATGTGTATGTGAGTATAGATGCTTCTCAAACATGGGAAGGATTCCCTCTATTCAAAATGCATGGAAGCAGCTTCTGCAGCCAGGGCTGGGACAAAGTGATGACATTGATAAAACTTGACTTTGGGGCCCCTTCACTTTGTGTTCGGTCATTTAATAAATATTTACCGATCGTTGGCATATAAGGCATTAAGCTAGATCCTTTGGGGGATGCAAAAATAAATCAGATCAAATCCTTGCCCGCAATGGAATTTATAACCTAGTATGAGACTTAAGATGTGTGCATTCATGGAGACAGTGAGCAGGGCTGCTGCTTTATCGGCTGGGCTCAGTGACAGCAAATCTAATTACTAGCTATGTGACCTTGGACAGTTTATGTAACCCTGTGAGCCTCAGCTTTATAATGGTGGGTGAAATTATGCCCCATAGGATCAATTATGGCTTCATTGTAAAAACCCGTATAAAATGTTTTCTGCCATGTTCAGAATATATTATATATTCAATAAATGTAGAAGTTTTTAAAACTATCATCCTAAAAGTAGAGTGATAAATATAATAGATAATTTTTTAATGCTTATTATGTGTTGGATATTCAACTGAGAATTTCTCAGTTAAATGTATTACTTCATTTGCCCTATACCAACCCTTAAGAAACAGATAGCATTTTGTTTTGAAGATGAGAAATAGAATTCAGGGACCTTAAGTAATTGTCCTAAGGTGCTACAGCTTACAAACGCCTGAGCTGTACTTTAACAACAGCATTCTGTTGCTAGAGCTTGTACCCTTAACTCCGGTGTATAGAGCGACTTAGTGGCTTCCCAGGCGGCTCAATGGTAAAGAATCTACTTGCCAAACAAGGGACATGGGTTCACTCCCTGGGTCAGGAAGATCCCTGGGAGAAGGAAATGGGAACCCACTCCGGTATTCTTACCTGGAAAGTCCCATGGACAGAGGAGCCTGGTGGACTACAGTCCATGGGGTCGCAAAAAAGTCAGACACAACTTAGTGACTGAACAACAACAGCTAAATCAATGCTCGAAGAGGGATAAACAAGATGTTTGAGGAAGTCAGAGATAGGAGCAAAAACGTCTGTTTAGGAGGAACTGCTATTATGATAAAGCCTTAAAATTTGAGCTGGGGCTTGAAAGAGAGGGGATTTTGGCTCTACATGTTCTCACCTGCTCTTTTCTTATTAAACATATTTATTGATTCCATAAATGTGTATCCAGCACTTATTTTGCATCAGACATCATGGGATGTCAGAGATGCAGCAAGGGAGTAAGAAGGGCACAACATCACTGATTCAGTGTTCATACCTTCATGCAACCTCTGATCCATAGGGGGAGATGCCATTAATAGACATTTAATGAGTAATTATGAGGGAGAAATTTAGAATGCTGTTGAATTTAGGAACTATGAACTCCATCCTGGGCTGTGCTACATGTCATGGAAGACAGACATGAAGTGAAGATGTGGGTCTGTTCTGTTCAGTAGTTAGACTTCCCTGGGAAGAACTTAAGGTTTTCTTCATCTTTCTCACAGCTGTATATTCCCTCTTGCAGTAGAAATGTTTCCACTCTGAAATCCATTCATTGGTAGTCACTTATGAGCTCTGAATTTTTAAATAAACTAATGTCTAGTCAAGGCTATGGTTTTTCCAGTGGTCATGTATGGATGTGAGAGTTGGACTTTGAAGAAAGCTGAGCACCAAAGATTTGATGCTTTTGAACTGTGGTGTTGGAGAAGACTCTTGAGAGTCCCTTGGACTGCAAGGAGATCCAACCAGTCCATTCTAAAGGAGATCACCCCTGGGTGTTCTTTGGAAGGAATGATGCTAAAGCTGAAACTCCGGTACTTTGGCCACCTCATGCGAAGAGTTGACTCATTGGAAAAGACCCTGATGCTGGGAGGGATTGGGGGCAGGAGGAGAAGGGGACGACAGAGGATAAGATGGCTGGATGGAATCACTGACTCGATGGACATGAGTTTGGGTGAACTCCGGGAGTTGGTGATGGACAGGGAGGTCTGGTGTGCTGCAATTCATGGAGTCACAAAGAGTCGGACACGACTGAGCAACTGAACTGAACTGAATGTGATTGGATAACATTATAAAACTATTGACCTATTTCTGCCCCTCCCCTACTTTTGTTTTTGATCACTGTCTTCTACCATACCCCTCCATTCATGTAGCTAGAGTTTGGTCCACACATTGCCTAAGAAAATGGATATTACAGGGCAGGAAATAGGGATAGGTCAGTCTTTCTGGCTCTAGTTTCTAAGAGCCTGTTCCCTGAAAGGAAGGGATAGGACTCTTGGCATAATCCACTCCAGCTGGAAAGGCTCCCTGGGCAGAGAATGCCATTAGCAATGTTGGACAATGACTGGGATTAAATTTCTGCTTTATCTCAGCTGTGAATGAGGCACTGAAAAAATATTCAGTTAATTTATAGAAAAATAAAGGTTATTACTTCTTACTTGATGGCTTTAGTAGATAATATTGGAATCCATTGCACTGATTCATGCTAAGATTTATAATCCTTGCCAGGTATCTTTTAATATGATATTCACTCATTCAGCAAATATTTCCTGAACATCTCCCTACCATGTACCAGAGAAGAGGTAGAGACTAGTATGAGAAGTTGGAGCAAGAATAGACACAGTTCTTGCTGAGTAATTTTTATTTTCAAGGCAGAAAGTCATTAATCAACTAATTAACAAATAGATGCAAAATTGCAAGTGTGGAAATTGCCACTGGGGAAAAAGATACAGGGACTATATAGCAGGGGGCCCTGACCTTTCCTGAGGGGACTGAGAAGTCTCTCTGGGAAGTGACATTTGAATTGAGATCCTGAAAATGATCAGTAGCTAATTAGGTAAAGAGGAGAGAGTCAACGTTCTTGGCAGATAGAATATTTCAAGCATTCATGTGATGGCAGAGCCACTAGGAAAAAATCTTGGTTGGAGGGAGGTGGAAGAGAAACTTTTGATCACAGAATGAGGGCAGCTGCCGACATGAAGGGCTTTCCTGGGTGTGAAGACATATTCTGTACATGGGTGCTGCCTGAGTATGTCTCCCATTATCTTTGTGTGCGTCTCTCTGAAGCCTCAGAGCTCAAAGTGTCAAAGGCTGAACTCTTCATCTTTCCCCAAATCTGCCCCTGCTCTTGAGAATCCCATCTTGACAAATGATGGCTTTGTCTTTGCATTTTGTATGAGCCAGAACCCTCAACTTCATCCTTTCCTCACCCTCCTTCATCACCTATGTCCAATCAATCTCCAAGTTCCATCAATTCTGTCTCATTAATTTCACTTGCAACTAATTCACTTCACTCCACTCTCACTCCCACTGCCTTAATGGGGGTCAGCACCCTTGCACCTGGGCTCTGTGCATATTGAGCTACTTTACAGTCTTTGGAGAAGCTGCACGTTTCCCTGTCTCCAGGTTTTTATGCATCTCTTTCCTCTGCCCCGAATCCTCCTTCTTTCCTTCTCCCAGTCTTCAGCTAAGCGCTCCTGTTCACCCTCATGACGTCTCTCCTTAGAGAAGCCCACTCTGGCCCTTAGTCACAACCACTATGGAAATTGAGGTTGGCTTTTCCTCATTTGTGTTCACTCTAAAGTACCTTGTGCTTATTCCCATCAGCCAACTGTTTATTCATCTAGACCTGGCTGTCCAACATGGTGGTCACTAATTACTGTGGTATTAAACATTTGAAACATAGCTAGGATAGAGTGAGATACACTGTTTGTGTAAAATACCATGTTGCAAAAACAGTACAAAAGATGTGAAATATCAATTAATTTTTTAATACTGGTTGCATTTTGAAATAATAGATTCAGGAAGTCAAATAATTATTATAATAAAATTCACCTGATGCTTTTTTACTTTTTAAAACATGTCTACCAGAACATTTAAAACTATAAGTGTAGCTCACCTTTGTGCCTCGCATCTTATTCCTATTGGATGTCACTGGCCTACATGCTAAACAGCTAGAGCAGGGGTCAGCAAACTCTGGCCCATGGGCCAGATCTGTTCTGTCACCTGTATTTATAAATAAAGTTTTATTGGAACACAGACAGGCTCATTCACTTACATATTCTTAGTGGTTCTTTCCCAGTAGGGCAGCAGAGTTGAACAGTTATGATAGAAACTATATGGCCCACAAGCCTAAAATAGTTACTCTTGGTCCTTTTTAGGAAAAGTTTGCCGACCTCTGTCCTAAAAGGCTGATATTGTATTTTATTCATCACTATATCTCAAATCACTGCGTGATACCTGGCACTCAGTAAATGCTGAGTGAATAAATATCTAACCAGTAGATGTTTGTTGAATGAATACAAGTTTGAGATTATAATGACAGGATCGTCATTCACATCAGTTTATCATCCACAGCTTTGGTGACCATGTAACTAAAACTAAAAATTGAAATATGACCTGATAAACAGTTATATAATGGGACAAAAATCATATACAATATTTAAAGTTAGAACTCCCTGTAAGAACCCAGAATACATGGTCCCCACTTTCATCATCTTGAAATATCTTTTTTTTTTTTTTGACCATGCTGTGCAGGATCTTATTTCCCCAACCAAGGATCGAACCTGTGCTCCCTGCATTGGAAGCGGAGAGTCGTAACCACTTGACTGCTAGGGAAGTCCTCATCATGAAATATCTTGACTTTGGAGGAGACAGATATTTTAATTATGCCTGAAAACAGGGTGGAGTGTTGTATCAATGAGAAAGAGAACTGTCTTAAATGTTAGATATTAGGATTAAGGGTTTAGGTCACAACAACCTTTTCTGTCCCATGGGTGCTTTATTGATATTGTAGAAAGGAACCTGAAAACTAGAGGGCAGAGTGATGATGGAGGCTAAAGACCAGCAAAGAAAAGACTCCCAGAAAGACGGTATTTCAGTCTTTTTGCAGGAGATCCTGATCCTCCAGAAAGGATTCCCAGATGCAATTTCCCTGTAGGTTCATCCCGTGAACCTACAAGCTTTCTACAGGCAGTTTTTTTTTTTTTTTTTTAACATTTATTTATTTTTTAATTGAAGGATAATTGCTTTACAGAATTTTGTTGTTTTCTGTCAAACATCAACATGAATCAGCCATATGTATAGATATGTCCCCTCCCTCTTGAATCTCTCTTCCATCTCCCTCCCCATCCCACCCCTCTAGGTTGATACACAGCCCCTGTTTGAGTTCCCCAAGACATGGAGCAAATTTCCGTTGGCTATCTATTTTATATGTGGTAATGTAAGTTCTCATGTTACTCTCTCCATACATCTCACCATCTCCTCCCCTCCCCCCGTGTCCATATATCTGTTCTCTATGTCTTTTTCTCCTTTGCTGCCTTACAAATAAATTCATCAGTACCATCTTTCTAGATTCCACATATATGTGTTAGTACATGATATTTATCTTTCTCTTTCTGAATTACTTCACTGTGTATAATAGGCTCTAGGTTCATCCACCCCATTAGAACTGACTCAGATGTATTCCTTTTTATGGCTGAGTAATATTCCATTGTGTATATGTACCACAACTTCTTTATTCATTCATCTGTCATTGGACATCTAGGTTGCTTCCATATTCTAGCTATTATAAATAGTGTTGCAATGAACATTGGGGTACATGTTTCTTTTTCAATTTTGGTTTCCTCAGGGTATATGCCTGGTAGTGGGATTGTTGGGTCATATGTTGGTTTTATTCCTAGCTTTTTAAGGACTCTCCATACTGTCTTCCACAGTGGCTGTATCAGTTTAAATTCCCACAAATAGTGCAAGAGGGTTCCCCTTTCTCCAAACCCTCTCCAACATTTATTGTTTGTAGACTTTTTGATGATGACCATTCTGACCTGTGTGAGGTGATATCTCATTGTAGTTTTGATTTTCATTTTTCTAATAATGAGCGACATTGAGCATCTTTTCATGTGTTTGTTAGCCATCTATATGTCTTCTTTGAAGAAACGTCTGTTTAGGTCTTTTTCCCACTTTTTGATTGGGTTGTTTGTTTTTCTGGCATTGTGTTGTATGAGCTGCTTGTATATTTTGGAAATTAATCCTTTGTCAGTTGTTTCATTTGCTATTATTTTCTCCCATTCTGAGGGTTGTCTTTTCACCTTGTTTATAGTTGCCCTTGTGTTTTACAGGCAGTTTTTGCTGGAAATGTAAAGCAGAAAATCACATGGAAATCTGAATTGGTTTGTGTACATAGAAATTAATTCTTATATCTTAAAAATGGCATTGAGTGTTGGAAGAGAATTAAGTACATCTTCACACTTTCATCCAAATATACTCCTGTCATTTACTCTCTGTTCACAAATCTGCAGCTGTTAAAAAGACACAAAATAGTTCTCTGTTGCTTTCCTCTGTCAAATTGTTGGTGAAAATTATTTTACAAAATTGAAACATCCAAACTTACCATAGATGAGAATCAAATTTTGGGTCTTGGTTATGCAGCATCATTTCATCTCATAAGAACCAGTTATTTTTTAAAAAATTGTAACATCTCTCAGTGTTGAATTTTTTTCTTTTTTAGTAATTAAAGTTGTAAAAGCAACTCAATATCTTCATTGGGGCAGGTAGATTCCACAGGGCTTTTCTGAAGGGAGGCAGAGTTCTCCTTTATTAGAGCATATTTGGGAAGCAAACAAAAGAAGAATGAGTGTAATATTCATTAGCAGCGTATGTAATCAGTATAGAAAAAATATTAAATATTTAATAGTTTTTACTTCAGCTGTTTCAGAGAAATGAAGGATTATAAAGTTAATAAGATCACAAAACTGACTCTGTTCATTCATCCTCCTACCCATTCATTCATCTATCAATCTAGCAACAGCTTTTTATTAAATTACATTTATTAAAGTACTATTTGTCCAGCTCTGTAGTAGATGTTATAGAGATATAAGGGAAACAAAAGACATTCATAGGATACATAGAATTCTAGGTGTGAAATAATGTTATGGTAATTCAACACTGTCTTTTTGACATAAAGAAACAGCTGTTAGGTGCTCTGTGTAACTGTATTCACAAAGAATTGTATGGTGGGCCACAGAACCATAGTTCCTAGTCTGATAATTTTCTACTGATAATTGGTTGGGTAAGTCAGATATATTTATCTATCTACAGAGCTAGAGAGTAAATAATTCCATGTCATCATGTAAGAAAGTGTGAGATGACTGGATGTGCCTAATCTATAGGGCTTTGAAAATTATCCATCATTAATCAAGTAAAAAGAAGGTTGAAAGATAGACTGGGATGTGGAGCTGGCCATAAAGGAAATACAGAGCTTGGAATCATAAATGGTAGAGACAGGACATTCTAGAAGACCAACAAGAAAGACAAATGCAAGGGGAGAGTAATTAAGCAGAAGAGAAGGGAAAGAGGTTAGAGAATAGTCAACCGAAGTGGTGGAAGTGGCCTTGTATGGAATAGAGGTCACCATGGGGAAGTTGGTGGGTTGAGGTTGGGTCAGTGAGGTGATATCATTAATGTAAGAAGGTTGAATGCCTACTAGAGAGATTGTTTTCTATTAGTAAGAGGCTAAAATGTAAGCCAGGTTTGGGGAAGATTCATGCACTGCACTCCCACTCTAGAGAAAGACAGAGTATTCCTTCAGGAACCAGAGAGAAACCCAAAAGGAAAGAAAATCATTCTGGCAAATTAAATAAATATGGCAGTAAGTGTATCATGTTTCCTTTTTGCATATTTTTATATTGCATATCACTTCTTGATGTTCGATCAAAATTTACTAGTTTGGTGGGAAAATCTAAATGAGAAAATTTGAAAAAACCCACAGAAAACTAGTAACATTGAGGATATGCACACACTGATTTTCAAAAATAGTCAATTTCTACTCCACTGGGGTTTGAATTTTTTTCAAGGTTTTGATATACTGCTCAAATTATGGTTTATGTAGGATGAAATGCATCCTTAAACACTACACTGTCACAGTAATAGCTACAAATCACTCAGAACACCATCACTGGCAGATAGTAAATATTTTATATCTTATTGAAAAATAATATTTTTCTCATAAAGCATTAGAATCATATTCGTTTTAGGCTCTTCCCAAAGGTTTCCCTTGAAAAGCATAAAAAATAATTATGACTATTAGCCAAGGGCTTTTACCAATAGACTTTGCTTCTTCTCTTCTGGTTCATCTTATCTGACAAACTCTTTCTTTGAGACACACTGACGTACTGAAATAAAGACGACTTTAAAAAATAATAATCATGCCTAAAGTTTCATCATGCAAATTTTCCAGTGAATTTTTAGGGTAGGAGTTTTGGGTTTGGATTTTAACTCCCACAGATTTGGCATACCTTATTTGGTTCTGTGTCATCACTGGGTATTGCCACTGCGTGTACATGTGTAGTTGGTAGGGAAAATGGTCTATAGCTCTTCTTTTCCTTTCTCATTTCTTATAATGTAAGAAGAAAATTTGTGTGTGTTCTCAGTTGCTTCAGTCATGTCTGACACTTTGCGACCCTATCATCTGTAGCCTGCCAGGCTCCTCAGTCCATGGAATTCTCCAGGCAAGAATACTGTAGTTGCCATGGCCTCCTCCAGGAGACCTTCCCGACCTGGGGATTAAACCCATATCTCCTGCGTCTCCTGCATTGCAGGGGGATTCTTTACCACTGAGCCACTGGGAAAGCCCAAGTAGAAAATTTATATCTACATGTTGTGTTCAGTTGCTCGGTCGTGTCTGACTCTTTGTGATCCCATGGACTGCAGCACACCAGGCTTCCCTGTCCATCACCATCTCCCAGAGCTTGTTCAGACTCATGTCCATTGAGTCAGTAATGCCATCCAACAATTTTGTCCTCTGTCGTCCCCTTTTCCTCCTGCCTAGTGCCAACTTTCAATATCTATCCAACTCTTTTTATGAATAGAGGAGAATAATAGTATCCTCATATCACAGTCTAAAAATATATTTATGTTCAGAAGAGTGTGCATCAAGAAACTAAAATGAGGAGGCAATCTTCTCTGTCAATTTAGAAAAGGGGGCAAAACATGGAAGTAAAGATGACAGTTCTGCTGACAACTCATCGGCCAGATCTAGTCACATGTCCCACCCACCCAAAAGGGAGCAAGTTATTATAATCCGCTCATGTAATTGGGGGTGAGAGTTAGAAATATTTGCTGAGTAGCACTAAGAATACCACTTACAGTATCAATATTCAGTATACCTGGTTTGTCTCTAACGAGACAATCCAAAAGTCGTATCCAATCAGGAGATCAAAGTCCAAGCCTATGATTTCAGGGTGGTGCCAGATGGTCTGGATGTGGCTCCTTTTGATCTTCAAACCTACTAAAAAATAGATGATCTTTGCCCTGTAACACATATACAGAGTGGGAGAATAGGGGCAGGGTGTCTACAACACTACCATTTGGAAAGGGAAAGTAGCTGATTCATATCAATCCATATCAATTCATATCAATTCATATCAGTATAACTTCAGGTTACAGTCTCCTGGTGATAAGGAAACCTTCTTGGTTAGGTTCTGATGGGCTCCTGGGAAAGGGTTCTTCAGTCCATTGTTCCATGTAGCCCTTGGATCTGCCCTTTAGAGGTCTTTATTTTTCTATCATTTGTCTTTGCTCCATTTGAAAAGTGCACTGCAGAATATGCTCTGCTTTGAGGGTGAGAAGCTTAGACTGAAAATGCTCTCGGAAGCTCATAAGCCCAACTGTTGTTAAAGTTTCTGTCTTTAGACTACAAAAAACTGTCATAGGCATTTTTAGAAGGCTTATAGTTTCTTTGGCTGTACAACTTTCAAAAAAATTAATCAGCTTCTTCTTATACTTGATTCTGGTCAGTTCCTTCTGCTAAAAGCCACATGCACAGTTCTTTATTGAGACATTGCCTCTCTCTGCTTCACCTTTACTGCAGTTATCTTAAACTGACCAGGCTTCATTGGAAGAGCCACAAGGTCAGGCTTTTTTGTTTGGCCTATTTTGTCCAAATGAAAGACTAACTAAGTGCCATCTTAACTCATTCAGATGTTTAAGAGTGGGTGTGAAAACCATACCCTTGGTTTATTCTTTGACATATGGCTGTATTTTAATCTTTCAGTCTTTTCAACAATTTGCGTCTTCAAATTCTGCTCCCTAGGTTCTCTGGACCATCTCTGTTACCCTCTGTACTTGCTTACAAATCACTTAGTGGTGTTCTTCGCTCATTGCTTTTATTGTCTGTACCTTTTCAGAGGCAGTCAACAACAGTCAACATCTGCTAGAAAAGTTCTCGTTCCCAGTCACCTACTGTAAAACTACAAGTTCACAAAGTATATTACCTTCCTTTTAAATTACCACAAATGACATTTTCACAGAATAGATTGTCTGTGCATGAATTGTTATGTGTCTAGCTACAACCAAAGATTCTTTGCTGCCAGCCACCTGACTGCCAACCCAATGTCATATGCCTTAGATTTCTGATATGGTATTACTCCAGTTATAGGCATTTATTTTGTATTGACCAGAATAAGAGAGATCTAGTCCTCAGTTTTGTAGGTCTCTGAAATTTTATTGTCATCAAATAATTTTGTCCCAATTTGAATGAAACATACAAACTCATAAGAAATGATGAATAAAAATGCTGATTTGTTAAAGTTGAAAGTCTATTTAAGTAGCTAAAATATCTGTTTTCTAACCAGAACATATTCTGAGTCAAGAGATCCTAGAAACTATTACTTTAATCTGAATATTTCTTGGTTACTAAGTGTTAATGGATTGCTTGATCATGAGTGGATATCACTGTAGAATAATACATCCAGTCTCTAAAGAGACTTGACCTCCCTTGTATCACAGTAGAGCTCAGCACTTCATTAAGAGGCACGTGAAGAGTTAGATAGGGCTCTCCTCTTGTAGCTTAAATTATAGGAGACAGAGACAGACAACAAATGATGAACACAAAATAACACATAGTGCAACTGTGTTTTAAATAGTAAACCTGAGTCATGGAATGGAATGTAACTTGGAGGAGGGAACGGAGGAAGATGTATTACCTAGAATGGCTGGTGAAAAGTCATTCTAAGGTGATTTCAATAGAGCCAAGACTCAAATGAGGGGGAAGGGGAAATCACAGAGGATCTGATGAAAGGACATTCTATGCAGAAGAAACAGCAGATTCAAAAGGCCAGTGGCATGAATGGGCTCAGTGTTTTGGAAGGATAGAAAGAAGGCCTGGGAATGAGGAAAGCGGTGAAGAAAGAGGTATGCAGTCACGTCTGAGAGATTGACTGGGGATGTATTGTGTACAGCTTTGTCGGTCATGTTGAGGAGTTGGTGTTTTACTCAGTCCAGTGGAACCACTGGAGACTATTAAGCAACAGATAAATTTGATCTGCTTTATGCTTTAAGAAGATCACTTTGGCTGGCTGTTTGGAGAAAGAACTCTGGCAGGAAAAGAGTAGAAATAACCCACTGAAGCCAAGGTATGAGACATTGGTCACTTGGGTTAGATCTGCATAGCAGAAGGGATAGTGTTATGTAGTGGGATCTTGAAAATATTTTGGAGATAAGAGTTGACAAGTTTCACAGATTGAGAGACATGAGGAAAAGTAAGAAAATGAAGGTTATTTCAAGTTCTTTGGCCCAAGAAACTTGGTGGTAGTGATATCATTAACTATGATAAGGAAGACAGCTAGGGGTAAATCAAGAATTTTATTTTGGACATACTAAATTTGAGGTGTCTATTAGACAGCTACAGAGGCGACGTCAAGTAGGCAGTGGGATATATAAATCTAGAGCCCGGGGGGGTGTTAAGAGCTGGAGATAGAGATTTATGAGTCATCAGTACAAAAATGTTATTTTAAGCCATAGAAGAGGATGAGATCACCTAGAAAAGGAATTTGGAGAGAAAAGAGGGTGGACAACAGAGTTCAGGGTTAGCAGAGGAGGAGGAATCAGAAATGGAAATTAAGAAGGAGCAAAGTTGAGGTTGGAGGAAAGTCAAGAGTGAGGGGTGTTGTGAAAACCAAGCAGAGATATTTCTGCGAGAAGGGACGTCAAGTGCTGAGAGTTGATGAATACCCTGATCCAGCTTCCTGCTTTATGTTTCTCTTGAGCATCCACAATACCATGCCCATCTCGCTAGCTTTTGATCCTCCTGGGAAGAAGGATTAGTTTATGATTATGGAATAGTTAATTGTTTGTATTATTATTCCCTGTGGTCAGTTATATTAAGAAGTGGGTGAAATGGCATCTTAGTTAATCCGGAAGCACTTGGGTCTCTGCTCCAACATTGACATCACTGGTGGTAACTACATACTTGCTGGGGGAGGTCATTTAACATCTCAGAGGCTTGGTTTTCACTTTTGTTTCCTGCCAATAACAATACTTACATTAGAGTCTTGTTGTGGGAATTAATATAATGTATACAGGGGACTAAGCTCAGTGCCTGGCAAAAGGTAATTAGATCACAAATGGTAGTTTTTATTAGCTTTTCCCCAGATGCTAATTTATTAAGTATGGAAATAGTTCACCATCAAGGTATCCTGGGAAGATGAATTGGTGATTGTTTAGGACAATGTTGAAGAGGTGGTATCTGCATACTGTTGCTATAGAAGCCAGAAGCATAGAAGCCAGTCACTCAAACTCTAATTAAATGCTTCTTGCTGCTTCAGCCCCGACTAGCACGCACTTATCCTTTTGAGTAAGGATGTGTAAAATTCAGATAAGTGATGTCTTAAGAGATTGCTCGTCAATGGTAGAAATGTGTCTCTGTGCTTCTCTGTGAAAAATTATCCAGCCCTGTAGGTACATCAGGCTGTGAGGGAGCAGATAAAGTAGGGGTAGGGGCCTCTGCAGAACCGAGAGAGGATCGTGAACTTCATTAAAATAAGCAAGCATTTCCCCACCTTCATCAACTCACAAACCTGTCTTAGCCTCTGAAGCCCAACAAAGTGGGTCAGGGATATAACTGAGCAAGTGTCTCGGATTCATTTTCCAGAAAATGAGGCTGTTAGCCCTAGCTGCTCTCTGAGAGGTTTTCGTTAAGCTGTGTACAATTCCTCTGAAACTGTTACAGTTCGTCTCATGGTCTCTCTGTATCAGCCCCTGTTGTGGGTGGAGGCGGCTGGGTGGCAGTGGCCGCCCTGGAGTAGGGTAGGGAGTCGGTACTGATGGAGATGTAGCAGTGCCTTCCTCCCAGCTGACACCCCCAGTCTCTTCCAGGGTATCTCATCTCGAGTTTTGAAATAGGACTTTCACCACACCTTCCTTACAAACACCAATTTTTTAGTTCAAATTGACCTGTTCAGTTAATTTTCCCTTAAGAGGAGACATCATGTTGGCTTAATTGTCAAGAAGGTTATAAGCTAACTGAGGAACTATACCTCAGTTTGAGTCTTGATTCTGTCACTTAAGATCTCTGTGATCTTGATGAAATTGATTAGTTGCTCTAATCCTTGTTCTTCATCTACAAAATGAGACTGATTAATGTTGCTTAGCCTATTGTTTAGATTAATAAATTAACCCATATTAAGGACTTAGCATTATTTACCTAACATTATTGAGTCTTTGGGCTTCCCTGTGGCTCAGATGGTAAAGAATCTGTCTGCAATGCAGGAGACCCGGGTTCAATCCCTGGGTTGGGAAGATTCCCTGGAGAAGGGAATGTCTACCCACCCCAGTATTCTTGCCTGGAGAACTTCTTTGCAACCCATGGAGTCTTTGCAATCCATGGAATTCTCTCGGCCAGAATACTAGAGTGGGTAACCTTTCCCTTCTCCAGAGGATCTTTCCAGCCCAGGGATCAAACCCAGGTCTCCAGCATTGCAGGCAGATTCTTTATAAGTGAGCCACAAGGGAAGCACAACTGAGTCTCTAATAAATGTTGAGAAGATATTTGTCTCTATTATGTAAGAATAAGGCTTCCCAGGTGGTGCTAGTGGTAAAGAATCCACCTGCCAATGCAGGAGACTGAACAGATATGAGTTCAATCTCTGGGTTGGGAAGATCCCCTGGAGGAGGAAATGGCACCCCACTCAAGTATTCTTGCCTGCAAAATTCCATGGACAGAGAAGCCTGATCGGCTACAGTCCCCATGGGGCTGCAAAGAGTTAGACTCAGCTGAGCAACTGAGCACATGTAGGAATACTGAGAAGCTCATTTTAAGAGGCTTCTTCATGTTGTTTTCACTAGTGGTATTTTACATGTTGTTGGTGGTTTCAGCATTTTATTCCTTCTCTCTGATGCTCTGAAGAGATACCATGTT
Organism: Bos indicus; assembly: GCF_029378745.1. Lineage (NCBI taxonomy): Eukaryota > Metazoa > Chordata > Mammalia > Artiodactyla > Bovidae > Bos > Bos indicus. Next base: position 47,023,731 of record NC_091773.1, read on the forward strand.
GGAAGCACCTAGGAAACGAACTTTATGATATAGTGGAGGAAAATGACACATCCTCTAGTTTTATATTTATAATAATGGCTAACCCATCAAACAAAATGTCATCACAGAGGTAGAGTCATTTAACTGAATATGTTTATCTTTAGGGTGTTTTCAGCTGCATTTGATAGAAAACTGACAGAAACTGGCTTAAATAATAAGAAAGTGTGTCTCACAAAGCTCCAAGGCCAGAAGTAGGATAAACTCAGCCCAGTTCTGAAAGATCCACTGTTTCCACATCTATGCCATCCTGTCCTCAGAGGATGGTCGTTCCTTTCAGACTTGTCCCTCTCTGGCCTCAGGTAGGCTGGTAGAATCCTAGGCATCACCTGTAGATATAACCACGTCTAGAGAAACAAGGGCCATTTTCCCTCATGTCTCTTTCTCATAGGATCCTACTGATGACTGTAAGAAATCACTAGCATTTGCAACCTTCTGGGCGATTCCTATGCTTTTCACTCATACAACAGCTTCCGTAGGCATGTTGATGATCTCAGGGGTTCAGCTCAACAACTTGCCAGCCCAGCATCCCAAGGTCCTCTCTTCCCTCTGTGTCTATGTTTTTCCACATGGGCAATTGCACATTTTAAAGTCTTTTACTTGCAGAACCTCATTCCTTGTTCCAGTTGTTTTATCAATCTGGGTTGTCTGTCACAAGCAGCAGAAAACAACTCTGGCTGATTTAGGCAGGAGATAAATTTACTTTAAATGTACTAAATAGTTCCAGAATGATCCTGAATTGTCTTCTGCTATAAAGGACATTATGGAGACCCTTGGCAAAATCTGAATAAAGTCTTTTGCAAATTAGATAATAGTATTGTATCTATATTTATTTGGTGATTTTGAAAATTATGCTGTGATTATATAAGAGAATTTCTTTTTATTGAATACACTATGACATTTTAGGGAAAAGATATCGTGTCTCCAATTTACTACTAAGCAGTTTAGGAAAAATACACACACAGACAGAAGCATAAAGCAGTATAGAGTAATAGTAACATAGAGAAATTGGGTGAAGGGTAGTCAGAGATTTTTTGAACTATTCCTGTGACTTTTTGTGTGGTTTCTTATTAATTATTTTTATTGGAGAATAATTGGTTTACAACATTGTGTTGGTTTCTGCCCAACTGTCAACATAAATCAGCCGGAAGTATATATATGTCCCCTCCCTCCTGAACCTCCTTCTCACCTCCCAACCCATGCCACCCCTCTAGGTTGTCACAGAGCATCAGATTTGAGCTCCCTGCATCATACAACACATTTCCCCTGGCCATCTAATTTTACATGTAGTAATGCATATGTTGCCATGCTACTTTCTCAATTCATTCCACCCTATCCTTCCCCCAGTGTGTCTACAAGTCTGTTCTCTGTCTGCATCTCCATTTCTGCCCTTCAGATAGGTTCATCAAGTACCATCTTTCTAGATTTCCATATAGATGTGTTAATAGATGATATTTGTCTTTCTCTTTCTGACTTACTTCACGGTGTATAATAGGCTCTAGGTTCATCCCACTCATTAGAACTGACTCAAATGCATTCCCTTTTATGGCTGAGTGTGTTGGTTTTTATATCCAGTGAAAAAATTATTTTTTAATGACGCAAAGAGATACTGGCTAAGGTAGCAGTGTTGTAGCAAATCCAGCAACTTGCTATAATAAACCACTGAAGACAATGAGGACGATATTTAATGAATAGCTCAGGAGTGGCCTAGATTGCAAGAGATTCAGACTGAAAACATTCAGAGTCAGAAACAGTGCTCCAGATGACTCCACGGAGCTCAGCCCTGTGGACAGAGCCATCACCTCCATGGTATACTGCTGGCCATTGAGGTTTGCACTGCCGCTGTGGCTGGTGCGTGGCACTCTGCTCCACCATCCGCACGGTTGCAGCTGCTGCTCATGGATCATCTTTTTACCATGGCCACCACTGCCAGGGACTTGTCTCAAGGGCCTTTGTATTTTAGTGTCACCACATTAGGTTTCAAGTCCGGGATGCAGGAATCAGTTTAGGAGAGTCCAAGTCATGGGTCTTTTAGTTCAGTTCAGTTCAGTCGTGTCCAACTCTTTGCAACCCCATGAATTGCAGCATGCCAGGCCTCCGTGTCCGTCACCATCTCCTGGAGTTCACCCACACTCATGTGCATCGAGTTGGTGATACCATCCAGCCACCTCATCCTCTTTCATCCCCTTCTCCTCCTGCCCCCAATCCCTCCCAGCATCAGAGTCTTTTCCAATGAGTCAACTCTTCGCATGAGGTGCCCAAAGTATTGGAGTTTCAGCCTCAACATCAGTCCTTCCAAAGAACACCCAGGGCTGATCTCCTTTAGGATGGACTGGTTGGATCTCCTTGCAGTCCAAGGGACTCTCAAGAGTCTTCTCCAGCACCACAGTTCAAAAGCATCAATTCTTCGGTGCTCAGCTTTCTTCACAGTCCAACTCTCACATCCATACATGACCACAGGAAAAACCATAGCCTTGACTAGACAGACCTTTGTTGGCAAAGTAATGTCTCTGCTTTTTAACATGCTATCTAGGTTGGTCATAACTTTCCTTCCAAGGAGTAAGCGTCTTTTAATTTCATGGCTGCAATCACCATCTGCAGTGATTTTGGAGCCCCCCAAAATAAAGTCTGACACTGTTTCCACTGTTTCCCCATCTATTTCCCATGAACTGATGGGACCAGAGGCCATGATCTTAGCTTTCTGAATGTTGAGCTTTAAGCCAACTTTTTCACTCTCCACTTTCACTTTCATTAAGAGGCTTTTGAGTTCCTCTTCACTTTCTGCCATAAGGGTGGTGTCATCTGCATATCTGAGGTTATTGATATTTCTCCCGGCAATCTTGATTCCAGCTTGTGGTTCTTCCAGCCCACTGTTTCTCATGATGTACTCTGCATAGAAGTTAAATAAACAGGGTGACAATATACACCCTTGACGTACTCCTTTTCCTATTTGGAACCAGTCTGTTGTTCCATGTCCAGTTTTAACTGTTGCTTCCTGACCTGCATACAAATTTATCAAGAGGCAGGTCAGGTGGTCTGGTATTCCCATCTCTTTCAGAATTTTCCACTCAAAGGCTTTGGCATGGTCAATAAAGCAGAAATAGATGTTTTTCTGGAACTCTCTTGCTTTTCCATGATCCAGCGGATGTTGGCAATTTGATCTCTGGTTACTCTGCCTATTCTAAGACCAGCTTGAACATCTGGAAGTTCAAGATTCACCTATTGCTGAAGCCTGGCTTGGAGAATTTTGAGCATTACTTTACTAGCTTGTGAGATGAGCGCAATTGTGCGGTATTTTGAGCATTGTTTGGCATTGCCTTTCTTTGGGATTGGAATGAAAACTGACCTTTTCCAGTCCTGTGACCACTGCTGAGTTTTCCAAATTTGCTGACATATTGAGTGAAGCACTTTCACAGCATCATCTTTCAGGATTTGAAATAGCTCCACTGGAATTCCATCACCTCCACTAGCTTTGTTCGTAGTGATGCTTTCTAAGGCTCACTTGACTTCACATTGCAGGATGTCTGGCTCTAGGTGATTGATCACAGCATCGTGATTATCTTGGTCATGAAGATCTTTTTTTTTCAGTTCTTCTGTGTATTCTTGCCACCTCTTCTTAATATCTTCTGCTTCTGTTAGGTCCATACCATTTCTGTCCTTTATCGAGCCCATCTTTCCATGAAATGTTCCCTTGGTATCTCTAATTTTATTGAAGAGCTCTCTAGTCTTTCCCATTCTGTTGTTTTCCTCTTACCTAGGCACAAATCAGGCTTGTAAAAATTGCCATCAGTATATTTCAGTCTCTAGACTGACACACAAGTCATCATGCTTTGCCACAAAGGGAGGGATTCTTCAAGGAGGAGTGTATTTCAGACACCACACAACCCACAAGAGTGACAAGTATCCGTTGTCTGATAGTGTTTGCAGTCCTCTCCCTTAAGGTGTCAGAATTCTGGATGTTGTTCCATTGAAGGTGGGAGCAAAAGAAAATGTGTTTCTTTCAAAGTGGAAAGAGTGAATTATTCACAGATGTTGGAATCTAACTGGCGTGTATACTCACAGTGGGGGTTAATATGGAAGAAATTACCATTGGTGAGGTTTAACTACCCTCTGACATTACATGGAAAAACTGAAACTTTTGTTTTCAGTTGGATTTCATTTATTCTTGATATTCTTTATTCTGGACATTGTTTTTTTTCATTCTGTCTCGCATGCTTTTTAAAATTTTCCCCTCTTCTTTTCTTTTCATAAAGATGATTTAGTTATTTTACATAAGGCTGTTGCTTTGTCTCAGAAGATATTCAGTTCTTGTCTCTCAAAAAGAAAATCCAGTCCACAGCTCCGGTCCAGTATTTAGTGCAAAGCAGAGACTCCACACACTTTCATTTCCTACGCAAACCTCGTTTTATTATGTAATATAAACGTGTATAACATAATATTGAGGTCTTAAGTTCTAATCGGCTAATAGTGTATTAAGTGCTGTTTGTGCATTAAGCATTAAGAATACTTTTTTGCTCCTCATATCTAGTTGGAAAAGAAAGACTCATACTTCAGTTAACGAAAAAACAGCAGTGTCATATAATTCTTAAGAGCATAATATTTTATTTTTATAAATGCTCCCAGTAAAGAAGTGATTAGAGGAAAGTAGAAAGATATGAGAAATTGTACTTTAAAAGTATTTGACATCTGGTTGGAATTGTTATGTTAGTTGATGGTCCAAAATTTCTTCAGAGGGATTGAGGGAATTTTAACGTTTCATTTGGCAGTCAGATGTGGAGATGAATGAACTGGCCTTCAGTAGTCCTGGCCTGTTCCTGAGAGAGAGAAATGATTGAGAGGGAGGGGTGGAGAGGAAGAAGAAGCCTTTACTTACACTCCTTCAGGGATGATTCAGGTGGACAGTCTGAATTATGGGTCTTATTGGCAGCAAGTCAGTATTGCCAGAGTAGATTACTGAAGGATGCTTTAGCTGGGGACCACTTTGAAAACCACTCATCATTACAGTTGGTACCTGGCATAGTAGCATGGAGTACCCTTGATGGCTTTTGTCAAGGAAATTTGAATAAACCTGCTGTGTCTGATCTCATCTAACAACCTCTTCCTTCACGGATGACCCTTCTTACCTTATAGACCTCAACTGTTGATCCTAGACCTGCCAGTCCAAGCTGTATCAGAACAGATCAGATCAGTCACTCAGTCGTGTCCGACTCTTTGTGACCCCATGAATCGCAGCATGCCAGGCCTCCCTGTCCATCACCAACTCCCGGAGTTCACTGAGACTCGCGTCCATCAAGTCAGTGATCCCATCCAGCCATCTCATCCTCTGTCGTCCCCTTCTCCTCCTGCCCCCAGGAGGAGATTAGAAGTGACCAAGCATCAGAGTCTTTTCCAATGAGTCAACTCTTCGCATGAGGTAGCCAAAGTACTGGAGTTTCAGCTTTAGCATCATTCCTTCCAAAGAACACACAGGGCTGATCTCCTTCAGAATGGACTGGTTGGATCTCCTTGCAGTCCAAGGGACTCTCAAGAGTCTTCTCCAACACCACAGTTCAAAAGCATCAATTCTTTGGCGCTCAGCCTTCTTCACAGTCCAACTCTCACATCCATACATGACCACAGGAAAAACCATAGCCTTGACTAGACGAACCTTTGTTGGCAAAGTAATGTCTCTGCTTTTGAATATGCTATCTAGGTTGGTCATAACTTTCCTTCCAAGGAGTAAGCGTCTTTTAATTTCATGGCTGCAGTCGCCATCTGTAGTGATTTTGGAGCCCAGAAAAATAAAGTCTGACACTGTTTCCACTGTTTCCCCATCTATTTCCCATGAAGTGATGGGACCGGATGCCATGATCTTCGTTTTCTGAATGTTGAGCTTTAAGCCAACTTTTTCACTCTCCACTTTCACTTGCATCAAGAGGCTTTTGAGTTCCTCTTCACTTTCTGCCATAAGGGTGGTGTCATCTGCATATCTGAGGTTATTGATATTTCTCCCGGCAATCTTGATTCCAGCTTGTGTTTCTTCCAGTCCAGCGTTTCTCATGATGTACTCTGCATATAAGTTAAATAAACAGGGTGACAATATACAGCCTAGACGAACTCCTTTTCCTATTTGGAACCAATCTGTTGTTCCATGTCCAGTTCTAACTGTTGCTTCCTGACCTGCATACAAATTTCTCAAGAGGCAGATCAGGTGGTCTGGTATTCCCATCTCTTGAAGAATTTCCCACAGTTTATTGTGATCCACACAGTCAAAGGCTTTGGCATAGTCAATAAAGCAGAAATAGATGTTTTTCTGGAACTCTCTTGCTTTTTCCATGATCCAGCGGATGTTGGCAATTTGATCTCTGGTTCCTCTGCCTTTTCTAAAACCAGCTTGAAAACCACTAGACCAAGCTGTATGTCAATTATTAAAGCCCAGTGCAGGACAGTGACTTTATAAATAGTCTCAGCAATGATCAAGACCAACATTAGTATCTGTTAAACCATTGAGTGATTCTGTGGTCTCTAGTCCAAAGTGAAAGGATCAAACTTGAGATTTCTAGATATGTGACTCACGTTAAGGTAAAGCAAAAGTCCAGACTTTTTCAGAGTTAATTTGGCTATAGCTGTTGCTTATTTGGGGCTTGCTCGGTGGGTCAGCTGGTAAAGAATCCCCTTGCCAGTGCAGGAGATAAAAGAGATGTAGGTTCGATCCCTAGGTCAGGAAGATCTCCTGGAAAAGGAAATGGCAACCCACTCCTGTATTCTTGCATGTGAAATTCCATGGACAGAGGAGCCTGGTAGGCCACAGTCATAGTTAGGAACTACAGCTGGTGAACTTATTCACAAAACAAAAACAGACTTACAGACTTAGAGAATGAATTTATGGTTGCCAGGAAGGGAGGATGGGAGGAAGTGATAGGGAGTTTGGGATCGACATGTGTACTTTGGTATATTTAAAATGAATAACCAACAAGAATCTACTGTGTAGCACAGGGAGCTCTGATCAATGTTCTGTGGAAGCCTGGATGGGAGGGGAGTTGAGGGAGAGTAATACAGGTATATGTATGCCTGAGTCCCTTTTCTGTCCACCTGAAACTATCATGACGTTGTTAATCGGCTATATCTCAATATAAAATAAGACGTTTAAAATAAAAAAAAAAAAGAACTAGAATTGAGTAACCACAAATAATAAAAAATGTGTTTACTCATACATCTCACAAAATGGAAGAATATCCATGTTATATCTTCTTTCTCATAGCTTCCTGTTCCTTCATCCCATAGCTGTTCTACACAGGGGAATTCTCCATATTCTCTGCCCCCAGTCCAGACTACTTACTTTCTTCTCTGTGGCCTCCCTTCAGCCTTGGTCCTTACTGTGTGGACTGACTTAGTTGCTTTGGCTTAGTCCTTCCTCCCAGCTTCTCTTTCTGGGCCTACCCCTCTGCAGCCATATCCCAGATTCTGCGTGACAAATGTTCTAGTACCTGGACTGGGAAAGACTCCTGAGCAGAAGAGGTGAAATAGAGGGGAAAACAGGAAACACGCAGTTGCACATGGCAGAGTTGATTACATGAAATGAGTGATGTTTCTCGTTTCTTAACTTTAAAATCATTTAAAATGCCTCCCAGGTAGTTTTCTGATTTGGAAAACCACAGAAGAAAAAAAAAGGAAAATATGTAATGCTCTCTAGAATTCTTTTGTCAGAGTTCTGCTTCAAATTGTGGAAACAAATTTGCCAGTGAATCTGATCCTGGATGTAGTTTCATGAATAGGAAGTCTGTCTCTTCTATCTGCACTTGGAGTTGATGGGCTCCTGTGAATCTTCGCACCTGTGCTCACCAGGCAACGTGCTCGACACGGGTGAAATGGGAATGTAAAGCTACATCCCATCTTCAGGACCGACTGCCTGATGGACAGACAGACAGAGGGATGATTGTAGCATGTGAAGAAAAATGTACCAGTGGGGTTGTATGTATCGGGCAGTGGGAACACAAGGTAGGAAGCATCGACATTTGTCTGCAGGAGGTGAAACTTAAATTAACTCCCGCAAAATGAGTCATTCTGCATTACACAGAAAAGGAAGGCATGAGAAGACATAAGAGGCTGGAAGAAATGTAGCTGAAAGAAAATAATTGAAACCAAATGTGACTGGCCAGGTTCCCTTTAGTCTACACAGTAAGGGATCTTGGTTTTCCTCATGGGGAGTTCAGAAACTTTTGAATCACTTCTACAGTCACCATGGTAGCGGTTCTCAGTGTGGCCTGCTGGCTAACTAGTAGGCTCAGGCCCAGGGTCTCAGAGGTTTTCTTCTTGCTGGTAGAGTGCCATTGAACAGTGCACCTGGCTTCCCTGTGTATCTGTTTTCTCATCTATGAAATGAGGATATCCCCTTTCCCAGGGTTGTAGTGAAGATTTAATTCATCCCCTAAGACATTTAGAGCTGTACCTAGCATAGGTATTAGAGTGAAAAAAGAAAAAAAATGAACTGTTTTGTGCATTCTCTTTCAACCATCAATAAATAGAATGTTCTGCAACATTCCAAGGTTTGATCTTCAAACAAGGTTGGCCTTGGGAGTAATTAGGTCAATCAGACAGCTCTCTGTATGTTGCAAGAAGGGTCGTGTCAGCTGTCCTCTGTTCTGCCATGTCTCCCCTATTTAGGAACGTCGTGGTACCTGCTGGCTAAACATTACTAGTATCTGAAGATAGTTGACAATTAAATCAGTACTAAACACTAATATCTGGATGTAATAAAGTTATCAGAGATGAGGACATAGCCTAGAGAGGATGGGTCATAAACCTGGTAAGCTGCAGGCCCAAATGAAAAAGGAATAAAAATTAATTTTTGTCTGTAGCATAATATATGATTTAAACTTTGTTCACAATATAAATATTAATTATTCTTTATGAAACACTTTAACATGTTATCTTGTTAGAGAGTTAAATTTATCTTAAGAGATGTAGGTAGAGCATCTTTCACTATTAAGAATGTTCCCAAAATAAGAAAATCAAGCCACAGGTGAATACTAGTCTGGCAACTTTTTTTTCAAGTGTCTCTTCTCTGTATGTAGCTCTACAGTGTTTTTATTGATAAGGGAGGAAAAGCCTAAAATCCACTTTGGAGAGTTTCTGGTGGTGCATTTGCTATGAAAGTGAAAGTGTTAGTCGCTCAGTGTGTCCGACTCTTTGCGACCCCCTGGGCTGTATTCACCAGGCTCCTCTGTCCATTCTCCCATGGACAGAGGCAAGAATATTGGAGTAGGTTTCCATGTCCTACTCCAGGGGATCTTCCTGACCCAGGGATTGAACTTGAGTCTCCTGCGCCTCCTGCATTGATAGGCATATTCTTTACACACTGCACCACCTATATTTATCAAGAAATTGTAGTCACTGGTAGTATCTGCTGCCTAGGGTGGAGAACTTGCTTGGGTTGTATAACATTACTCACGGTTACAGGCTAGCCTGTTATAACAAGGCTTCAGAGTCTCTACCTTATGTTTGTAGATACATAACAACAACGATAGACAAAGAAATGGACTCAGAATTTATTTCATGAATATTTCTGTAGCCTAAACTGTGTGTAGAGTCACCGTGGAGTGACTCAAGGACCTTACAGATAAATTGAGGAGGTGTAAACTGCACATATAAAGAGTCCAGTAAAAATAAATGATGAAAGAAAATAAAACAGATGAAAATATCTTTAGCTAACATACTTTCTAAAGCTACTACGAGTTAAGTGGTAATGAGTAACTGGCAGAACATCTCATAAACTCAACTCCCACTTTAAAATATGTACCCTATACTCAGGAGGCTACAAATCTCTTACTACTTACTCTTACTACTCTTACTCTTACTACTGAACAAAACCCTTATAGAATAAGCATGTGGAGAGAAAAGAGAGACCTAGATGAAAACACCAGAGCATAAGCTCCATGAATTCAGGGGAAAGACTTGAATTATTTGCTGAATCTCCAGGGCTTAGTATAGGACATTACTAGATGCTCAAAAAATATTTGCTCATTTAATGGGTGAGTGGATGCATGGATAAATGCCAGAGACAGTCATAGAAATGAAAGAGTATATTATAAAGTACTCCAAGATGATACAGTGTCTTTTCATGTTTTTATTCTCAGCATGTAGCACATAATAAGTGTTCAATAAATGTAGTGGAAGGAAAGGAAGGAAAGGAAGGAAGATGGGAATGAATATCATAGGATGATAAGACTGAAGGGAAATTAAAAGTTTTTGGCCTTTCACTTAAGAAAAGGTCTGAGTATGGAGCCAATCTAATCAACCAATCAAACAAAAAGCCTCATAGAAGTGACATTTAAAAGTGTTAATCAGTCTAACAGAAAGAAGTAAGGGGCTACAGTTTGAGAAAGAGTTCTGAACTGAAGTCAGTTTGAATCCTAGCTTTGCCAGTTTCTCCGTCTATGACCTTATACAAGTCATTATACTAGGGTCTCAGTGTTCTCATCTCTGCAAGGGGAATTACTGTGCTACAAAATTTTTATAAAGATTAAAGGTAGTGTATCAAAAGGTGTTCAGTAGCAGAGTAAATGTTTATATAAAGAAAGAAATTCCTCAAATATGTTGAACTGCTAAATATTAATAAATATAATAAGGAAAAATTTTCTTTCCTTATTCTCTAGGCTAGAATACTGGAGTGGGTAATTTTTCCCTTCTCCCAGGGATCTTCCCAACCCAGGGATTGAACCCAGGTATCCTGCATTGCAGGCGGATTCTTTACCAGCTGAGCCATAAGGGAAGCCCAAATGTTAATAAATATGCTAAGGAAAGATTTTTCTCTGGAATATTTTAGAAGGAGAAATGCTAACTAAAATTACACGTATCTTGTCTTAAAATTTAATTTGTGGAAAACCCTAGTTCTTTTGATTGGTGGCATGTCTAAGAGGATTTTGCATACTAGTGAAAGTGCTTAAAAAATAATATAATGTGATAGTGTAAATTATCTGTCATGTTGTGCCACAAAAATTCTTAAATATTTAATTAAAAGCTCCGATAACTGAGAATTCAAGAATTGTCAGGAACACTCATTGAGGGTATAGACTAGTGGTCGGAGGACTTTGGCTGTCAACTCCAAAGCGAAACTTTCTCTCCTGGTTCAGATTACTGGGAAAACTTGGAAGGAATGGCTCCAGCTGCTAAAATAGATGCCTAGGGTTTCAGCAGGAAGTGTAGACATTAGTGTCTGTTTTGATGTGCTGTCCTATCTGAGTTCCAGGATAGGGTTTTTTTTTTTGGAGAGTCAGTAATAGAAGGAAATGAGAAGCCTGTCACAATTAACAGTCCAGGAGTCTCTAGGGGTTGTGTCAAGGGTAGCCTTCAATCCTGCAGGGGTTACAGCTATGCCAAGAGAAATGTAAAGTTTTAAAAATATTAAATAAATGAGAACAGTCCTTTTAGTTTCTTATACTATACATAGTGCCAGCTCTGGGCTCAGGGACAAACCCACTGACAAGTGATTAGTATCAGGGAGAACCACCCAAATCCAGAGACATGCATAATTCTGCCTCCGTCTATTCTTGGTTGGCAATCACTTGGGTAAGACGCAGTCACTTGGATAGGATATACCAGCCAGGTCAAGTGTGGCCATGGCAAAGGTTGATTTCCAGTTTATCCCTGCCAACAGTGTTCTGTCATTTAAGGTATCCCAGTGGGGTGGGAGGTTTGTTTTTTGACACTGCCTTTGGGATCTAGGATGACAGTTTCTCTCTCTTGACCCTTTAATGCAATTTAGTCAAGTCACACAAGAAAATATCCAGGCACCTTGCCCCCAAGTCTCCCTCTGCCTTCTCTGACCTAAAGTAACCCCAGCACTCAGCTAAAACCAGAAACATAGAAAAAAAATATTACAGCTAGCAAGGTCCATTATGGTGATCCAGTTACCTACTCACACTTTGTTTTACAGAGGAAAAAGATGAGGACTTGGGAGGTGATGTAGTCATGTAACTGGCTTGTGATCAGAACCAAACTAAAGCCCCAAACTCCTGGCAAACAAGCTAAAGTATTTTCCAGCATTCACAGCTTGAGAAGCAGGATGCTCTGAAGATGTTGAGTTGAGTAGCAGAAAAGAAGGAAAATAGGAAAAGCCTACAAAGATAAAGTTTGAGCAAGAGATATTTGCAGACTGAATGCAATTTTAAAAAATAAAAAGAATTTAATATGCATGATGTAAAAATTAAAGGAATCTGTTAATGTTTCGTTATTGTTGTTGTTGAGTCACTAAGTTGTGTCTGACTTTTTGTGACCCCATGAACTGCAGCACACCAGGCTTCTCTGTCCCTCACCATCTCCTGGAGCTTGCTCAAACTCATGTCCATTGAGTCAGTGATGCCATCCAACCATCTCGTCTTCTATCATCCCCTTCTCCTCCTGCCTTCCGTCTTTCCCAGAATCAGGGTCTTTTCTAATGAGTCGGCTTTTTGCCTCAGGTGGCCAAAGTATTGGAGTTTCAGCTCCAAAAGACTGATTCCCTTTAGGATTGACTGGTTTGATCTTCTTGCAGTCCAAGGCACTCTCAAGAGTCTCCTCCAATACCACAGTTCAAAGCATCAATTCTTCAGTGCACAGACTTCTTTATGGTCCAATTCTCACATCCATACATGACAATGGGAAAAACCATAGCTTTGACTATACAGACCTTTGCTGGCAAAGTAATGTCTCTGCTTTTAAATATGCTGTCTAGGTTTGTCATGGCTAACCAAGTTATATGAGAATAGCTCTAAATTCCCTGGGATAGGCTGATTGGTGGAAATATCACACATCCTTTGATTGTCTATGAAACTGATTCAGTCATCCTGCCAACTGGTCAACCATTCTGTTAATGGTTCAATCCAAATGGTTAACTGGTGGGATATGATGAATATATCCATTGTATCTCCTCAACTGTAGGTTCTGGGCAATGCCAACTTCCCCTCCTAGTCCTCTGAGGTTATGATGTTGATATGTACTCTTATGTGGTACATCTACAGAGTGACTATTTTAAATGAAAAGTGAGGAAGATTTGGCAGTAATCCAATTTTGAATAGGGAGCTTACCACTGAACCAGGTAGGCTCCAGACTAGACAAATCATGGGAAAATGTTCTTTAGAATATTGCCTAAGGTAGCAGGCTTCACGTATAGACTGACTAGTTTAAATCATGGCAGCATCCTTTACTGGGTCTTTGAGCTAGTCACTTAACCTTTTGCTGTGCCAGTTTTCTTATCTGTAAAATATAGGAATAAGAATTCTCCCCTCCTCAGAACACTGTAAAGATAAAATTAGGGAATATTTACAAAGAGCTTAAAAGAAGGTGTAACACAAAATAAATGGTTAATGTTAAGTGTTAATATTATTAATCAATTAATGCTAGTGGCTAACATTAATATTATTTAAATGTAGAAAACTATGTTGACATAAGGCAATTACAGATGAACATGTTATATTCTTTAAACATGTATGCAATGATATAGAAAAATGATATAAAATTATTAGTGGTAATTGTAACATTACTAGAAGCAGTGATTGAAGAAATACTTTCTGGCTGTCTTTTGGGTTATTCAGTCTTCTTAGGACAACAGGTAACAATTAGCTTGAAACTTGGCACCATCTGGCTTTTTCCTTGAGGTTGAAGCAGAAGGTAGCTGACTCACTGGTTCAGTGGGCACAATAGTGCAGTGGCAGATACCATGGAGCCCCTGCTATAAGCCCAGAGGTGGAAGAAACAGGTCAAATACGGTTCCTGTCGCCCAGGTCTATGTAGAATAATGAGGGAAAGAATGTTCACACCACTGGCTGTAATCCAAAGAGTAAGAACCATACTATTTTCTCGGAGAAACCCACCTTTGGTTCTTTTAACTACACCATCCGCCCCGATGGTTATCCTCCCTTCTCTTTCTCCACCTAGTTTAGGAATCCTTACTGTACATTGACAAACCACATGTTCGTATCTTTTGTAGCCTTTGTTGTCATTGTAATTTAAAAAATATATTTTTACAATTTAAAGTTTAAAGTTGTCTCATCCCACTTGACAATAACTTACCAAAAGCCGAGACCATATCGTCCCTTCTTGTTGCTAAGTCTTCAATCCTTAGCACAAGGCCAAGTGCAAAAGTACTTTATAAATTTCATTGAGAGAATAAAAGTGGGGGGTTCTGAATAGTAGGACTGGGGAAAGGTCCACAGGGAAGGAACTGTATCTGAAGGTAGCACAGAGAGATACCGTGGAGGAAACACAATTCAAACCTTTAAAACCAACTGCCTGTTCCCAAATAACTGTCTGACTTGTTCCTACCACATGGGCCCTTGTTTACTTGAATTGTGTAATCATTTTGACATTTTGGAGAAATATTTACTAGACAAAATAAGCCTACTGCTCCAACTGGGTCAGGCATCTGAATTCAACTGTTATTTCCTCCAGTCAGGAGCTCTGCACATGTAACTGCATTCACCTGAGCATCAGCATCCACATTGACATGAAGTAGCACCATCCATCCCCACTGAGCTGTCGTGGGGACTGAGCTGGTACATGAGGGGAATCCTGTTGTCAACTGCAAGCACATCTGAGCCCTGCTTATTAGTATTCTTGGCCATAACTGTATTTGCAAAAGTAATAACCACAATGAAGCAAACAGCTCTTAACAACTGCCTGTCATCAAAGGAGGTCCCGTAGAAGTCCCAGCAAGTGGCAAGTTGATGTGCTTTACAAACCCAGGTTCTCAGAGAACCTAGGAAGCAGCTCCTCGGCAAGACAGGAGCATGCCAGCTTTCCGTCCCTCTGAATCTGGGCCAGGTCCAATGCCTGAATTTCATGGATGATAATAAAAGCATTGACATTAAATATGTTGCCAGGAATCAACAACCTATTCAGGGTAAGATATTATGGCACAGCAGTCCCCAAACAATATGTGTTTTTAAAAATATGTTTAAAACTCCAAGTGCTTTGTGTGGCTGCTTTGCAAAATCACTAGAGCTGAAGTATTTGTATTTTAATGTTTATCCCCAAACTGACCTGCTGTTTTCAAATTGCCCAGGAAACGAAATGTCGAAAATGGAAGGAAATCAGCACAAGCTACATTTAGAAATGCAGTGTTAGTGAGGCAAGCTGCAGGGTTCTGATACCTTAACAGCACCATAAAATGCTCATAATTAAATAACTGTTTTTTTTAACATAGCCATTCCTGTTTTTTTTTTTCCCCCAGCCACTTATGTAAAAGCATTTAATGTTCATTCTTTCATTACCAATCAGAGACTCTTGTAAAGAGGTAACTGGTCCCAGAAATTGTTAAAAATGTTTTAATAATGGTGTCCTTTACAAAGGGGAAAATGTATTAGAAAACAAAGTCAGCCTCTAGATACTTCCTGTGGTTATTCTTATTGGCAGTTGGCCCACAAATAATTTCTATGGAAGAATATTGTGCCATGGAGCTACTACATGAACAAAACTGCTAAAAGCAGTAACAAAATGCAGGCGGATTATCAGTGTCCCAGACACAATGACAGAACAAGAGGCTGCCAGCAGCCGAAACAAGAGTGACAGGTTTGCTGGGGAACCATAAGGTGGAGCAGCTAGGCTTCCAGATTCAGATGGTCCGTGACTTACAATGGTTTGACTTGTGATTTTTCAACTTTGTGATGGTGTGAAAGTGATATGCATACAGTAGAAACCATACTTTGGGTTTGGAATTTGATTTTTTCCCCCCAGGCTAGTGATACACAGCATGATACCCTCTTGTGATGCTGGGCAGCATCAAGATCATGAGGGTAGAAAACTGTTCTCTGTCCATACAACCATTTTGTCTTTTGCTTTCAGTAGGGTTTTTAATAACTTACATGAGACAGTCAATGTTTATCATAAAATGGGCTTAGTGTTAGATGATTTTGTCCAACTGTAAGCTAATGTAAGTGCTTTGAGCACATCTAAGATAGTTGAGGCTAAGCTGTGATATTTGGTTACACTTTTGACTTAGGGCACTTTCAACTTGAGATGGGTTTATCTGGATGTAACCCCATCGTAAGTTGAGGAAGATCTGTAATTAAACGGGAGGAATAGAGGAAGTGGGACCAAAAACAATCTAGGATTTATAGTCCTCCTACCATGTACCAGCATAATTCTTACAGTATTTTGAAAGCCTCACATCAACTGTGTGAGATGAATATATAGCTGACACTGAGGTAGCTTAAGTAACCATCTCAAGATTGCACAGGTAGGAGATGGCAGAGCTGGGATCACGTCTTCTATCTGTGTGACTTAACCCCATTTATTCTCTGTTATTCAGTGAATAATATTGAGAGAGCAAGTTAAGCTATCAAGGCTTGAATGAAATGGGGAAGTGTTCTGAGGTGAGTGGAAAGTGCTGTACACTGTCACTTCTCCAAGTATGGTCCTGCATCACTTCACTCAGAATCACGCAAAGACTTGTTAAAATGCAAAATCCCGGGTCTTTCTACTTTACACTATGGAGTTAGAATCCCTAGGTGTGGGGCTAAAGGATATAAGGATATTCATTTTCCCCCAAGAACATAAATTGGTTCTCATGCCTATCTGGGAACCAACCATAACCACCGAAACGCCTGACTTGGTTCTCTGTGCTTGCCTTAATGGGGGTATTCTCCAAGAAGATCTCTCCCATGGCACTGTTTTTAGTGAAACACATTTGGAGAAACTGGTTTATACCTAATGCAATTACAGACTCCTCTGACTCATCTACTGTGTGAAAGGAAAAATCCTAGAAATGTGAATTTGAGGTTACTGTAAATTTCTGTGGTATGATGAGCATCTATAAGCGTCATTCTGTAAGTGTTTATGTTCCTATACCCAAATGGAAGATCTTTTTTCAGCTCAAACTCTAATCCGCTGTAATTTTTCCCACAAGAGTGACGTATTTATTAGTTGTCTATCGCTGTGTAACAAATGACAAAACTCAATGACTCATAACAAAAATCTTATGAATATGAAAGACATTATGAGGAATGAAAACATCAACCTGAGAAGATTATATATGATTTAAATCATCCAATGTTTTTGAAATAACAGAATTATAGATGTGGAAAACAGATTAGTAGTTGCCAGTGGTTATGGGTGGTGTGCAGGATAGATGTGACTCTAAAGTGGTGGCACAAGGTATATGTTCGTCGTGATAGAGCAGTTCTGCATCTTGATTGCCATGGTGGTTATACCACATACACAGTGGCTAAGATGACATACAACTCTACTCTAAATGGTACCTGTTTTTGCTTTTGGTTTTGATACTGTGCTAAAGTTATGTAAGACGTAACTATTGGGGTGAAGTGTACAGGAGGCCTCTCTGTGCCATTCCCGAAATTTCCTGTGAATATATAATTATTTTAAAATAAAAAGTTAAAAACAAAAAACATTAAAAAACCCATGAAAGTGAAAGTAGTGAAAGTCACTCAGTTGTGTGTGACTGTTTGTGACCTCATGGACTGTAGCCCTCCAGGCTCTTCTGTCCATGGAATTCTCCAGGCAAGAATCCTGGAGTGAGTAGCTATTGCCTTCTCCAAGGGATCTTCTCAACCCAGGACTTAAATTGGGGCTCCTGTATTGCGGGCAGATTTTTTTGCCATCCGAGCCACTAGGAAAACCCATAAACAGTGATTATTTCTTAGTCCCCATTGATCAGGAATAGAATGGTGAGTGTGTCTGGCTCTGGGCCTCTTGTGAGTTTCCAGAGAAGTGGAGGACTGGAACTGAGGAATCATCTGAAGGTTGGATTGGAGGATAATCCGCTTCTAAACTCATTCATGTGGTTCTTGGCAGGATTCAGTGCCTCAGGGGCTATTGGACTGAGGAACTCAGCTTCTCACTGGTTGTCAGCTGAAATTCCCCATCTGTTCCTTACCACTTGGGCCTTTCCATAAATCAGCTCACAACATGGCAGCTGGCTTTTCTTAAAGCAAGTGAGAGAGAGTGGATGAGTACCTGGGTGGTAGCCACAGTCCTTTTAGAAACTAAACTTTATAGAATCTAAACTCATATTCTCTTCCTTAGGAGTGAGTCAGACAGCCCAGCCAACACTCTGAAGCAGGGTGTTACACAAGGCAGGGTGTTACACAAGGTGTAACACCTCTTACATGAAGTGTTACAGGGTGTTAACTTCTTACAGGAACTTCTGTGGGTGGGGATCATAGGGACCCATCCTAGATGTTGTCTACCACAGGGCATTTTAAAATACCCTTCTTTTTGACACAGTATGGGGAGAATGATAGGCAGAATACACACTGATCATATTAGAGGAAGAATGACATAGCTCGAGCATGCGTAGTCTTTCTGAGGTTTATAACTGAGGCAGCCAACTGGTATTTTTCCGTCTATTTAAAGAAGCAAGCCTCCACAGCAATAACAATGTCAAAGACTATACTGGAAGGGATGTCAGTAAGTTCATACACAAATTCATAAGCAAATGTCAGAGATTTCTCACAAACAGTGGTAAAGGCCCTTGATATGAAGAGTAAACATTATGGATATTTATTTCAAGATATGCCTGATTATGCCTTTGTAGGTTGGGGAGGCCAAAACCAGGGCGAGGATAAGTGACAAGAAGTGTATCCCCATGCTTAATTGGCAAAGACTGTTCTCATGGGGACTGGTCTCTTCAATAGGGGGAAGGCCAGTTGTCTTCTTCAGTCAGGTGAGAGACTTCTAAAGCCTTACAGTCTTACTTCTTCTCTAGGTCCCACTGAGACATAAACATATCATTCGCTGTGGCCAGAGTTGAACTTGGACTAAGAATTGGAATAGGGCTGTCCTGCCCTTGGTGGGCTAGGTGGGCCCCTGGTAGTTGTGTGCTGTATGCATGGGCTGCTGATAGGGTATTTGTGCTGGTCCCCAGACTTTCCCTGTATCAACTCCATGGAAAAGGCTTTGTCCACCTCTTTATCCTCAAGGTGCTTGATCAACAGTGTGACAGCCTCACCTAACTGTTAGCTATTATAAATGAACTCTGAACAGCCTTCTCTGGAGTATTGCGCATTGAGGAACAACTTGCACGTTTTCTCCAGAATTTTTTCTAATGTTGCCAGACGTATTGGATCTACTATAGTGATCCCACTGGGACTCTGGAGCGGGTTTTCTCTTCAGTCAGTAGGTGCTGAATGCAGTGATAGACGGGATTTGCTGACAAAGGGGGCCAGAGGCATGATAATGATAACAAATGTATGTTTGAGTGTGTGTGTGTGTGCATGTGACATGCATGCCCAACTGTCCACCATCCTGGTGGCAGTAGTTGGGAAATATCTGGACACTTTGTGGTTATAAACTTCCAGCTGTGTCTGGAAATGCCCTGTGAGAACTGACCCCTGCTAATCCCTCCAACCACATGAAATACCCCTTTCAGCTTCACCCTTGCATGTTAAGCTCCAGCCACACTGCTCTGGGTTTAGTTCCTCAGATGTTCTAGGGTTTTTCTAGCCGTGGGCATTTCCAAATGATGTTCCATTGTGTGTGTCCTTCATAGTTGTCTTCCAAGCAAAAGTTGTATTTCATCTTTATTATTAAAAATCATAATTACTACTTATAGACCTGTTACATTAAAATTGCACTTTAAATTGCATCTTTGAAGCTACTTAAATGCAAATTTAAAATGTAATTTTGGGCCCCAAATGCACATATCACTGCAGCTCCCTGGTGTAGTGTCCCTCATAGTTTTTAATCACAACTTACAATTTTTTCACTTGAGTGCTAACATTTGAGGGAGGTGGTTTCTTCCCTTACAAGCTGTGAATTCTGCAATGGTAGGACCATGACCCTCTTGTTTGTTATTATGTTTTGGTGTATGTTAGACATTCAGTAAATAAGCTGAATATATTCTTGAGAATCTCACAAACAGTTTCCATTCTTTTAACACACAAAGGCTGAGGAGTCTGGACCAGGTAGATAGCTGACCACTGAGTTGTCTTTGCTAGTGTGGATAGGCAATGAGATAGCTGGAAGGTATAAAACGGGATTAGAGACCGACAGGGAATCCTGTGAAGGAGGAGGCTGGACATACATTGTCAGGTGTTTCCTAAGCTAGATTCAGAGTCTCAGCCTTACCTTCCCATGATGGCAGACATGATGGTGATGGGTGTATGTAAAGGCCTGGCCAGACAAAAAAGAAATGACAATTTAGTTAAATCAGACTGTTCCCAAGCAATAGAAACTTATTTTGTATCAAACTGTGTTGAGCCAGGGGTGCTGAGATTAGCAGAGTATTTTCAGAGTGACAGCTGTGACTTGTGTTTATCACTCCATTGACAACGATAGGCACACCTTGAAGATACTGTGCCTCCTCTTCCAGACCCCTGCAATGAAGCCAGCATCACAGTGCTGTGAGTACATGAATGTTTTTGGCTTCCCAGTGCGTATAAAAGTTACATTTACACTCTGCTGTAGTCTGCGAAGTCTGCAGTATGTCTAAAAACAATCTACATACCGTAATTAAAAATGCTTTATTGCTAAAAAAAAAAATGCTAACCATCATCTGACAACACAGGGTTGCCACAAATCTTTAATCTGTAAAAAACTCAGTATCTGTGAAGGGCAGTAAAGTGAAGGGCAGTAAAACAAGGTATGCCTGTATTATGATCAAAGCACCAAAAACGGAACATATGACAAAAGCTTGAGGGCCTAAATAGTTAACTGCACTATTTTGTTTCCAGAACCGCAAGTGTTAGAAACACTTATTACTGAGATCCGTTTGTCTCAGCTGCTTACACTGCCACTGGTAAAGACAGTTGTGTATTTTGGAGAAGAAAAGAGAATCAGTTTCCTCAGAGGCCCTTCCTCCTGCCGTCTGTGTAAATGTCTCTGGAGGCTCGAAAGAGCACAATACTTAAGTGGAAATTTCACACTGGCAGAGGCAGCTGGCGCTCACAGTGTCTTTGTTTCTGCCTTTCTTTCCGACACCAGTATTAAATGACATTTCCCAGACCCTTCTCGTTTAGGTGGAGCCACGTGCCCTAGCGTGGGCAGTAGGGAGGCATGCCGTTTCCTGCACCGGCCCATAAAACCTTCCATGCATGATCCTCCGCCTGTGATGTGAATAGGAAACAAACTGTTATTGTGCTAAGCCACGGAGATTGGGGGATATTTGTGACAGCAGTTAGCCTTCCCTGACTAATACAGCCATTGTTCCACGAGACAGGGTCTAAAATCAAACATTTTCCCAAAGTATCCGATGGTTCCAAGGTCATGCTTCATTGCCTTGAATACGGGAACACACGGCAGGATGCCCCTAGCTTCTGTCTGCAAACAGAAAACAGTTTAACATAAGTGAGTGAAATGAGTCAGTTCACAGTTGAACACTGCCAGGTAACCCGTGGTTTCATTTGCACATGTGTGTATATCTGTACTCATGTGATGCCAAAATACTGGCGTGATTAAAATGTAGGCATTTCACAGTTTGGTTACAGGCTGGTCAGTCATAATATTTAGTGTGAGAGACATTGTTCTCCTCAAAATGCCCTTTCAGCATTTCATACCCTTGCTTATATGAAAAATACAAAGTCGTCTTGAACGTCAGGGGTAGTAAACGTCTTGAACGTAAACGTAGTAAACGTCTTGAACGTCAGGGGTAGTAAAAACACTGGTAATAAACAAGCCTCTTATTTCAGTGTAAAAGGACCAGTGTTAAGCTAACTGGAAATACAGACATTGAAGGCACTAGAGGCAAGTCTTAGCTCATTTTGTACAGGAGTAAAGGGCAGCATTCAAAAAACAAGATCATGGCATCCGGTCCCATCACTTCACGGCAAATAGATGGGAAAACAATGGAAACAAAGAGAAACTTTATATTCTTGGGCTCCAAAATCACTGCAGATGGTGACTGCAGCCCTGAAATTAAAGGACACTTGTTCCTTGGATGAAAAGCTATGACAAACCTAGACAGAGTATTAAAAAACAGAGACATCACTTAGCCGACAAAGGTCTGTCTAGTCAAAGCTATGGTTTTTCCAGTAGTTGTGTATGGATGTGAGAGTTGGACCATAAAGAAGGCTGAGCAATGAAGAATTGATGCTTTTGAGCTGTAGTGTTGGAGAAGACTCTTGAGAGTCCCTTGGACTGCAAGGAGATCCAACCAGTCCATCCTAAAGGGAATAAGTGCTGAGTGTTCATTGGAAGGACCGATGCTAAAGCTTCTGAAGCCCCAATACTTCGGCTATATAATGTGAAGAGCTACCTTATTGGACAAGACCCTGATGCTGGGAAAGACCAAAGGCAGGAGAGGAAGGGGATGACAGAAGACAAGATGGTTGGATGGCAGCACCGATTCAATGGGCATGGGTTTGAGCAAACTCCGGGAGATAGTGAAGTACAGGGAAGCCTGGCGTGCTGCAGTCCATGGGGTCTCAAAGAGTCGGACACAACTGAGCGACTGGACAGCAACAAAGGGCAACTGTGTGCTTACCAGGTTGCTCTGTGGTAAAGAATCAGCCTGCCAATGCAGGAAACACCAGTTCCATCCCCGGGTTAGGAAGATCCCCTGGAGAAAGAAATGGCAACCCGCTCAAGTATTTTTGCCTGGAAAATCCCAAGGACAGAGGAGCCTGGCAGGCTACAGTCCAGGGTTTCACAAATAGTCAGACACAACTCAGCAACTGAGCGCACATCCTAGGTCAGATTGCCTAGAGACTGAGTCTGAGCTGGTGATTCTTGTGGAAGTGGGTTACTGAGGCTGTTCTCTTAAAGAAACCATAAGAAATGAGAGAATTAAGATAAAGCATAGAAAGAAGACAGCAAAGATATGGTTCCAGGGGAAGTCCAGCCCCATCTGATCTCATGGAGAGCCCTGAAGCATGAGTGATACCACAAAGTTATTTCACCTCGAGGAACCAGTCAGTCATTTACTGTGGACCATCACCCAGGGTGAGGAGTGTAACTTCTCAGACATTCCCATGCAAGGTGGCTCCCACTGACCATGGGAAGTTCTCCAGAGAAGGATATGGCCAGGTATCATCATTAGCCATCATTCACAGTTTTCAGGAGAAGAGTACACTGCCCTTGTGAAGGGAATGGGAATGGAACCCCCATCATCTTCACTAGTTCCCCGCTTGCATTGTTTAGAGCCACTTGATTCTCACATTACATTTATGCCACTCATGCAGAACTCCTCTAGGAGTCTCACTGATCATAGTCTCTAATAGTCCAACATCATATCAGTCCACGGCATCTCTACTCCACTGCCCTTCAAGAGTCTCCTCCCTCTCACCCAGCGTCTCTGCTGGTCAAGATAACGCTTGGTAGGGTGACCTCAATCCATGTCCTATAATCTGGTAGGGTTCTAAGCCCCGGGTTCCTAGGCCCTCATCTGGCTATGGTTGCTGTCTTTGCCTGCCATGCCATGCTCAGTTGCTTCAGTCGTGTCCGACTCTCTGACCCCATGGAATGTACCCCACCAGGCTCCTCCGTCCATGGGATTTTTTTCAGCCAAGAATACTGGAGTGAGTTGCCGTGCCCTCCTCTAGGGGATCTTCCTGACCCAGGGATCGAACCCACATCTCCTGTGTCTCCTGCATTGCAGGCAGATTCTTTACTGTTGAGCCACAGGGGAAGCCCTCACGTCCTTGCCTATTTACAACTAAAACTGAGCACCAAGAGCCCAAAGTGGCCAGACACAATAATTTTAAGTTTAGTGAAATTCTTAATGCTTCCCTAATGGAAAACATTCCCCCTCTGGGAACCAAGACCCTCTATAACCACATGAACTAAAGTTACATGGATAAGAATCACAAACTCCTAACTAGGTCCCTGGGAATAATGGAGACGATGACTGTTGGTGCTGTATTCTGTGGTTCCTGGACCCCTGTGTATTCTACTGCTTGGACACAAAGCGCCGTAGGTCTTTCTGCTCTTGCCCTGGGATTTGATAATTGTTTTTAATTTCTGTCTGGGATGAGAGATTTCTGCCAACTGTTAAAATGTCCGTTCTGATTATACGTTTGAGAACCAGGTGAAGAGTACTCTGTGGTTCCATGTTTCCAGTGGACACATTGTGAAATTGCTCTGTGCAGAAGTTCACTTCTTCTTGCCTCCTGGGGAAACCCTGCACTGTTTTGTGTGTGAGAGAGAGTCGCCTCAGTCATGTCCAGCTCTTTGCGACCCCATGGAGTGTAGCCAGTCAGGTTCCTGTGTCCATGGAATTCTCTAGGCAAGAATACTGGAGTGGGTTGCCATTCCCTTCTCCAGGGAATCTTCCTGACCCAGGGATGGAGCCCGGGTTTCCCACAAAGCAGGTAGGTTCTTTACCATCTGAGCCACCAGGGAAGCCTTCTGCCCTGTTGCATGGACATAGATAGTGCTTTGGGTCTCCAGGTGTCAGTATAAAATTGAACCCAGCATCCAACAACCCTCAAAGTACTTGGGTATTTTTCTTTCCACAGTATATTGTTACTCAAGGAAATAACTCCAGGTCACATTAGGGAAAGACTTTTCTTGCTATGGTGTCCTAGAGTCCTTCTTCTCTTTTAGTTGTTAGAATCTGGGTTTGAGAACTATCTCCACTTTGGAAACTGGGCAAAGGATTGTGATTTTTCTCTAAGGCAGCTGACCTCAGTCTTGTGCTTATCCATTCTTGATTTATTTTGATTATCTATATTAAGCAGTATCTTTGCTGATTGTCTGTCTTTCCCTTAATAACACGTGTTCTTTTAGCCATATCTCTGGATCCCTGTGTTCCAGAACCTCCTGGCAGCAGTTCCAGCCTGTGTGCTGGTTAAAGCCAGCTATGCCCACCTTCCTTCTGATGGTTTAGTGCTGCCACCTGACCTCTGTCATTTGGACTGTTACCATCCCCACTGCTACCAAGGAGCCCAGCCCTCTACCAGCATGTCCTGCTGTCAGTCCTGTTCTCTAGACACTAATGAGCTTCTCAGCAGTGCTGCTCTGCCCCTCACCAGAGCCTTGGATAAAACAAATTGTTCTTTGAGCCCTCCAGAGGAACATAGTTGTCCGGTGGATTCCTGGTCATATAGTGTACATACATTCTTGAATGCTCACTTCTTTGAGCTTTTTGGTCCTTTCTTTTATAGTTTGCCACTGAAATCCAGACATCTTTTCTGCATTTAATATGAGCATTACTTTTCCCCAAGCTTCTGAGGGCCATCCCTGCAGTGTATCAGGAACAGTGGCCAGGCTTTTACCAAAATGTTAGGTCCTGTATCAGGAGAGGTGTCCCTCTATTGATATCAATATCAGCTGTGTATCTCACCTCCCTTGACAACACCCTCAAGATTCTCTCCTAGGCTTATGCTCAGTGTCAGGGTCTAACTTTTCCCTGTCAGTGCACTGACTTTGGTTTAGGACACTGTGTTTAGGCTGGTATTCAATCTCCTCTGAAGTTTTCCAACTCTTGAATTAGGTTCTGAGCTCAGTTTTTAGCACAGTCAGCCCTCCAGCGACAGAAGGTAGGGGTCTTTTTGAATATCACTAAAGAGGTTTTCTGATATTCACACCTAGCTT
This sequence comes from Bos indicus, assembly GCF_029378745.1. Classification (NCBI taxonomy): domain Eukaryota; kingdom Metazoa; phylum Chordata; class Mammalia; order Artiodactyla; family Bovidae; genus Bos; species Bos indicus. The sequence continues at coordinate 47,049,210 of NC_091773.1, forward strand.
CAAGTAGATGATTAACTAAATCTTCATTTTTCTCTCTTTACAATGCAGGTACCCAATTCTATAGTCCTTATGGTTACCACTTCCTCAGTACCTCTAAGATGCCAGGGACATTACCCATAAACTTGTGTGCGCCCTTTACCTGTATCACAGCCTAATTATTCAAGGTGAAAAATACTAGTACACAGCTGCACATGCCAGGGACTCTCAATTATCTATCTCTGAGAATGGGGCTTTCATTACCATCCAGAGCTGAAAATGGGATTTTTGTGTAATTAATTGATTAAGGAAGTGCTCTCTGGAGACACCTACAGTGGCGTGAGGGTGCAGGATATAACAAAGGATGAAGCCAAGCAAGGATGAGGGTTGAGATACAATCAAGTCTAATCTTGTTCCCACAGGGAACTATGGTGACTGAATGACAACTCAGAATTGCTCCACTTTGAGGCCAAGGGGACCAGACTTTTGTATCCTTGAATCATTTTGTCATTGGCCATCTACCGCTCCCAGGGAGGGGTTATGTAACCTCCCAGACGTCAGGTGAGACAGCTCTTGTCAGCTGAGGACAGTTCTCTAGAAAACGGTGTGCCCCCAGAGGCTGACACTGGCAGAAGCTGGAGGATGGGTACATCAGCCTTGTAAAGGGATCTGGGCAAGGTGCCAACGAATCTGTTGTAGTGAAGGAGATCGCTGCATGCTGAATGGTCAGGGAAGCTGCCATAATTAAGGAGAGGCTCAGACTCTGTGCCTGAGGACACAGTGTTATGACCACGATTGTTGATGTGCCAATTAGTTTGGTAATGCATTAATTCATTCACCCATTCACTTGTGCGTTTATTCAGCAAATCCACATTGAGTGCCTGTTGTGGCAGACACTGCCCCTCTTGGCACTGGATATACAGCATGGAAATAGAAGATGTGGTCCCTGACTTTCTTAAGGTGCTCTTAGCCTAGTGACAGATACCACTGCACCACCATCTCAATGGAGTTGACTGTTGACACAAGTCAAACGATATACGCTCAGAACAAAAACAGTTTAACGCTATAGATGGTGTGGGCTGTTTTGCCCAACATCAATTCACTGAATGCATTCCCTGAATTCAGTAGGAGACAGCAGATATGACATGGCTGTTTTCTCAATCACAACTTATCCTAAATAGAAGTTAACCTGCTATGTTGAATATTATTCTACTGAAACTCATTAAAAATGGATTTCGGTTTAATTTTTAAGGTCAGCGTATTCCAACTATCATTTCTTAAACATGAGAACACAGCTTATGAGTGAAGGGGTCCAAATTTCTGGAATCTTCTGAGTAGATCTGTTGCATGTAACTGGATATAAAATTTAAGCTGGATCTGGGTGTTCTTTGGAAGGAATGATGCTAAAGCTGAAACTCCAGTACTTTGGCCACCTCATGCGAAGAGTTGACTCATTGGAAAAGCCTCTGATGCTGGGAGGGTTTGGGGGCAGGAGAAAAAGGGGATGACAGAGGATGAGATGGCTGGATGGCATCAGCAACTCAATGGACATGAGTCTGAGTGAACTCCGGGAGTTGGTGATGGACAGGGAGGCCTGGCATGCTGCAATTCGTGGGGTCGCAAAGAGTCGGACACGACTGAGTGACTGAACTGAACTGAAGGTATCTATAATCTAGATCAGTCATCCTCAACCTTTTTGGCACAGTGACTGATTTCATAGAAGGCAGTTTTTCCATGGATTGGGGTTGGGGGGGGTGGTTTCAGGATGATTCAAGTGCATTACATTTATCATGCACTTTATTTCTACTCTAGTGCTGCTGCTGATTTGACTGGTCTGATTTGATTTGGAGGTACTGGTCTGCGGCCTGGAGGTGGGGGACCCCTGATCTAGTCTACCAAATTCTCATAGGTGCCAGCCAGGCCCATTGATAAGCATTTTTCTTAAACTGCAGCCTGTGTGGAGCGATTTGAGTCCTGGGATGGGCAGACTTTGGGTAGGGAGAATGCTGGTTTCTTTAAGAGTCCACATACAAATAAGTCCTCTTAGTTTTGTCCAAGCCCAGACTGATTTGCTGATTCCAGGTCCTTGGCCTCTGCTTTCCGCTGGAGGGAGGGAGCTCAGTCTTTGTATCGATTAGATAAAGGCAAATCGGAGTCAGCTGATGTGCCGCAGTGGCAGTATTGAGTTGTTGAGTTGAATTTGTGGCTTGCCTTGAAATGAGAGCTTTTTATTGGATTATTGTGAGGATGGGTAATGAAAGCAAGTCATCATCGAAGTTATTGATGGCTTTGTGTTTGGAATCAGTGACTAGAGTACACAGGGCTAGTTGATTTGCTGGATTAAGACATAAAGGATGAATGTTAATTGGTAAAATGGTTGTGAATAGATCATCATAATGCATTCTTTCCTTGACTGTTGGAGAAAATTTCAGTCCTTGAAAAGGAATTTAGAAAAATCAATATTCTGTTTGAAGCTTATTTTTACAAAAAAAAAAAAAAAATCTATCAGGGTCAGAGAAACTATGGAGTTACATGACATCTACTGACGGTGGGGAGAATCACAATTCAGTCTGTGCTGAGAGACTCTCTCTCCCACCCATAAATATTTGTAACAAATATCTGCTTGTGGAAATATTGTGGCTCTGGCCCATGTAACTAGAAACCCAGTGCCAAAGTTCCTTAGTCAGCTCTTACTCTTGCTGGGGATCGGATGGGAAGTTGTCGGGCCCAGGAGCTAGTTTTCGATTTAACTTCTTTCAGGTTGAAGGATGATGCTAGCAGCCTGCTTCTAGCCCTTCCAGGGAGCAGCCTACAAGAGATTTGTGGGCTGCATTGTACACAGGAGCAAAACACATCACTGTCTTTCTACCAGAAGGGTGCTGCTCGCTCTCACAGAACAACCATCTAGTGTAACTCCGAGAAAGCCCTCGACTCTGTATCTAGACAGAGAAAATTAGATTCTTAACATAGGGAAGGAATTACCATTCTTGCTCTATTGGTTATCTATTGCCACAGTAATGCTGCATTAAAAACAACTACAAACCTCAGCAGCATGTATTAATAAACATTTTCTTCTGTTCATGCATCTATGGGTTAGTTGAGTGGCGATGCTAATTGGGTCAAGCTAGACTGAGCTCAGCTGGGCTCACTCATGTGTCCATGGTCAGCTGGCAGGGTATCCAGGGCTAATAGCCTGGGCTTTGCCCCACGTGGTCGCTCATCCTCCAGCAGACGAATCCAGGGTTGTTTGCCAGGCAAGGTCTAAGAGAGCAGAGGAAAGCTCTCACAGCCTGTTGAGGCTTGGAACTGGCAGGGCTTTGTTGTTGTTCAGCCATTCGGTCATATCTGACTCTTTGCGACCCCATGGACTGCAGTATGCCAGGCTTCCTTGTCCTTCACTATCTCCTGGAGCTTGCTCAAACTCATGTCCATTGGATTGTTGATGCCATCCAACCATCTCGAACTCTGTCATCCTCTTCGTCTCCTGCCTTTAGTCTTTCCCAGCATCATGGTCTTTCCCAGAGAGTCAGCTGTTTGCATCATGTGGCCAAAGTTTTGGAGCTTCGCTTCAGCATCAGTCCTTCCAATGATTATTCAGGGTTGACTTCCTTTAGGGCTGACTGGTTTGATCTCCTTATAGTCCAAAGGACTCTCTAGAGTCTAAAATTATTTATTTATTTTTGGCTGTGCTGGGTCTGCCTTGCTGTGTAGGCTTTTCTCTGTGATACAAGGGATTCTCACTGCAGTGGCTTCTCATGTAGCAGAACTAGGACTCTAGGGTGCATTAGCTTCAGTAGTTTAGGCTCCTGGGCTCTAGAGCACAGGCACAATAGTTGTGGCCCACGGATTTAGTTGCTCCACGGCATATGCCATCTTCCTGGATCAGGGAGCAAACTCTTGTCTTCTGCATTGCCAGGTGGTGCCACCAGGGAAGCCCAAGCCTTTATCTTTCGTGTGTTCAAATGACTGAAGCACATCACAAGGGCAACCCAGATTCACAGAGATGGGGAGAGCTTCAAAGTCACCCATAAAGAGCATGGAACCACGAAGGGATGAAGAATTGGAGCTGTCTTTGCAATAAACTTGCTGCTAAGTTGCTTCAGTCATGTCCAACTCTTTGTGACCATATGAACTGAAGCTCACCAGGCTCCTCTATCCATGGGTTTCTCCAGGCAGGGATACTGGAGTGGATTGCCATGCCCTCCTCCGGGGATTTTCCCAACCCAGGGATTGAACCTGCATCTCTCGTGTCTCCTGTATTGGCAGGCAGGTTCTTTACCATTATTGCCATGTGGGAAGCCCCAATTTATCATACTTGATTGTGCACCAAAGTTCCAGGTGGAAGTTCCAAAGTCCACTGATTGATTTCTCAGTGGTCCGTGATAAGCCCATCAAAATCGGAGTAAGAGGAATCAGTACTTCTGTGTCAGTGTTTCCTTAACTGAATTCCTAGAGTGGTCGCTGACTGACACAGGCAGTGTTTGTCTTCTGTACCCTGCTCACCTGTCTTTGAGCTGGCTTTCAGCTATTTTCCACTTTTCAAATCTGCTCTTCAGCAGTGTTTAGGAAAGAAGCTTTTAAATTATGTCCCCCCACTGAGGTGAAAATGACTGCCGAAGGCAAAATGCATTGAGTCTCACTGTGCCTTTTCATGGAGTGAACCAAAAGGATGGAGTGCCAGGTCTAGAGTTTTAGGCATTGGACAATAACTTGCTACGGGGCAGGAAGTGTCCTTCTCCTGGAATTGCCTCCCTGTGGAAGCACAGGGCTCTGCTGCCTGCGATGTGGATTCCGAAGGAACTAAACTGCTCAGTAGGTTTATTGGGAATTTACTTGTCCTTTCTGAGCCACCTGTATCTTCATCAATAAAATAAGAATATATACTTCAAGACTTAATGTAGAATCCAAAAAGGTGATATAATGGACTCTGCTGTTCCTGGCAAAACGTAGACTTATAGCAAAGTTCCTTCCTGCATCACTCCATTCTGTTCGACTCTCTATATTTAGCTACATATACAAGGTTGACTCTAGATTTCTGTCTGAGAATCACTGTCAGGGTAAGAGAAAGCAGCAATGGGTATCTCCTTGTTGGCGTGTTGTAGTTGTTCAGTCACTCAGTTGTGTCCAACTTATTGAGACTCCACATGGACTGCAGCACGCCAGGCTTCCCTGTCCTTCACCATCTCCTGGAGCTTGACATACTCCTTTCCCAATTTGGAACCAGTTTGTTTGTCCCTGTTTGATTCTAACTGTTGCTTCTTGACCTGCATACAGGTTTTTCAGGAGGCAGGTGAGATGGTCTGGTGTTCCTATCTCTTTAAGCAGTTTCCACAGTTTGTTGTGATCCACATAGTCAAAGGCTTGAGCATGATCAATGAAGCAGAAGTAGATGTTTTTCTGGAATTCTCTTGCTTTTTCTGTGGATGTTGGCAATTTGATCTCTGGTTCCTCTGCCTTTTCTAAATCCAGTTTGAACATCTGGAAGTTCATGGTTCACGTACTATTGAAGCCTGACTTGGAAAATTTTGAGCATTACTTTACTAGCATGTGAAATAAGTGCAGTAGTGAGGTAGTTTAAACATTCTTGGCACTGCCTTTCTTTGGGATTGGAATGAAAACTGACATTTTCCAGTCCTGTGGCCACTGGTGAGTTTTCCAAATTTGCTGGCATATTGAGTGCAGCACTTTCATAGCATCATCTTTCAGGGTTTGAAATAGCTCAACTGGAATTCCATCACCTCCACTAGCTTTGTTCATAGTGATGCTTCCTAGGGCCCACTTTACTTCGCACTCCAGGATGTCTGGCTCTAGGTGAGTGATGACACCATTGTGATTATCTGGGTCATGAAGATCTTTTTTTGTATAGTTCTTCTGTGTATTCTTGCCACCTCTTCTCAATATCTTCTGCTTCTGTTAGGTCCATACTATTTCTGTCCTTTATTGTGCCTGTCTTTGAATGAAATATTCCCTTGGTATCTCTAATTTTTCTGAAGAAGATCTCTAGTCTTATTCTGTTATTTTCCTCTATTCCTTTTCATTGATCACTGAGAAAGGCTTTCTTATCTGTCCTTGCTATTTTTTTGAACTCTACATTCAAATGTGTATATCTTTCCTTTTCTCTTTTGCCTTTTGCTTCTCTTCTTTTCTCAGTTATTTGTAAGGCCTCCTCAAACAACCATTTTTTTCTTTTTGCATTTCTTTTTCTTGAGGATGGTTTTGATCACTGCCTCCTGTACAATGTCATGAACCTCCGTGCATAATTCTCCAAGCACTCTATCAGATCTGATCCCTTGAATCTATTTGTCACTTCCACTGTGTAATTGTAAGAGATTTGATTTAGGTCATATCTGAATGGTCTAGGGGTTTTCCCTACTTTCTTCAATTTAAGTCCAAATTTGGCAATAAGGAGTTCATGCTCTGAGCACAGTCAGTTCCTGGTCTTGTTTTTGTTGATTGCATAGAGCTTTTCCATCGTTGGCTTCAAAGAATACAATCAGTCTGATTTTGGTATTGACCATCTGGTGATGTCCATGTGTAGAGTCTTCTCTTGTGTTGTGGAAGAGGGTGTTTCTTATGACCAGTGCATTCTCTTGGCAAAACTCTGTTAGCCTTTGCCCTGCTTCATTTTTTTTCCCCCAGTGCCAAACTTGCCTGTCACTTCATGTATCTCTTGACTTCCTACTTTTGCATTCCAGTTCCCTGTGATGAAAATGACATTCTTTTTTTTGGTGTAGTTCTAGAAGGTCTTGTAGGTCATCATAGAACCATTCAACTTCAGCTTCTTCAGCATTAGTGGTTGGGGCATGATCTTGCTTTACTGTGATATTAAATGGTTTGCCTTGGAAATGAACAGAGGCCAATCTGCTATTTTTAAGACTGTACCCAAGTACTGCATTTCAGACTCTTTTGTTGACTATGAGAGCTAGTCCATTTCTTGTAAGGGATGCTTGCCCACAGTAGTAGATATAATGTTCATCTGAATTAAATTTGTCCATTCCAGTCCATCTTGGCATCACTCCTTGTTGGCATACACTGTGTTTATTGATCATTGAGGGTCTGTATTATGGTCCCTGCCCACGAGGAATTTACAATTTGGTGGTACTTAAGAGTGAGACTGAGCAGTTGAGCCTCTGGCTAAAGAGTTCTTGTCCCATCTCTTCTCACTGACTTTTCCATGTCCTTCACTAAAAATCTGATAGTCTAGAGAACAGAATGCCTCACATTGAGAACTGGCTGAGTCCATTCATGAGTTCAACAGTGGGCAGGGACCCATAGATGGAAGATCCAACTCATGTTGGATAAACATATATTATAATAGGGCAAGGCTTTTAACAAGATGCCTAGTATACAGTATGCGTACATACCTGTAGTCCATCAAAATGCTGGCTCTCTCTCTTTCCTGTAGTGGCCTCATCTGAGACTAAAAAGCAACAACTTTAGTCCCAATATAACTAGTTAACAGTTTAATAAATGCCCAGTCATTTCAAACAACTAGATTGTGCATTTTTTGAAGGCCAAGACTTGTATTTTTCTTCTGCGTTTCTTTGGAGTTGACTTCATGTACACTTTTTAAAAAAGATGTATTATTCTAAAGGATGTATTATTCTATTCTGTAGAACTTAGATTCTAAGTTCTTTTGTGGTGATGAGTAGTTCTGCGTCTTGATTGTGGTGATTGTTACACAGTATGTACATGTTATAAAATTGCATAAAACTATACATACATACATATACATATGAAAGCATGCAAAAATCAGTGCAATCTCAATAAATTCCATAGACTATATTAGTGTCAGTGTTCTCACTTTGATATTGTTCCATATTCATGTAGGATACTACCGTTGACTGAAGCTGGGTGAGAATACATCAGACTTATCTTGTTCTATTTTTTAAACTTACTGTGAGACTAATTCAGAATGGAAAGTTATTTTTTTAATGTATTAGTATTTTCTATTTGCTCTTAAAAAAGATGGAGGATAATTGCCTTATGGTGTTGTGCTGTACAACAATGTGAATCAGCCATATGTATACTCCCTCCCTCTTGAACCTCCCTACCCCTCTCCTGCCATCCCACCCCTCTAGGTCATCACAGAGTACCACACTGAGCTCTCCGTGCTGTACAGCAGCTTCCCACTAGCTAGCTATTTTACACACAGTGGTGTATATACTGAATAGCCTCTTGATGAAATTGAAAGAGGAGAGTGAAAAAGTTGGCTTAAAACTCAACATTCAAAAAACTGAGATCATGGCATCTGGTCCCATCACTTCATGGAAAATAGATGGGGAAACAATGGAAATAGTGACAGACTTTATTTTCTTGGGCTTCAAAATCACTGCAGATGGTGACTACAGCCATGAAATTAAAAGACATTTGCTCCTTGGAAGGGAAGCTATGACAAAGCTAGACAGCATATTAAAAAGCAGAGATAATACTTTGCTGACAAAAGTCTGTCTAGTCAAGGCTATGGTTTTTCTAGTAATCGTGTGTGAATGTGAGAATTGGACCATAAAGAAAGCTGAGCGCTGAAGAATTGATGCTTTTGAACTGTGGTTTGGAGAAGACTCTTGAGAGTCCCTTGGACTGCAAGGAGATCCAACCATTCAATTCTAAAGGAAATCAGTCCTGCATATTCATTGGAATATGAATGATGCTGAAGCTGAAGCTCCAATACTTTGGCCAACTGATGTGAAGAACTGACTCATTGGAAAAGACCCAGATCCTGAGAAAGATTGAAGGCAGGAGGAGAAGGGAATGACAGAGGATGAAATGGCTGGATGGCATCACTGACTCAATGGACATGAGTTTGAACAAGCTCTAGGAGTTGGTGGACAGGGAGGCCTGGTGTGCTGCAGTCCATGGGGTCACAAAGAGTCGGATACGACTGAGTGAACTGAACTGAGTGTATGTATGTCAGTGCTACTTTCTCAATTCATTCCAGCCTCTTCTTTCCCCATCGTGTCCACAAATCTGTTCCTACATCGGCATCTCTCCTGTCCTGCAAATAGGTTCATCAGTAACATTTTTCTAGATTCCATATATATGAACTAATATACGATATTTGTTTTTCTCTTTCTGAGTTACTTCACTCTGTATGACAGACTCTAGGTTCATTCACATCACTACAAATAACCCATACCTATGTGCTCTTACAGGAACTACGTTACTTATTCAATGTGACTTAACCTGCTGTTTGTGTGTCTTTTCCTCTTGAAGACCAGAACCCTGTCTTGCTTAACCTTGTATCTCCAGGTAGAACCTGGCATTCAGCAAATGGCTATTGAATTACTGAACGCATACTTTCATGAATGAATGGATGAGTGAGTGAATCTCCCTTTTTGAGGAATCTAAGGCTTGGCTTAATTAACTATAGCCAATTAACCAAAATGTGTTAAGGCCGCGTGCCTTGGCTCACATAGTGGTGGTTTTGTGGTGGTTAGTGAGGTTTTCCTGACCCTACTGCTCTATACTGTCCATGAAGTGACTGTCTTCGGAAGGCAGGTCAGTTACATGGTGTCTAACGACTATGTATGAGTGCCCATCCTGACTGTTCTCCATGGGACAACATTTATCTGAAATTAAAGTGAAGCAAACAAACCTTTACTCACGCTGTTGTTCTCTTCCCCCAGAATGGTCTGTGCTTATCTATAGCAGTAGGCAGGACTAAATGATCTGATGTGGTGAAAACACCACAGAAGAAAAGCTTGCCCCGAGGCTCCATCACCTGATAGTGCTCACACAGGGTCATTTTAATAATATTTTCCATTTCACTTTCCATTCACAAAACACTTTGCAGCCATCAACTAATTACTCTTCTCTGATCAGAGTCAATAGTTGTCCACTGCATTACCTTTAAATATTTAACTGTGTTCAGAGAAGAACAACAGAATCCCCAAATCAGCAGTCGCCTGACATTATCAAATGACAGATAACACTTTCTGGGTTCCTCTAACCAGGACTATGATGCTCTGTATAACAAAGCTCCTGCCCCCAATCCCTCCCAGCATCAGGGTCTTTTCCAATGAGTCAACTCTTCTCATGAGGTGGCCAAAGTATTGGAGTTTCAGCTTCAGCATCAGTCCTTCCAAAGAACACCCAGGACTGATCTCCTTTAGGATAGAATGGTTGGATCTCCTTGCAGTCCAAGGGACACTCAAGAGTCTTCTCCAATACCACAGTTCAAATTTCATGGCTGCAATCACCATCTGCAGTGATTTTGGAGCCCAGAAAAATAAACTCAGCCACTGTTTCCACTGTTTCCCCATCAATTTCCCATGAAGTGATGGGATCAGATGCCATGATCTTAGTTTTCTGAATGTTGAGCGTTAAGCCAACTTTTTCACTCTGTTCTTTCACTTTCATCACGAGGCTCTTTAGTTCTTCTTTGCTTTCTGCCATAAGGGTGGTGTCATCTGCATATCTGAGGCTATCGATATTTCTCCAGGCAATCTTGATTCCAGATTGTGCTTCTTCCAGCCCAGCATTTATCATGATGTACTCTACATATAAGTTAAATAAGCAGGGTGACAATATACAGCCTTGACATACTCCTTTTCCTATTTGGGACCAGTCTGTTGTTCCATGTCCAGTTCTAACTGTTGCTTCCTGACCTGCATACAAATTTCTCAAGATGCAGGTCAGGTGGTCTGGTATTCCCATCTCTTTCAGAATTTTCCACAGTTTATTGTGATCCACACAGTCAAAGGCTTTGGCATAGTCAATAAAGCAGAAATAGACGTTTTTCTGAAACTCTCTTGCTTTTTCGATGATCCAGCAGATGTTGGCAGTTTGATCTCTGGTTCTCTGCCTTTTCTAAAACCAGCTTGAACATCTGGAAGTTCACGGTTCGTGTATTGCTGAAGCCTGGCTTGGAGAATTTTGAACATTACTTTACTAGCATGTGAGATGAGTGCAATTGTGTGGTAGTTTGAGCATTCTTTGGCATTGCCTTTCTTTGGGATTGGAATGAAAACTGACCTTTTCCAGTCCTGTGGCCACTGCTAAATTTTCCAAATTTGCTGGCATATTGAGTGCAGTACTTTCACAGCATCATCTTTCAGGATTTGAAATAGCTCCACTGGAATTTCATCACCTCCACTAGCTTTGTTTGTAGTGATGCTTTCTAAGGCCCACTTGACTTCACGTTCCAGGATGTCTGGCTCTAGGTGAGTGATCACACCATCATGATTATCTGAGTCATGAAGATCTTTTTTGTACAGTTCTGTGTATTCTTGCCACCTCTTCTTAATATCTTCTGCTTCTGTTAGGTCCATACCATTTCTGTCCTTTATCAAGCTCCTCTTTGCATGAAATGTTCCCTTGGTATCTCTAATTTTCTTGAAGGTATCTCTAGTCTTTCCCATTCTGTTGTTTTCCTCTATTTCTTTGCATTGATCACTGAGGAAGGCTTTCTTATCTCTTCTTGCTATTCTTTGGAACTCTGCACTCAGATGCTTATATCTTTCCTTTTCTCCTTTGCTTTTCACTTCTCTTCTTTTCACAGCTATTTGTAAGGCCTCCCCAGACAGCCATTTTGCTTTTTTGCATTTGGTGACTTCTATTTCCCATATCCCTTTATCTTAATGGGATGGACTTATTCTTGGGGATGGAATGAACTAGTTTTCTGGATAAGGACCTCCAAGAAAACCCTACTGAATGGAAGCAAATAGTTTATGTGAGTTGCTTGTTAAAATCCTTAAAATGATTCTTTGAAAAAGGTTGACAGGAATCAAAGGACCAGACAGATCAGATGTAGCAATACCATGAAACCATCCATATATATAATCCTTTATTATCTACTGCATGTGGTGTATAAATGCTTTTGGACAGAAAAATGAATATGCCAGTATAATTATTTTGTCCATAGAGAATCATTTTTGTATTCTGAGTCAAATTTTATTTTATTTCTTTTGATATGCAAAAACTTCACTTTTTTAATGTATGTATTTTGATGAGTTTAGACATAGTCATATATCTATGAGAATCACAGACATTTTTGAAAATTGTACTTGGGGAATGAGGGAAGTAAAGAAAATATTCAGTATTTGAAAAGAAAAATCCTCCATTTGACTCTTGGCTCAGAAATAAAATTTCTCAGTTTTAGAGAAAATGTGTGGTATCCTGACTTTACAGTCTTTCAAATGGGAAAAAATATACATCCTCCACTGAATTGCAATAATGGCTAACAATGCATTGAGAGCTTATTATGTGCCTGACAGTGTCTGCTGGGCTTGCCTTCTTATGGAAGTTTAAATGTTACTCGAAAGACTGCTGTTCCTCTAGCTGCAAATTCAGATCCTCTCAGTCAGCCGTGGGTAGTCCGCAAGGCTTACGGCTACTAACTCTGCAGAAATCTGATAGTGTGCCAGCAGGCAGGACCTGTCTGTGCAGCTTTGCTTGTTCGCAGTTGGGGAAGGGACTGTCTTACACGATTCTCATTTTGTCATGTCATTTTCCTTGGGTGCAGTGCCCTGTCATATGATGCTATGACATGGGGAGCAGAACCCGAGGCTTACGTTTCCAGTGTCATGGCTGCCAAATGCACGCTCCCCAAGATGTTAAATCAAGAGGAGGTGACTACGTGCTTGGGAGAGACTTCAATTCGTGGGTCCTGAGACTGACACTAATCCAAAGGCAGCTGTAGGCAGCTATTTTGGATTTGATGCAAATGTGAATCACAGCTGTTAGGCACTCTCTGATTGTGATTGACATATTTACTGTTGACAGTACAAGGTGAACCTGGCATTCCTCTTAGACACGTGGCCCTTTGCCTCAAGACAATGTTCAGGATGAGAATAGAATGTGGGATTTTGTTCCAGATGTGCATCTGCCCGGGTATATTTTTTAAAAACTCTCTTGAGAATTCTCCAGGCTTCTCTTGACTGACAGCTAGCACAGAAGTCTTGTCATCCAAACATGTAAATCTTCTGACAACTGGCACACGTGTTGTTTATAGACAGGGTTTAAGATCTTGAGCGTGAGGGCTCTTCATAGCTGTTGGTTCCTTATATTATCACAATTCTTTGTAAGTTTGGGTTCCTCATTGACCACTGGATACTCTCTGACCAGAGCTGATGAAAGGGCATAAGTTCCTGAAATCATAGTAACAAAGAATGGTCCGGAGAGGTTTTTTATCTTACTTGGCAAGGTCCAGTATTCTGGATAATCTAAAAGTTTCTAACACATTGGAAAGATTGAAGGCGAGAGGAGAAGGGGATGACACAGGATGAGATGGTTGGATGGCATCATAGACTCAACAGACATGAGTTTGAGTAAACTCCGGGAGTTGATGATAGACAGGGAGGCCTGATATGCTGTGGTCCATGGGGTCGCAAAGAGTCGGACATGACTGAGCGACTGAACTGAACTGAACACATTGCTCAGGACACATGGTTTGTAGAATGTTAATGGGTGCCAGGAAAGACTCTGTCGTCAAGTAAGTCTGGAACTTGGGAGGCTCATGATGCCTCACTCTTGGAATGTCTGGTGCTTGATATAAGTTCTGAGAGGCTTCCAGCCAAGGTGCTTGTAAAATGTCAATCATATGACCTCAAATAATTGTGGAATGCTTTCCAATAGTATTTCTTGTATCTTTTAACATCTGTTAACACTGTGTAGGCTGCATTTTAGAAAATACTCATATATATATGAAAAAGACTTTCATTCCCTAAAGCTAATTTTCCAAATGTGACCTGGCAACTCTAATTATGAAATGAGAGGAGAAGAAATGTGCAATTTGTCTGGAAATGGCAGGATAGAAGCCTTGCAAGCAAGAGGACAGCTGGTGATTTAGCAGCTGGGCACTTACTCTGCAAGGCTCAACTCAGGTCCTCCCTGCTGACGATGGCTTCTCTGGTGACCCCATCACCTCTCTTTCCTGCTCATACCACTCACTTGACCAAACTGAGTCATATTCATGAAGAGTAAGCATTTGAAACTGACTTGAAAAACACAACTCCTAACCCTGACTTTTCTTTTAAAATCCTGAGCTCAGGCCTCTTGTTTTAAGTGATGGAGAACCAGAGTAGATATTTTCAGTTACTTTTTATATGCATAGATCACATCACTACATTTTTTTTGATACTTGGAATTACTGGTTAAAAGGGTATGAATTTTGTGAAGACTTTTGCTACCTACTACCCGAAATCCTTTCAGAAAAGTTTTACTAGTTTACATTTCCATTGGTTTTGTATGAAAGTGACTCTGTTGATGGACAGGATGTACCTTTACATATTATTAAGTTATTATTAACTCATCATATGATCATTAGTCCCTGAGAACAAGAAGGAACAAATAGGCTCCCAGTATATACTAGAGGCTATGTGCTCTCAACTGACTAGGTAACTCTGGGGCTTTCAGTTGTTTATGGCTGCCTGGTGATGGTTGCTTGGTGATGGCAGGCTGCCATCAACTGGCTCAGGAGTAACCAGTGTAGCATCCAAAAGCCTCTGGCATTTCCAGAAAAGAGTTTTCCTTGTCAGGTCCCATCTACACACTTTAACTGGGCCTGCACATGGCAGCTGTACAGTGGCATGATAGTTGCATGTTTGATCACCTCACCCTGCAAGCCTAGGGAGTACCCTCACCAAGGAATGCAGCCAGGTCTGTCAGATCCCGTTATCTAGGTGGGCAGCCCGTTCTTCAATCTTGCAAGTCCTTCTCATAAAGTAGAGCTGAGAAAAGGATTTGTTCTGTGGGTCCTGATATTCCCTAGACCCTATAACACCAAAACTAAGAAAAATAGTAAGAATAAAGCTCACATTTTTTGAGACCAAACCCTATCCCCAAAACTGTCTGACTACTCCATATGCATTGTGCTGTGCTGTGCTTAGTCGCTCAGTCGTGTCCAACTCTTTGGGACCCCATAGACTGTAGCCCACCAGGCTCCTTTGTCCATGGGAATTCTCCAGGCAAGAATAATGGGGTAGGTTGCCATGTCTTTCTCCAGGGGATCTTCCCAACCCAGGGTTCGAACCCAGGTCTCCCACATTGCAGGTGGATTTTTTACCATCTGAGCCCATGAATACTGGAGTGGATATCCTATCCCTTCTCCAGGGAATCTTCCCGACCCAGGAATCAAACTGGGGTCTTCTGCATTGCAGGCAGATTCTTTACCAGCTGAGGTACTAGGGAAGCCCCATATGCATTAACTGGTAGCTAAATGATCTCTTTAAATCAGTCATCCACTTATGAAACTTTTCAAAAACTTTCCAAATCACTTTGAGTAAAAGCCAAGAGTCCTTCTTAAGATCATCAAGGCTCTACGTGGTTCTCCCATCTGGCCTCCCACTTCCCCTACTGTAACCTGTAGTAGGTGAGGGATGTGAACTCAGCCCTCACTCTATTCAGGACAACTGAACCTCCTCACTTTTCCTCAGATATGCAGGCACATTTTGGCTTCTGGACCTTTGCATATGCCCTCTCCCCTCTGCCTAGAATATTTTGACAATGGATATCTCTGGCTGAATACCCACTTTCTTCTCCTCTTTACTCAAAAGTCAGTCACCTTCTCAGTGAAGTCGTCTTTGGACAATTTACTGATTTGTTATTCAAATGTCTTTTTTTAATTTATTGTAACTGCATTAGGTCCTTGTTGCTGTGTGTGGGCTTTCTCTAGTTGTAGTGAGCAGGGGTTCCTCTTCATTGTGGTGCTCAGGCTTCTCATTGTGGAGTGCTTCTCTTGTATAGCAGGGGCTCTAAACCGCAGGCTCAGTAGATGGGGTGCATGGACTTGGTTGCTCCATGGCACATGGGATCTTCCCAGATTGAACCCATGTCCCCTGCATTGACAGGCAGACTCTTAACCACTGGACCACCAGGGAAGCCCCTCAAATCTGCCTTTCTTGATTGATTGATTTTTTTTTTTTTCCATAGCACTTAACATGATCTATATGCTTAATTTGTCTGGTGTAAAGTCTGTTTTCCCCTATTAGAATGTAATTCTCAGAGGGAATTTGTCTCTCTTTGTCGCAGTGGTATCACCAGCAGTTGGAAGAGCGTCTGGAATATAATAGATGCTCAGTAAATATTTGTGCATAATGAATAAACTCGCCTAACTCTCATATCAGCCCTGGGGGAAGTTTCTGTTGTTTTCTTCAGTGTTTTTGAATGAAACATCTTAGACTTTGAGAGGTTAAGTAATCATCCCAGCAAGCAGCAACACTGGAGTTTGAGCCCCCCTCTTAGCCACTCCTCCCCTTGAGAGCTGTGAGAAATTAAAATCACCCATGTGCACCAGGTGGCATTAGTAGTAAAGAACCTGCCCGCCCGTGCAGGAGACATAAGAGACATCGGTTCAATCCCTGGGTCGGGAAGATCCCCTGGAGAAGGAAATGGCAACCCACTCCAGTACTCTTGTCTGGAAAATCCCATGGACCAAGGAGCCTATATAGTCCATGGGGTTGCAAAGAGTCAGACAGGACTGAAGTGACTTAGCACACACGTGCACCTAATGAGTTTTAGCCTCCAGAGCCAAATATTCAAAACTCCAAGCTGGGCCCAACCTAACATTCTAAACAGAGCATCGTATTCTGCCTCACAGGACTTCCCTGATGGTCCAGCAGTTAAGACTCTACAGGTCTTCCCCGGTGGTCCAATGATTAAGACTGCACTTGCAGTGCAGGGTCATGGGTTTGATCCTTGTTTGGGGAGCTGAGATCCCACATGCTGCATGGCATAGCCAAAAAGATTTCTGTCTCATGTTCTGACCTTCAACCAAACTGTGGTGGTGCCTCTTCTCTGATTTTGCTCACACTGCTTTCTTCCTCTCCAGTGAACCAGTGAAGTTGCTCAGTCGTGTCCGACTCTTTGTGATCCCATGGACTGTAGCCTACCAGGCTCCTCCGTCCATGGAATTTTCCAGGCAAGAGTACTGGAGTGAGTTGCCATTTCATTCTCCAGGGGATCTTCCCAACCTGAGGATCGAACCCAGGTCTCCCACATTGCAGGCAGACGCTTTGCTGTCTGAGCTACCAGGGAAGTCCCTCTTTCTCTCAACTGATTGAAATTCTTTCCATACATCTAGGCTCAAGTCAAATGCCACATCTCCCCGAAGCCCTCTGATGATGGTTCTCTTGTTCACATAGTTGTACATCACAACTTTCTTCTTTCTACATTTCTCACAGCAGAGGCCACATCTGTTTGACTTTTGTCTTTTCTGTGATGTTGTATGGACACTCTCAACCCCCAAAATCTATTTACCAAAAACACAGATGCCTCATGCCACAATGGGGTAATATATTCTACTGAAGGTCACTTAAGTCATGTCTGACTCTTTGCAACCCCATGGAGTATAGCCCGCCAACCTCCTCTGTCCATGGAGTTCCCCAGGCAGGGATACTGAAGTGAGTTGCCATTCCCTTCTCCAAGGGATCTTCCAGACCCAGGGATTGAACCTGAGTGTCCCACATTGCAGGCAGATTCTTTACCATCTGAGCCACCAGGGAAGCCCCAACATATTCTAAGTGGGGAATATTTCCAAACATAGACATCCTAATCCATGAAAATAGAGTTTGATGCTGAACATGAAGCTCAGTTTAGGAAAGAGAAGGACTAGGTGTCTCATTGGTTACATAAAAATCACCAATCCACTTAACCAGCACAATCTAGAAAATCAGTCCAGCCAGGGGTTCAGTTGTTTGACATTTGTGGACAGAACAGCAAATATAGATTGAATTTCCTCTGCTTTATATGGTGTTATTTTGCTGTTATATAAAATGCCCTTAGACATTGAAGGTGCTCTACAAATATGAACCTGCTATTTCTTTCAGGAACACGTAATCGAGTCAGAGTGTGGTATGGAGAATGAGAAAGGGAGGATGTATTGAAAACAGATACACATCTCATGATATTTTACATCCTCATAAATAAGAATGCACTTTAAAGCCATATGTGTAACGTCATTTTACATGTAACAGCAGAGTTCAGTGTATTGGATCAGGAGGAGGACTTGGGAAACTTACCCTTTCTTGTGACTCCGTTTGTAATTTTGGACTGCTGACTCACTGGGTAAGCATTGTGATCTCAATGACCGAATGGGACAGGCGTATCTTAAAAACAAGATATTTTAAAATAAAATAAATTGTACATATATGTATATATGGGCTTCCCTGGTGGCTCAGGTGGTAAAGAATTTGCCTGTAATGCAGGAGACCTGGGTTCCATTCCTGGATCTGGAAGATCCCCTGAAGAAGGGAATGGCAACCCATTCCAGTATTCTTGCCTGGAGGATTCCATGGACTAAGGAGCCTGGTGGGCTACAGTCCATGGAATCGCAGAGTCAAACACAACTGAGCGACTAACACTTTTGAAAGTTATGACCAACCTAGATAGCATATTGAAAAGCAGAGACATTACATTGCCAACAAAGGTCCGTCTAGTCAAGGCTGTGGTTTTTCCAGTGGTCATATATGGATGTGAGAGTTGGACTGTGAAGAAGGCTGAGTGCTGAAGAATTGATGCTGTTGAACTGTGGTGTTGGAGAAGACTCTTGAGAGTCTCTTGGACTGCAAGGAGATCCAACCAGTCCATCCTAAAGGAGGTCAGTCCTGGGTGTTCGTTGAAAGGACTGATGCTGAAGCTGAAACTCCAATACTTTGGCCACCTCATGCGAAGAGTTGACTCATTGGAAAAGACTCTGATGCTGGGAGGGACTGGGGGCAGGAGGAGAAGGGGACGACAGAGGATGAGATGGCTGGATAGCATCACCAACTCGATGGACGTGAGTTTGAATGAACTCCGGGAGTTGGTGATGGACAGGGAGGCCTGGCGTGCTGTGATTCATGGGGTCACAGAGTCGGACACGACTGAGCGACTGAACTGAACTGAACTGAACTGATAAAACATTTATGAAACAACCTTAAGTTTTTAGCATCTGAAATATCATAAGCCAAATGCAGTTTCCCCACCCCCCGCCCCCCCCCCGTGAGGTATTGCTTGGCATAATTAATCAATTAATTAACTGATTAATTGTTTAATTAAATTACCCATCAGTTTAATCCAATCTACCTACCCCTGCCTTTTCTCACTTTTTCAGGAGCTTTTCATTGCCTGTTGCCTCCCTGCGTCTCCCTCAAAGCCCAAACAACAGACTGATGGGGATTTGAGAGGAAGGATAGGCACTAGGCTCCCCGAGAAGGCACCCTAGATCCTGCCTAGATGAACAATGAAATCAGTGATAAGGACTTTTATGAACCACATTACTATTTGTACTACCAGCGCTATTTTAGAAAATTACGTTTTCTAGTAGATCAAAAATATGCATTTACACATGTCTTAGCAGAGGTCTTATACTTTAGATCAGGAAACCATGACGGCCAGTCATTTTCAATCCTGACACACCTCTGAATCAACTCAAAGGTCTTAATTAAACCAAAGTAGTCTTGCCTGAAGCACAAATGCTGACATATCATTAATACACCTTGAAATTGTTTTTCCTCAGCCCTGGGCTTGAATAAAAAGCTTTAGCATCTGCTTCTGAAGCTAGATCCAAACCTGGGTCTCTAGACTGTCATCTTTGGGGACTTTTAATAAAGGTCCATGAAGGAAGGTATCTATTGACAAATTGATTTTTGAAATATGGGGTTAAACTCAGTTAAACAGGTTTTTTCCCACTTTTTTTTTTTTTTTCCTGCTAAATTTCTCTGAGTCATTAACATGCTATACCAGGCATTGTGAATCTCCGAAGAGAGAATATAGCATGTATGTTCCCAAAGTTATTTGACCAGGGAATCCCCACGCCTCTTTTTTTTTCTCAAGGGCATCTGTAAGACTCATTTCTATGGAGCACATTTTGGAGAATACTTATGAGAATTAAAAATCCCATAAAACATAAAATCCTCATATAAATCATGTGTATAAATAAATCCTTTCTGTAGAAATGTGAACAGTAAACATGTCTCTTGTATGGGAGAAGGAGACATCCATGGATGAAAACTCTGGGCACCCACGATCTTTAGGAGGCAGAGTTGAAACATGAGCCAAGAGAAAGCCAAGTAAAGAGATCCTGACTTTCCTAACAGTACAAGAGAGAAGATAGGACATCAGGTTCAGTTGCTAATTGAATCATAATTAACATGGATTTAATTATAGTAAGCATAAGGTCAGACAGATTTGATCATGAAGACCAGAAGACTGTAATCTGTTTTTACAGTACCAGGGTGGAACCAGACCTTTTAATTCTCATCTTTCTTGCAGAAATTAACTACCATTCATTTTCCATTGAAATTCCACGTGATGACAGCTCTAGGATGTGCACCTTCAGTGTCTACTTAACATTCGTTGCTATTGAGACAGATGCCTTATGGGGCTCTTTTTGTGTCTGCAGATGTGACTGGTCAGAGTGACTGGTCAGGGTGACTGTTCTGAGAGGTTGCTGGAGCCGTGACAACTCAGTATGAAAGGAAGATGAGCTCTCATCTGCAGCTTCTCCAACTGCTAATCTAGTGATTTCACACTTTTCAGTTCCCTCTAAGTAACGAGCTAACTACTTAAATGTTCCTTTTGAAAATAGGTTCATTTATTGGCTTAATAGCTTAGGGTGCATTGTTTGCAAATTCAGCCCTGAGGGCCCAATCAGAAGATGACAAATGTCTGGCTTGGCCACTGCAGGAATTGATTGAAGGAGCCTCCTGCAAGCTTCTTGGTACTCTGCCGAACAGGAATTAAAATGCAAACAAGACATTGTCCCTAGCTTTAGCGATACCGCTGAGAGGTTTTCCACCTGCTAAAGTGGAAGGAACTGAGGCCAGTTCAAAGGAACATCTTGGCTTAAAAAAATAAACAAAAAATAATAAAGGTTTTCAAATGGATGTTATTTTGAAACAGAGCTATATATTTCCAAATATGGCAACTTTGCAGGGATTCGAATAAAAATTGTGCAGTGCGAATTTTACCTTGCCTGTCTGGTAAGGTAACACTGGGCAAGGCTACTCAAGGTCCTTCTTTCTCTGCAAAAATTGGGAGTAGGATTGGATTGTCTGGAAAGTGTCTCTGGCTACAGAGACTGTGTGATGCAAGCTGTAGGGAGTGACCTTGCTTCTCCTCCTGGCTCTTGTTGAGACCAGAGTAAGTGGAGCTTCATGCCTCCAGCTGAAGCAGGGCACCAGAGACCTCACCTGCCTCTTCTACCACTTATTCCATCTCCTCTATGATCATGAACTCTGTTTAGCTTCTCAATTCAATCTGATCCATACTGTTTGAGTGGACCATAGCACAGAGAAAGAAAAAGTGAGTCTCAAGTTCAGAAACTACTCAAATTGATTTCCAAAGAAAAATCATAGCAATAGAGAGTGAAAGAGATTGTATTATCACTAGTAACTGAAAAATACAAGAGTTTCCTTCAGGTACAGCTGTATCCAGGTGCTAAAATGGCTTTGACAACAGCTCCTTTGTCTTCTGGTTTGGCTTTATTCTCAAGCAGGTTCTCCCTTCATAGGAG